>NC_142381.1:1757500-2065000 GCF_059441005.1 Hippichthys cyanospilos
ATCTATCAACAGGTTGCTTCACATTCCAATTGATTTGCTCTTAATTTGAAAAGCAAACTACTGTTCCCTGCCATGACAATAAAAAGCACTCAGTTTGGATTAAAACCTAAAAAAATGAAGGTATAAAACACTTTGGAAATATAACATAACACTTTTTTTTTCCTCAATATGTTGCTTCATGTTCCAGTTCATTTGTTCCTTGTACTGTTCCTGCCACCGCCTTACAGAGTGTTGAATTAGATTTGCTGATACTAGCAGAAACCCAGTTAAAATGACACATCCCCCCAGAAGTGCCCGCATATACTCCCAAGAGGTCCTCAGAGCATGTTCGAGAACCACAGGCTGGAGCCTGAAAAACCGGCGCCGGGTTCACCTGTAATTTCTCTTATTTTTGCAATGTTCCCCTTTTCCCCGATGGCTGCGCATTTTGGATCTCCGGGCGCAGCCACAGCGTATCAGGGTGAGGGGAATACATTTGAGGTTTTTTCCCGCTGTCATCCAGCAAAACCGAGCGCAATTTGACCCGGACGGTACGTGGCGTACTTTTCCAAACGAGCTTCTTATCTGAAAGGACCGTCCACGCATTTGCAGTCAAGGCGATTTCAGAGACACGCTTTGCTTTTCAGTAAGGTCCTCGTGAGGAACGCCCCCGCTGCACACGCTTCCCCCGCTGTCCCGCGCCTGCACAATGACGCTGCTTATGCATTAATGATTGTCACATTTCCCGGCCGCGGCCCTGGGCGGCAGGTCGGACCGGAGACGTGCGCTTTATTTATGCATAAGCCGTGTCCGCATCAATCTAAGTGTTGTGCACTTTAACGTAAATCACTCGCTTTCACTCCGCTGCGTCACATTACACGTGTTTGTAAACCGGCCTATATGCAAAACGCCGTTCATTTGCTCCGCGCTCGATGCATAATGCAGCCGGGAAACATTTTTCAAATCTAATCTGCCTGTCGAAAACGTCGCGCGCGTGGAAATGGGTTATTTTAAGCGGCGCGCGTACAGTCGGGAAAGCTTTCGCTTTCCTTCCTAGTTAGCCGGTAAGCTACGCATGGCCATTCCACCGTGTTTTTAAAGTGGTTAACTCACTTTAAAACGCAAATGTATTCTGTTTAAACTCACTTTAAAACACAAATGTATTCCGCGGTCAAGA
Organism: Hippichthys cyanospilos; assembly: GCF_059441005.1. Lineage (NCBI taxonomy): Eukaryota > Metazoa > Chordata > Actinopteri > Syngnathiformes > Syngnathidae > Hippichthys > Hippichthys cyanospilos. The sequence goes on from NC_142381.1 coordinate 1,758,657, forward strand.
TATGAGATCCATCGAGTAGCATCGCTAAGGAAAACAAAAAGACTCGCTGCGTAGTGGTCCAAGTAGGAGGCTAATGCGCTGCTTTAATTATTTTTTGGCAAAGCAGCCCCTAGGAAATAAATCGTAAGGCGTGTCACCCCCCATCGCCATGGTGATTATAAGATCATTATCTTCACGAATTATAAATATTTGACTAAGACTGTATTCGTCTCCAGTCTCTTGTATTGATAGTGAGACAAAAGTGAGGCTAAAGTGTGTATGTGTGTGTATATATATATATATAATTTATTTATATATATATATATATTTATATTATATATAAATAATTATATATTTAATTATAATTAAATGTTAAATATATATATATATTTATATATATTTTTTAATATATATATATATATATATATATATATATATATATATAATATATAATTTAAGCTCTATAATAATAATATATTATACATATAATATATAATTTAAGCTCTACATTATATATACCATTTTGTTTAAATTTAATTTTTTTATTTAAATTGCCGGCGGAGAGCAATTTAAAATGAGCGGCGGGCCGCATATGGCCCCCGTGCCGTAATTTGGATACCCCTGGCTTAAAGCGTTCTAAAACCGCAAAAAAATCTCAGTCGTTTTAGAATTTGCATTGTTTTATGATTTTAAATGCGGCGTCAAACAGCTTGACACTTTTATAGCACTTTTATAACAATGACCATCCCTCAAACTCAAAGCTTTGAGTTTCTTGCTAGCAGACCCAAACGATGGTTCGTATCCAGGAAATCGGAAAGGCCCATCGGCACACATGGCGTTCCACTTTAGAGGTTTTACCTCAGGAAGGGGTTGAAGCGCGTGTGCCTAGCTTGCGCATTTCCCCTGCCTCATTTGTCGGAGGTGAAAGTGTGCACTCAAGCCAATTGGCTTCATTAGGGCACAAAGCGCGCCTGTGATGTGAAGCTCCACTCCTCAGCATGCGGAGCCCGAAAAAAAATACCCCCAGTCTAATTAATTGAAGAACAGGTATTTCTGCAGGCGGGGTCGGAGCGCGGAGGGGCGGGAGGAGGGGGGGGGGGGGGGGGGGGGGTCATATCTTTAGTCGGAGAAGAAATGTAATTTGGACGCGGGACGGGGAAATGTTCCCAGGGCAAGCGGAGCCAGCATCTGTCTCCAATGAAAGAAATGTCACTTCCTGTTAATCTTATGTGAGCGCTTGCCTGCTGACATGGATGTAATTTCACACACACACACACACACACACACACACACACACACACACACACACACACACCAATTTACATCCGGTGTCCGCGCAGCACCTTCCACACGCCAGCGTCCTCCTTCCTTTCTCTCTCCCCATCACACCGCTGACCCGCGCCACGCTATGAATTCTTGTTTCCTCAAATGAGAACATTGAGATGCAGCAAATAAAGCTGCAGCCTTTGCCTCCCACGCACAAACGCGCACGCGTCGCACCAAGCATGTGCAGCTACCTATTTACAATTCAAGATGAAGACACAAAGACGGGAGAAACAGAGCGAGGGCGGAGCTACGTAGCCGCCGCCCCCACAACAAGACGACGATGAACACCCGGACACAAGTTGTCCAAGGACGCAAGTGAACGGGTGGATGAGGACGGGTGGACACACAATCGAAGACAGTAACTTTGAACATGGACAAAGTAGAACTGAAACAAAAACCAAGTCAAGCCTCAGAACGTGACTTAAAAACAACACATGACATTAACTGGCTCGAAACGTCCATGAAACGTACAAAGACAAAGACCAGCAGCGGGACACAGGACGGATAGGCAGGACAGGACTGAAGCCAGTGAGAAGCTCCTGGAGATTTTAGATGAGAAAAGAAAAACCACAAAGGACAGAGGAGGAAGAAAAAAACAAGACTCAGGCCTTTTCCCCAATGGGGGCCATAGTATGAGCCCGGAAAAAAACCCTTCCACACCACGACGACATATGTCACCACGATTCTTGAAGATAGCAGCCATATTGGCTCCATATACTCATATTCCTCATCCTACGACAAATAAATGTGTCAATTTTATCAAACTACATGGCACCTTTCATAACAGTGACATCTATGACACCCCCAGGGCTACGAGAAATTGAGCTAGACCGCTATGAATTTTTCAGGGTATTTGGAGTCCATATTCGTTTTCAATGAAAAGATGGGTGTCATTTCATGCAATTTATGGGATATATATTTAAATGAAATGGGTTCAGTAAAGAAGACATAAAAGAAGACATAAAAGGAAGTGAAACGTCTTGTTTACTGATGCCGTACTTCAGTAAACAAGACGTTTCACTTCCAGGTTAGAAACGCGGTAAATCCCCAAATATAAGATGCACTTTTTTCCCCCGATATATGAAGACCAAAAGTATGAGTGCGTCCCATAAATCCGGTCCAATGGGCAAAAGATGAGCTTTGTTTTTTAATGAAATATTCACATTGACAGTACCGACCGCCGAAAGCGAAAAGCAAGAATGACCTGTTGACCCGCGGGCCGGCAATCCTAAAGAGAAGCGCACGCCGAGCGAAAAGGGGAATAAGCGGAGTGAGAAGACGACACAAAAACGCACGTCCCCGAAGGATGGGACGGGACGAGGCGAGGCGTTAAGCGCGCGAGCGGGTTTTAAATAAATGACGAGATGCGACCGTAAGACGGCGAGATAAGAGCGGAGGAGGAAAATGGATCTCATGGGTTCACGCGGTGGGCGGGTGACACGATGACACGCTCGGGGACGTTGGGCGCGCTCGTGCGGAAAGCACTAACCTGACTTGTGCTTATCATTTCTTCTGTGAGTAAACTTGGAGCAAAATTTGCTCACACGACATCTCCACTTTGTGTTATTGGAAGGAATTCAGATGGACAGCCTGCTCAAGCTTAACCGCAGACATATCACTTCACTCCGAATGTCTTGATACGCGCAATGCTTTGCCACACGTGCGCTAATCATACACACCAGTACGCTGCGAGTCTTGTTTTGTTTTTCTAGGGCGAGAACGGATTTGTTACATTTTTACGTGGAAAATTATTTTGATGTCGTAAAAACATCATTAATGAATCCCGAAGACATATTTTTTTTGGAGACTGGATACTTTTTTAAAAGAGTAGACATTCAATCGCTGGTTCTTTACATTTCTTTGATTATTTCTTTAATTTTATTCAAGTGTTTGGCTCAAAGAGGCTCAAAAAGAGGGTGGAACTAAATGGAGTACTCAGTAAGCTACTTTAGCTAATTAAGTACTAAATTAATTTATTACTTTAAGTACCAAAGTAGCCAATTACTTTGAGTAATTGTCGTAGTACTTGTTCTTTTTTCTCTCTCTTTTTTCATTCACACGCTGAGTGAAAATAATGTTAAAATCCTGTACAGTTTACACAGTATTCCCCTGGTACTGAATAGTTTGTTTTTTAATGTTATTTTTTCGTTTTATTTATCATAATTGCATTTTTTGCACTGGACACTTACTGCTTAATATTGCACAATGTGTTCTTTTATTGTTTTTGTTTATTTTACTTTATGATGTTTAGGTTTATTTTATGTTTTTTGGTTTGTACTATGTCTTAATTTATTGTATTTTTTCAATTTTGTATGTTTTTCAATTTTGTATGTTTTTTGTTTATATACATATGAGTTAGTTTTTTTTACTGTGTTTTTTATTTATTGAGTAATGTATTTGTTGATGTTTTTTGTTATATTTTTAAACGTCCTTTTGACTTACTTTTTTCATTTGATATAGTGTTTTTATTTTGTTTTTTATTTCACAAATGTATTTTTTTTTCCATTTGTTACGTTTTATGATTTACTATACAGTATATAACCCACAACTTCACAAATTTCTCGGGTTATTTTGTAACCTGACCCCAGGAATAAATGAGGAAACGCTGTACACACATTTTCCACAATATTTGGATGAGCACAGACGTATTTGCGGCCATCTCCAAATAATATGGACATCTGACGCCATGTCAAGCGTATCAACATTAAGTCACGATGTCACCCTTCCCGTTGCTCGGGGAAAACATTTGTTCCACGCCCCTTCCCTTTCTTCGCCTCAGCGAGAGCCAAACGACGACTTTTGACACAGTTGAGTAGATGGCACCTGGAGCCAAAGTGGAGCGCCAGACATTGCGCTTGGAAAACGCTTTGGTTAAAAAAAACAACAACAACAAAAACCCCAAGAGACTCCCTGCGAGCCTTCTGGCATCTCTGTTTGTTCGAGCGACTTGCATGCATGCTCGGTTGGAGGAAACGCCTCCTTCGCCAGACGAGTGACCCCGGCTCGGCGTGGGATACTTACCCAGCGGTGAAGACGTGACTGAAGTGGCTGCAGGATCGGAGTCTTCCTGGAATCCAGCCAACGCTTCTGTGGCTGCGCTGCGCGAGGGGGAGGAGGGGCGCGGGAGGCCTGGATGCGGAGGAATGGTGACGGCGGCTGCGGTGGCGACTGGAGAAATCTCAGTGGCCCACACCTCGAGAAAAAAAAAAAAAAAGAATGGGGGATAGGGATATACAGCTTGCAAAAAGGCCCGTTTAACAGCTGGCTTTTGGACTCCGCGCTACCGCTGTTCAGGGGAATAAAAGGGCGTGACGTGCAGCGGAGAGAGAAGATTTAGCTGAGCGGGATAGCCACAACGCAGCCGACAGGTTAACACTTTCGCTGAAGTGAATCATACGTACAAAAAAGTAAGCAAACTAAAAACAAAAACACTTCGCAAGAGGAGCACAAAAGAAAAAAAGGAGCATGAAAAAAATAAGCACGCATGAAAAAGGAGGCACACAGAAAAAAAAAGAGCACAAGAAATTTAAGCACGAAAAAAAGATGCAAACATTAAAAAAGAGCATGAAGAAAAAAGAGGCACTGGCAATACTAGAGAAAAAAAGAGCACGTAAGAAAAATGAGGCAGGAAAGAAAAAAGCAAACGTTAAAAAGTGCACGCAATAAAAAAGAAGTATATTAAAAAAAGAGCACGCAAGAAAACCAAAAGAAAAATGAAGCATGAAAGAAAAAAAGCAGAGCGTGCAAGAAGAAAGAAGCACAAAAGGCAAAAGCAATAAAAAAAAAGCATGCAAGAAAAAGCGTGAAAGAAAAGCGTGCAAGAAAAGAATCAAAAACGGTCGGTTTAAATCTATATAGCCTCCTTAACTACCGATAATCAGTTATTGCTTTAAATATCTGTTATCGGCCTCCTTGACTATCGAAAATCCGTATCGGCTTTAAATTTCCGTTATCAGCCGACTTGACTACCGATAAAATCGGTATCAGCTTTAAATACCCGTTATCGCATCCTTTACTACCGATAATCCTATCGGATTAAAATATCCGTTACTGGCCTCGGTATGGGCCCTGAAAAAAAACCAACATATCGCTGGCGGATAAGCGAGCGACTTTGAGCGCTCGGCTAACATCGAGAGATTTTGTCAGCTAGCTCGTCGCCTCTCACGCTCGCGTCGGAAGCCTGGTTTTTTTTTCGTCCGGCCGCGTCCGCGGCGGGCACGCGGCAAATATACGCAGCGCTCCCTTTGAGTTCAAAACACGTATGAAAGTTTAATTGGGAGGTAGCAGCCAGCGCCGAGCGGAGAGAAGAATGAGCCGAAGTATTTTCACCAGTCGAAAGAAGCGCCATTCATAATTCACATGCTAGTTTTATTTCAGAGGGAAAAATTGCACGCGGCCGCCGCCGCCGTTTGCCGGCGGATGCGTGTTTACACAGCAGTGAATGACAGAATGCTTGATGGCTTTAATGGGGCCCATATGCTAAGTTTATGTGTGATGTCCCCCCAGGGTGCTAGCGCCGGAGAAAATCAGGGGGAGACGGCTCGCAGGCGACGCGCTGACTGACACGTTTCATTGGTCGGCCCGACAGCTCAGACGCCGCCACTTGCCGCCGTTCGCTCAATAAACAACATCCTCCCGTTCCCGGCAAATAAGCTATTAGTTACGAGCTCGTGATCTATGCTCGTCATGGATTTTCATTTAGGGGCGCCCGGCGGGAGGCGGAATGAGGTTGGGGGTTTTTTTTGTCATTATTATTATTATTATTTTAAAGAATGAGTAGAGACGGCGTGGAGAGAAGGTTTTGATTAGGCGTAAAATATGCGTATGAATAATGGAGACGCTCAAATGTCTGGACCCAAAACGGATGTTCAAACTGCATTTTTAATCGTTACATTTCAATCATTTCCCTGGAAGTACCGAAGGGGCGCGCAGCGCTCTCATATTCTGGTTCCCACCGGGGCAAAAAATTTCAGCTGGATTTTCACCAGACGTTCGCGATGATTTGGACTTCAGTTGATTTGAATTGAAGTCATTGAAAAATGAAATCATGTGGAAAAAAATCCAGTCGACTTTAACGTCAACTTTAACATTAGTTATGGCGGCATCAAGTTCAGCGAATCACTAATTACCATCTGTAGTCCATACATAAAACCAAAAGAGACAAAAAAATTACTGCTAACAATAATGTCCTCTATACTGATTAATTTTTCTGTTTTGACGCAAACTTAACATTTTAAAAATAAAAATCGAAAGATTTGAAAATTCCCTTGTAGAATTGCTGTTTTGAGAAAGAAAGAAAGAAAGAAAGAAGAAATACAAAAGAACAAGAAAAAAACTGACAGAAAAAATAGGAAAAACAAAAGAAAGAAAAAGAATAAAAGAAAGTAGAAAATTACACAAAAGAAAAAATATACAAACGAGTGACGTAAAAATGAGAAAAGGAACAGAAAGATGAAGGACAAGAAAGAATAAGAGACAGGAAATAGAAAAAGAAAGAAAGAAAAGAATACAAAAGAACAAGAAAAAAACTGCGACAGAAAACAAATAAAAACAAAAGAAAAAGGAAAAAGGAACAAAAAAGAATAAAAAGGAAGTAGAAAAAAGACAAAAGAAAAAATATATAAACAAGTGACATAAAAATGAGAAGAAAAAGAAAAACAAAAGAAAAAGAAAGATGGAAGGAAAAAAAAGAAGAGAGACAGGAAATAGAAAAAGAAAGAAAAGGAAAGATAATATCCAATGACGTAATTGTGACATTTGTTTACATGAAAACTGATTTTAATTCAGTGCTTTCCTTTTTTTCTTTTTTTCTTTTTCTTTCTGTCTGAGCTCGTCATAACGTAAAATAATGTATTCGGGATTGAACGCGTTCATTTGTTAACTAAATGATTTTTCCCATACAAATCATACGATGAACATCACATGACCAGCGGGTGATCCACGATTGGTCCTTCCACCTCACTCACTTTTTTTCTTTCTTACTGAAAATCCAAACGCAACTTCCTGCACCCTTGAAAACGCTTCAAAAAATCTGAACGATCGAATGTCTGAACACTTCATGGCTTCAAAACCCGTGTTTGGGATTGAATGACTTCATTTGTGAACAAAATTATTTCTCGCGTACAATTTTTACGATAAACATCACATGACCGGCGGGTGAGCGGCGATTGGTCGTCACACCTCGACCGAAGTTTAGTTTTTTTCTTCTTTCCTTACTGAAAATTCGACGCCGTTTTTCAACCTCCGACGCTTAATTGGCAACGCGCGGCGGCGTCCTTTTCTTCCCCGGCGAGCGCCGAGGCCATTTTCACGGTCCCGGCTTCCCGCGGGACTTTGATTCAATTAAAGCGGCGAGCCTTCCCTTACTGTAAGGCCGGCCATCCATCAGTCGGCGTTTCACTTTGCGGGGAGTCCTTTCTGAACGAGCGCGCGCTCACTCCTGATGACAAAATGCTTCATTATCCGAGCGGCGGCGACGTGACAGGGGAGGCTCCGCGCCGGCGGTGATGAACGGCGCGCTCGTGCCGCAAGTGCGCTCGAGCGCGCCGTCCTATTTGAATTGACAAGCGGCTCGGGCTAAAGCGCCGCTGGTGGCGAGGATGCGAGGAAATGGCTCGGGGCGAGCAGATGCCCTCGTCCCCCGCCTCGGAGAGACGCGCTTTGACAGGCGCTGGTGTAAACACGGGCTGCCGGCGTTCCGCCGGGTCGCTTGAAGGATGCCGAGAGCCCGCGAAAAAAGCGTTTGGAAAGACGTTTGAACGTACGCACGCGCGTTCCGACGATTTTTTCACCTTACAGAGTGGAATGCGACGTTTTCGTCCCCTCTTTACGGCATTTCCCCCGCTTTACAGCATCGCGAAATTCAAACTTGGCGGTCAGAGTCGCACCGCGCTCATACGGCGCTAAAATGCTGGTCCGCTATTGGTCGGCGTCACGCGTCACTAAGATTGATCTCGAGCGCTTACAACGCCGTATTTATTGTGCAATTTAGTGCTAAATTCAAACTTTAGTTGGTTAGCCGTGGGTGCGAAGATTGCTGGTGATGTTAAAGGGAGAAGTGAGAAGATGATTAGTATGAAAACGTAGCTGGAAATAATCAAGCTAGGCTAGGCTATCCTGCTAGCCATTTGCGCTGTTAGTAGCGCCTCCCAAAGATAAATAAAATGTCATTTTTCCTTTACATACTTTTTTTTTATTTCTAATGTTATTTAGTTGTTTACATGTATATTATATAAAAGTAGCACTTAACATACTATTTTGTTTCTAAATTTTAATATGTGTAAACAATTTCGATGTTTTTACCTGGGTTTTTATTAGCTAATTAGCATAGGTTTCTATTGCTCGCCGTACAGTGATTTCATTTTACGATCCCAACTCCGGAACGGATTAATTTTGTTTGCCGGGGGTCCACTGTACTTGTAAATGCTTCAAACTTAGCATTTTTTTTTCCCCCTAGAAGAAGAAGTTGTCTGAGGGCACAATTAAAAAGAGCATGCTGTACACACGGACAAGTTGATACAAAGCATATATGAAAAAGGCACAACTTGTGAACTTTTCCTATTTCTGAGTTTGGATTAAACAAAGGTGTCGGATCAATCAACACATTTTCCCAGCTAGCAAAAAGTGCAGCAATCTACAGAACATACAACACCCAGCAGCCTACTGCGCTTCAGAAACTCCCCCTCTAGCTAGAAATTCTTGGTTGGAAATAAACCCAACCAGGCTTCCTTCAATCGCTTATGAAGCTACAGGAAAAATATGATCTTTTTTTTATTTTTCCTAGGGGGCTTCTCATCATTCAAGTCGTGAATGAGCTGGAGTTTTTGCAACTGAATTTGAACGACTCAAACTCATGACACAAAATGATGTTCACAAAATAAGGCTTGTCCATGAGCTAGTCTATAACTTGCTAAGTGGATTTTTTTTTCAATCCATGCATCAGAAAATATGCTTTTGATAATGTCATCAATTTTCAAACAGCAAAATATGTTCATAAATAATTTCTTGGGCTTGTTCATGCCTCTTGAGCGTGGTTAAGCTAGCGCGCGCACAAGGCTAAAACATGCTAGTTAAGGGTTGCGCTAAGTGGATTTTCTTCCGTCTAAGCTTGAATAACTTTGCTTTAGATAATGTCATCAATTTTAGACAATAGTTGTTCACAAATAATAGCTTGGGCTTGTGCCATGTGTCTTGAGCTGGGATAAGCTAAAGCATTCGGCTACGCTAAAACATGCTAGGGTGGGGTTGCGCGAAGTGTTTTTTTGTTTTTTTCCATTTTCGCTTTGATGACTTTGCTTTCGATAATGTCATCAATCTCAGAGCACCAAAAAATATTCACAAATAATGCCTTGGACTTGTCCATGCTTCTTGAGCTCGGCTAAACTAGCACACGCGCTAAGCTAAAACATGCTAGGTTAGCGTTGTAATTTGATTTGTTTTTTTCTTTTTAAGTGAGGCTAACGTTGCCTTTGCTAATGTCATCAGTAGTAATAGACATCAAGTCAGAGCAAGTGGGATTACCAGTTAGCAGGTTGGCTAGCATCTCCAGGTCAACTCCACCTGCCAAAGCCAGGTAACGAACTGACTTTTATATCACAGGTGTCCTAGGTTGTACCATCTGGGGACAAGACATAGGGGTGTTTTGCTCAGGTTGAACTATGTTTTGACAGTTCACAACAGAAGTGTCCAAACTTTTTTTTTTCCCTGAGGGTCGCATTCAGAAAAAAAGAACGATGCAATAGTCACAAAAGCAAGTCTCGATCCTGACGAAGAGGACTATGTCCACCAATATTGTCCACACATGTAAAGACAGTAAAACCAGGCATTTGGTCCTCACCATACAGCAAAAACCAAGAGGACAGAAAAATGCCATCCTGTGCCACAGGAAGAATTGAGATGAGCCCTTCTCAAATAATCGTTGATTTTTTTCAATTAAATATTAGAAGTGAAAATTTTTGAAAAAGCTAACTAAAGGCTAAACTTTGTTTGCGTGACTAGAACGAGGACACGAGAACATAAAAAACTATATGTTGTACTTTAATTGCATCCGTTTCAAAGAGCAAAGTTATAATGGTTAATCGTTCCGCGTCCAGTCATGATTACTGGACACCTGCACCAAAAAACTGAAGAAATTCTAGAAGCTTCGCTACCCCCCGGACCTCCCCTAAGGCCTCCCTGACCCGGGAGCAGTGGAGTGTGAAAATCCATCCACGGCTTAAGCTTCCATCAATTTTCTCTGTTGCTACAGTATGTTGTCAATCTTGCCAAGATGCACACCTTCACAATCATCTCACGCAGTGAAATCTTTGTACGGGGTAAAAAAAAAAAAAAAAAAACACCGCAAACAGCATCACCTGCTTCAAATTGCAGACTTTGGAACGGCATTTATTTTTGAAAATGGCCGCAAATTATTTCTTATTTGCTGGAAACAGCTCTCAAAATGGTTTGTTTTATTTAAAAGACACAAACGGTATCCAGTAAGGTTTCAGTTAGCTAAATTTAGGACTTAAAATATCAAAATATATCAAAATGAGGACATTTTACACCCTTAATGTGACAGAAGTATGAACTATGTACAGAACAGAACTATATAAAAGAAGTATGAACCGTTTTCACAGTCATTACATCATAGGTGTGGAACTCCAGTCCTCGAGGGCCGGCATCCAGCATGTTTTCCGGTTTTCTTCCCCAAACACACCTGATTCAAATGATTAGCTCATTAGCAAGCTCTGCAGGAGCTCCAAAATGATCCCAAACATTTGAATCAGGTGTTTTTGATGGAAAAGCTTTGAAAACATGTAGGATACCGGCCCTCGAGGACTGGAGTTCCACACCTGTGCATTACATTATGCAGGTTGAACTATTTATTAATGCAGCACCTTTTATATCCCGCACCAAAATAAAGTACCGTCATTTTCAGACTATAAGGTGCACAGGACTATAGATTGTCACGACTGATATTTATGCAGTTTTTTATGAATTTATGAAGTTTTTTTTATTTTTATTTAAAACATTTTTTAACTGCCTGCTCTACAAGACTGAAGATATATATATATATATATATATATATATATATATATATATATATATATATATATATATATATATATATATATATATATATATATATATATATATATATATATATATATAAATGACGCACTGGAGCAGAAGAAATCATGAAAAAAAAAGTTGCGAGTCTGAAAAACACGTTAGGTATAGATTAAAAAAAAAAAAAAAATCCGCAACGTACTATAAACTGCAGGGCACAGCCCATGATTTACATCTTTTCGGTTATATTTTATAGTCGTTCCATAAATTGACACTTAAATATACACATATGTGTTTTACTGGTGTTAATCCCCTAGTGGCTAGTTAAAAAAAACTGCAGATAAACCACATTGGACTATAATCCACAGGGCTCAAATGATGAGAAAAAAGTACTCCGAAATCTAAGGTATTTGTATTATTTTAATGATGATTAAAGCACCAGGATAACATTCGATAAACATTCAATAACATTCAATAAACTCTAATTCATCGCCGGCAGCGAAAAGAAATCCATTTGACAGTGTGGCGATGGGCCGCGGTGATGACCCCCCCCCCCCCCCCCCCCCCCTTCTCGCCCCCCCACAGCTGCTTCCACAAGACAAGCTTCGTTAGCCCAGAAGAGGATGAGGACACTCTGGAGAGTCGGCGCGGCGCACGCACATTTCACCCCCTCTCGCGTGCAAAGAGAATGGGGTCAAAGTTCAAGCGAAAACGATGCACCCCGCCGTTGCATTCGCGGCGGCGCGAGAAGGCGGCGAGTCGCTGTGTGTGAGTGGAGTGACCCACTTTTAGGGTATCGCTTCTTTCCCCCGAGACAGGTTTGTTTTTTTTTCGCCACGATTCATACCGCATTCTCGGTATGGCGCAATTTGAAACAGTTTGCGGGGTCTTCGTTTATATATCCCGGGATTGCAAATTATCCAAGACTTTTCTTCCTCATTTGCATAGAGGCCCAGTCAAGCACGGCACAAATACTTGTCGAAAAATGCGCTAATCGTCACTGAAAAATTCGTTTTCTGATATATTTTCATTTGTCATGTTTGTAGCAGCATTTTATCAGGCAAAGTGCATATTCGTTTTGTGCAGATTTCCCTCAAATTCACAAATTAAAATTAAAATCACAAATTAAACCAAATATGCTCATTTACCCCCGGTGGTCCGCCAAGCTTTTTCTGCCCCCCCCCCCGCCAGGCTCATGCTAAAGAACGTGAAAAACGTCAGCCAAGAAACTAAAAACAATCAAATATTTAATTTCGTTAGCCAAGCAACTAACAAAAATCAAACATTTAATTTCATATTGGTACGTTTCCTTGCGAAAAAGATCACGATTGGTCTTAAGACATTCAGAAATGTCCCACTCTTTCGGATTTTCTTACGAATGTCTTAACTGTGACCTCGAAAGAAATCTGACAAGGTCAAAAATGGTCGCAATCGTCCCGGAGATATTCTGAAGAGATTTCAAAATGTCTCAGGAACATCTTGAGAACCATTGCGACCTTCAACCAAAGTTAAAAAAGGTCACGATTGTTTTGCAGACGTTCTTTGGACATTTTCAAACTGTCTTAATTGTTACGAAACCGCCTTAATGGCTTTTCACATGTTGTGACACAAAAAAATATTAAGGCTGCTTTAGAATGTCTTAAAGTCTTGAGAACATTTTGCTACCGTTTTTAAGATGTTCTTAAACCATCTCCTAGGTTCTGAAAAAGGTTTTAAAGTCATTTTCAAACAATTGTCGGTCGGGTCTTGACACAAAACATGAAGACAGTTTCAGACTTTCTAAAGAAAGTCTCAAGAATAAATTTGACCTTGAGGGACACCTGATGAGATCAAAAATTTCACTATTGTTCCTTAAAACCCTCTTTGGATGTTTTCAAAATGTCTTCGTTGTTCTGAAACTGTCTTACTGGCTTTTAATGTTGAGACACAAAAGACATCAAGACAGTTTTAGACTGTCTCCAGAAAGTTCTAAGAACAATTGCAGCCTTGAGGTCAAAAAGGTTGCAACGGTTCTTCAGACATTCCGAAGACTTTTTCAAACAGTCTTAATCGTTGTCTCCTCAATTGCGAGCTCAAGTGAAACCCGACTAGATCAAAAATGGCGCGATAAAGAAGAACCTCTTAAGACATTTCCTACTGTCTTCATAGTCCTGAAACGGTCTCAAGGGTTGGTGGTGCTGCGACACAAAACAACATCAAGACAGTTCCAGACTGTCTTCAGAACGTCCCAAGAACAATTTCGACCTTGAACGAAGCCTGACGAGATCAAAACAGCTGAGAATCCGGGAGTATTTTTTTTCCGCTACTTCCCGCATGATGTTTATGACCGCATTTGGAGCTCATGAATCACTTTGCGAGCCTTCATTTTAACGGCGGCCTACTTAAAGGCGTTACGGTTTGTTACGCAACAGTTTTGGACTTTGGCCTCGATGTGACGGGGACAGGTCGGCAGCCTTTTATCCGGTCGAGCGCGCGAAAAGCCATTAGCTGTAACATTGGCTTTTACGAAGGTCTCGCAGACCCGAGTGTGCTGGGTTCAATCGATGGTGAGGTCAGCGTTTTTGTAGGCGGTGGCGCCAACGGGTCAGTGTCACCGCAACGCTTTCTGTCCTTCTAATGATTCCGAGAATCGCGGGCTTTTTGTTGACGTGCCGTCAGATTGCCATCGCCACGCTTGACGGCTCGCAACCACTTGGAAGCCATTTCAAGCGCAATACCTGGGACCAAAATAAAACTAATACGCACTTTTATTTCGCAGAGCGTGGATAATAAAGAAAAAAAAAAAATCATTCTTGCCGCCCGGATCGACTTTATAGAATTTTTCATCGCTCCCCTTGCGGCGCTCGTCCACAGTTTAAAGACAACACAGGGCCAACTCAGTGTGACTCAATAAGCGTACGTTCATATAATATACATGTATACGATCAGAAAACATCATAAATAAAAAATATAGAAAGCATTTATTTATCTTTGAGTGGCGCTTGTTATGCTTGTTAGCCTAGGCTAGGCTAGCTTGGTATTTCTTGTCTCCAGCTTTGTTTCCATATAAATCATCTTTTTACTTCTCTCTTTAACATCACTAGCAATCTGTACTATAAATACGGTTATGTAACCACTCGCGATAGAACAACGCTTCCGTTCCGCCATTTTGAAACGAGTGAGGCCAACCAATAGCAGACCAGCATCTCCGTGTTGCATAGAGGCATTGAAGGCAACTGAAAATAAGTGTAATTACCTAAAAACGTCTGCAGATGGTGACAATAAAACACAAATACAGCCAACCCCCTAGGGTCATGACAGTTGTTTTTGTCGCAAAACCAGAAAAATACCATAAAGAAGGGATGGAAAAAACTCAGTATTCCGCATCGCAACTTGAAAAAAACATAAGCCAGGGACACTGTAACACAGGGGTCCACTGCACGCACACACAGACACACACTCACGCAGTACACGCATACACATAAGCGGAAAACCGACGAGTTTTCTGAATACTCTCTCTGCATGTGTAAAATTGAGCAAGATAACGCTAACTACAGTTAGCGGAGCGAGCTAGTTGACCGTACGCGACATTGAATTAAACGCTAACTGCGGCGTGAGTGAATCCATTGTGCTCATAAACGTGAGGTATGAACCTGCGAAAGCAGTTTCAGTTGCCGCCAAAATAAACGCGCAGATTTATTAGCATGTACCCTTGTTACCTTTATAGAGGGGAGACGTCGGCTAACCTTGCGCTAACCGCGCTAACCGCTCCCGAGGAGCTGATGTGTCGTGGTACACAAATCACAAAGTTATCTCCCCGCTACACCTGCGCCTCCCGCTTTCGCCCTCGGGGTCCTTGACATCCCCGAGTTCAGCGGGAAAACGCACGTTGACGTTCTCCAAAGAATGTCACGGACGTTGGAGCTCCAGCGACTCCGAGAAAGAAAAGCAAATGTAATGAAGGCATTGATTTTCAGAATGGCGATCGATTACGTTGTAATGAAAGCGCGCGGATGCTTTATAACGGCGGTGGCAAAACCGCGGAGCGAGTTCCACGCACAGAAAGGCCCGCTAGGTCTTTTAATCCGTTTTAATGTGTTCTGTTCGTTTAACCGTTCCCCCCCCCGAAGCTTGCAAAGTTCCGCGTCAAACTATGTCAGTAAACTGAGAATTCTTTGTTGACTTGCGTTTCATCTCAAGGCAGTAGGTGGCGGTAGAGACCAGTTAATGGCTACGGCTACAAAAATAATTATTTGCCAAATTTTGGAGCATATAAAAGCATTTTAATTACAATTTTTGACATGCACCTTGATAGGATTTATTACGTTTATTTTCCTGTAATCTCTGCAACATTCCGTTCAGCGGCGGTCAAACTACGTCAGCAAACAGAAAACTCTTTGTGTTTTCACCTCAAGACAGTAGGTGGCGGTAGACGCCGGATAAAGTGTCATGTCACTTCGCAATACGTCTCCTCGTGTTCCAATTAATTTGCTCTTGATTTGAAATGATGACTAATCGACAAAGACAGACTGTACTATTTTTCTACATTCCGTTCAGTGGCGGTTAAACTACGTAAGCAGAAGGAAAATGCTGACTTGTGTGTGTTTCACCTCAAGACAGTAGGTGGCGGTAGAGAACGTGTCATCGTCACGTCACGGACTACAGACCGTACCATGTTTCAATTTTTTGTGGGTGTTAATAAATGTAACCTACATATGTATTGATAGAAGTGATACCACTTAACAATTTGAGGAAGGACAAAAATATTCATAAATATTTGAATTAGTACGCCTTTAAAAGCATTTACAAAATTAGGGGAAAAAATGCAATGTGTATATTGTGTGCACAAGCGTTAAATGATTTATTGCGTCTTTTTTTGTCATTGTCCAATTAGTAGACATGGTTGTCTGATTTTCTCTTCCTAGCTTAGTCAGTTGTGTCCCCTACAGTGGACATTTGTTTTTGGTCTATATCTTGGGACTCATTGGCGCTACCCTTCTACAGTATGTCCTCGCGTCCTCATTCGAGGTCGTCCTTTTCAGTGGTATCTCATCAACAATTTATTGCTGTCTTGGTGAGACAAAATGGACGCAACAATGGACACAAACGAATAGGCTGAGACAATTTAACAAAAGAAATCCAAAGTGGGCAAAAAGACTGAGAATCACGTCGCTCAAACTTTACCGCGCTAACCCAGCACAAACATCCTTCGCCATTTCCGCGATGGCTGCTATATGGAGCGACCTTGTCCATCTTCGTCTCCTTTATTCACTTTCCAACCTCTTTACGAGGCCGCGCTTTGAACGTTATGAGCCCCGGTGCATTTAAAAAGCAGAACCAATCAAAATCACCGCTCATCACGGTCTGACGCGAGCAGACAGCCAGCGTCCTTTAAGGGGGAGGAAAAAAAAAAAAAAAAATCCTTGTTTTTAAAATACATTATGCATGCAAAGATTTCGAGACTCGACGTCCCACGGGAAGCAGTCTGAGAATGTTAGCTTAGCATGATGAGCTAGCTAGATATTAAATACAAATAAAAACCTACAGCGAGTTAAAGCTAATTAAAATGATGTACGTTTTATGCGGGAAGCAAAGTGTCGTTATGATGAGCCATCCGTCTTATGACAGACTGGAGAGCGCCGAGACAGGTCTCGTTTTTTTTTTGGGGGGGGGGTTGATGGACCTGTCAAGGTTCATAAATTTCACCATGAGGAAAAAAAGGGCCGACCTGGCCAGGCGCAAACCGTTGTCGCGTCACCGAAGTGGCCCAAGTGAAAAACTGCCCAATAAGAAAGGATTTGCTCATTAAATGTCCAGGAAGAAAAAATAAATGTGAAATTGGATTCATTTGCAAGTACCGCCAATAAATAATATGTCGGAAAAAAGAACGTAAAATTTTGTGTTTTTTTCCATCCATCAAAATATGATTGTAGATATGTAAAAAGTAGAGTTTGAGAGTGATTTATTATGAAGGATGCCTCACACACCCACTCGTGATTTGAAGAATTCCACCGCATAAAAAGTCGATATAATTTTAGTAGTTATACATTACTCTCTTCACAAGATATTCAAACTCACTAAAACAAACTGACAGTCAACTCAGCGCACTTCTTCAAGTACTTTTCAGCCCCTATTCTCACTCTGCCACGAATTAAAATAAAAAAACGAAGATTGCGTCATCAAAAAAGCTATTTAACTAAAGGCGCGCTAGCTGAATGCTAACATAAAATTCAAAACGTTATTGACTGGTTCGGGAAGCTACGGTGTGACAACCCACTGATATTTAAACACAAATGGTGTGGCAACACAAGTAGACAGGCAATAAAGTATTGCTCATATTTGTCATTTCAGTAGTTATGCACTCCTCACACATTTTAAAAGATATTCAAACTCATCAAAACAAATATATACCAGTGGTACCCAAACTATGGCCCGCGGGCCATTTGAGGCCTGTCTTCAGGGACCCAGGACACAAAAATTTATAAACCCATTAGACGCGGAATGCACAAGCTAGCTAAAAACGATTTGTCGTCACAGTAGCTTCAGACTTGCTTTAAAATCCATCTATAACTTTATGAACTCATAACTTGCATATCCATCGCTTATAAAAAGTCTGCACACCCACAATTTCAATGACAAAATGTTTATTTTAATGTAATTGTTATTTATTTATTTTTGTTTTATTCATTTGATTTGATTTTTGTATCATTATTGCATATTATATTATTTTTATTTTATTTATATATTTCTTTATATTTTTTTTATCACTGAATAATAATTAATAAACCATAATTGGGAAGACTTGCAAATACAAAAGTCAAAAGTCTAACAAACCAAAAAATGTTTTTTACCAACATAATTGTCGTTTACTATTTTTTTAACCACGAAACAATAACAAATAAAATTAAAATCGAAATGGTCCAAGATGACCGACTAAAATTGCCTTTCGATTTCCCAAGCCGACAACTAACGGACGTAATTTATGACGCAAAAACAGAAAAAAGTGACACATCCCGAGTCGAAATGAATAATCCATTCATAACCCGAAATAATATTCGCGGGCGGTGATAACGCGCCATATCATCATTATACGTAATAACTATTCCGCTGAGTGATGTCAATTATTCAACCACTCGAGCCGCGCTGATTGTTTTTCACTTTGAGGGACGTGATTAGCCACAGCGGCGGCTTTATTGGGCGCACTTCAATCCGGGCGAGAGCCCAGGTACCGGTTTTGTCCGAGTCCGAGTCCGGGATGCTCCTTGATGAATTCCGCTAATCAAATCAGCCGTAAAAATCGATAACGAGTCGCGAGAAGAGAGGAAGTATCGATCTTATCGTCCGCGTTCCGTGACATTTATTTATCCTGAATGTCAAAGTGTCCCCCCCCAAAACCTGCCTGGGATCTTTCTGTCCCGCCGCGATCCATTAGTTAATGGCGGCCGCTAGCATAAGTGGCACATTGAACGTGAAAAATGGCTGAGCCGACGCCTCTTATGTAAATGTCAGCCTCCGGAGTGGAGACGCCCGACGGACGCAAAGTGCTAAAGAGCCGCCTCCCCCCCCCCCCAAAGTCGGAGATGCTCATTCAGATCCCATCACGGGGACGCTTCTCCCGCGATTGCCATGGCCAATCGGCTGCGAGGAAAGTGCAAATGCTTGGAAAAAATGATAGAGCCGCCAGCTTTCCACGCGCCACTTAAGTGCAGCAAAATTTATGCTCAAATGGCATCCCTGGACGCAGACAATGTCGGCTTTTGATGGATCTATATATATATATATATATTCTAAGAGATACAGTAAAAGTTGCCGTGTCGAACATTGACATGGGTGAAATTTCAGCTCCCTAATGTCTTTACAATGCTTTCCCTTTGATGTAAAGATCAAAACGATCCATTTTGCGATCTCTCTTTCTAAAGGTTAAAGCTTGAAAACGGTTAGCGATAAAGGGATACTGTCAAAGTCGACATGGGTGAAATTTCAGCTCCCTAGTGTCGTCTTATATTGCTTTCCCTTTGATGCAAAGTTGAAAGGTTTGGACAAAAAATAAAAAAAAAACACATAAGGACTACTAAAGCAATAAAGGGATACTATAAAAGTTGTAAAATTCGACATGGGTGAAATTTCAGCTCCCTAGTCTCTTCTTGTATTGCTTTCCCTTTGATGCAAAGTTGAAAGAATTGGACAAAAAAATTAAAAACCACACAAGGACAAGCAGTTTTTTCACTAAAGCAATGAAGGGATACTTTAAAAGTTGTAAAAGTCGACATGGGTGAAATTTCAGCTCCCTGGTGTTTTCTTACATTGCTTTCCCTATGATGCAAAGTTGAAAGAATTGGACAAAAAATTAAAAACCACACAAGGACAAGCAGTTTTTTCACGAAAGCAATAAATGGATACTGTAAAAGTTGTAAAAGTCGACATGGGTGAAATTTCAGCTCCCTAGTGCCTTCTTCCAATGCGTTCCCTTTTAAGTAAAGATCAAAGGATCGGAAAAACCAGCGCAAAAGGGTTAATCCTTTAGGCGGCAGAATTTTTCGAGAAAATATTCCGCTTTTCGATCACGAGTTCAAAAGTTTGTAGCTTGAAAACGGTTAGCGATAAAGTTATGCTGTAAACGTTGCTTGGTGCAAGATTGCTATTTCCAAAAAAAAGAACTAGGAAGGACGATAAATTAGGTACAACCGTTTTTGTATGTGGGGATACCCCGAAATAGATTTTCCTCTACGTGGCCCGCAAGCTAAAACGGGTTTCGCGCCACTGACCTACACGGATCATTTGTTTTTTTTTGCACGCCAAATAAAAAAGTGTTTTTCTGGATGCCAAAATTCGGAAGAAAAGATTTACATCTCCCCCTCGCCTCGGCTAATGAGCGATTCGCCGAAAAAAACAAAACAAAAAAAAAAACCCTAAAACGAGGCGAAAAAGAGCAAAGCGCCCGAAGCGGCGAGAAGGCCCGCTAAGCGTTGACCTCGGTGGCGTAATGGCTGCAAATAGCGTTTGAATGCCAGCGCGGTGCGGAGAAGGCCAGCGTTTGCCCAAGGGGGGGGGGGAGGCGGGCCAAAGGAGGCGTCTTGATGTTGCCAGACGGGGCCGGGGCGCCAAATGAGACGCGGCGCGGGTGGGGACCGGCGTCCGGGCGCGTATGGGAAAAGGGGCCCCGCGACAACGCCGACGCCGCTTTATGCCGCTTTAAGGCCTTCCTGGTTTGTGCCAGCACGCAACTAAGAACAGCGATTACAAATGTCCATAATAAGAATGATTTTATTAGGCCTCCTCCTCAGGTGTTTTGTCCATTTTTTTTTTGTCCACATTCTACCCGTAGTGTTTTAGCCAAGCGTTGTGGCGCCATGTTGAAATTGTCTCCAATTGGGTGAAATTTCAGCTCCCTATTCTATCTTCCTTATTATATTTTAGATGGTTTTATTTGCTTTTTTGATTTATGTTTTTTTTATGTTTTGTTGTTGTTTACTATATGTTTGTTTATCATTTAGTATTCTTTCTTGTTTATTATCCATTTTATCATTTCATGTATTATTTTTATTTCTTTATTTTATCATTTGACGTTTTTATCGTGGTATTTATGTTTTTATTTCTTTTTTTAGAATTTGTTTGTCATGTATTTTTTGTTTGTTTTGATTTATTCTATTTTTGTTTGAATCCTGAATTTTTAGTATGCGTTTATTGTTTTTTTTGTTTCTGATACTTTTCCATCTGTTTGTTCATTTTTATGATGACTTTCCATAATTATTTTTATTAATTATATCACTTAGCCATTTTTATCATGATATTTAGAGTTTTTGTTTCTTATATGTTTTTCCTTTGTTTTTATGATGACTTTCCATAATTATTTTTATCAATTATATCACTTAGACATTTTTATCATGATATTTAGAGTTTTTGTTTCTTATATGCTTTTCCTTTGTTTTTATTTATTGTTTTGTTGTTCAAATCCTGTCTTTTTGTTGTACTTTCATTATTTTTATTCTTATTGTTTCTTTTGCTTTTTCATCTTTTGTTTTGTTGATTGTATTTTTGTTTATTATATAGTTATAAGTGTATTTTCTTTGTGTATTTTGAGTGTCTTTTGATTTAGCTTATGTTCATCATTTATTGTATTTTTTCATTTATTTTCTTATTATTGACTCATATCCACTTTCCATTTTTTTTCATTGATTTCTTTTTTCTGTTGTATCCTCTTTTTTCCATGCTTTTCTTTTTCCTTCTCTATACTTTTTCATTTGTTTTGTTGATGATGCATCTTTGTTTTTATTATTTTTGTAGCAAGAAAACTAACTAAATCCTCAAAAACCAAACATCCCCAAAGTAGCAAATGCGCAAGGGTCTTGAGTCTGGCAGAATAAACAAATGAAATAAGTTGCGCTTGGCCGTGATTGGCTGCATGTAGCGAGTGGGCGGAGTTGTTTACAGCTCCGCCGGCATAAACGAATGATTTTGGAGTTGTATGGCGTTTGGGGCGGAGGGTTTTTGCCTTGAATCCAATCCCCATCCGACTGCATTCAAAAACTTGCTCATCACATCTCGTTTAAAAAAAAAAAAAGATCATCAATTCTTCTTGCCTCCTACACGCCGCGATTGAATTACGTTGGGCATATTGCCCTGACATAACCGCAGCGTTGCTATAGAGATGACCGTGGATGCAGTTTGCTGTGAATAGCAGCTTCATTTTGTTGCTAGGATTCAAAAACTATTAGCCCTACACCAGAAAATTCCTTTTCCACAAACCCCTTATGACACTAATTAGGCAATATTACACAAATAATTATCTTTGGCCCAGGACCCAATACCGTGAGCCTCATATTTATTTTTGATTCAGAAATTAGCAGCAAAGAATTATGATTCCTCGCTTGATATAATCAGTCATTCAACTCCGTTTGCACAAAAAGCAGCTTTTAGGGAATTAGCCGTTAGCGCGACGCGCTAGCCAAAGCGTTATTGTCTAACAAAACAAATAAAGCGTGTTTTATGGTATTAGCCGTTAGCGCGACACGTTAGCCAAAGCGTTATTGTCTAACGAAACAAATAAAGCGTGTTTTATGGTATTAGCCGTTAGCGCGACACGTTAGCCAAAGCGTTATTGTCTAACGAAAGAAATAAAGCGTGTTTTATGGTGTTAGCCGTTAGCGCGACACGTTAGCCAAAGCGTTATTGTCTAACAAAACAAATAAAGCGTGTTTTATGACTTCGATTTCACAAAGCGAGAGGGACGATTAGTACAGTAAATAAACCAAAAAAAGTGTTTTTAAGCAGTCTGTTAATATGATCAAGAAGTATTTTTTCCATTCTTCTGCTATTGCTTTTCACAAATCATCTTTCTTCTCAATTTATGATGGAAAAATTTGACTGACTAAATAATTGTTTTGTTGACATTCCCTTTAGTGCGGCTCCCTCTAGTGGATGCATAACGCAATAATGCCTTTTATAATGCGGCGTTAGCCACGTTAGCATATTGGCACCATTTAATGGCTAAAAGGGCAATGTTATTTGTCCACTAATGCTGTTTGTGCGCTTAAAAACACTTACTGATTTAAGTTTCATTTTGATTAAAGACAATATTAGCATGTGAAGCTTCCAAAATAAACAATTTTTCAATTTTATCTATCTATTATTGTTCTACTTTGTAGGGATTTAGTCTTTTTTGAAAAAGGAAAAAAAAATGCTTGAAAAGTTTGAAATATACGAAATAAGTACGCCCTAAAACAGGGGTGTTCAAAATTTGACTTTGAGGGCCACATTTGTTGCTTGTTTGATATTTTTTAGTTAAACCTATTAAAAAAAAGTATTTTTTTCACACTTGCCTTTTTTGAAATAGCATAGCATCCTTTTCAAAATGTATTTTTACAACGGGCCGCTAAAACCTGGATGAGGGGCCAGAAGCGGCCCCCAAGCCGTAGTTTGGACACCCCCCATGTAGACCTTGATAATACCATATTTGGCTGATATCGGATAACAATATCAGATCTAGACACCTGTAAAATGGATTTTGATACATTAGGTCATAGGTGTGGAACTCCAGTCCTCGAGGGCCGGCATCCAGCATGTTTTCTGGTTTTCCTTCCCAAACACACCTGATTCAAATGATGAGCTCATTAGCAAGCTCTGCAGGAGCTTCAAAATGATCCCAAACATTTGAATCCGGTGTTTTTGATGGAAAAGCTTTGAAAACATGTAGGATACCGGCCCTCGAGGACTGAAGTCCGACACCTGTGCGATTAGGTGATTGTTATTGTTATTATTAACACATTTTACCCCGCTTTTTTTTTGGTTTTATTACAATCCCTTCTCCCTCATCTTCATCTTCTTTTTTTTGGGGGGTGGCGCACACGGAGGGACAGCGTGACTTTCAGCGAAGATGTAAATGCGGCGCTCGCAGCGAGCACGATGAGCCGTTTGCAGCCTTTTTGTGCAGCGGGCTGGGCCGGCGAGCACGCGAGTTACGGCGCCGTGTCAGGTCCAATTAGTCAAGCCGGCCCCCGGGCTCATTACCCCGCAGGACTCGCTCGCTCGCGCTCCTCACACGGGCGCAATCTCCCAAAATCTCACTTTCACCTGCTGAGGATTAGGAATGATCCACAACATGTGCTGTTGCTGTGGCAACGCATCAGTAAGCTTAACCTTTGTGTCATTATGTTACAAATGATGGAAATTCCTTTGATTTTTTTTTTAATGTAATTTGCCAAATTTTGGACTATATAAAAACATTATAATTACAACTTTTGAGATGCACCTTGATAGGATTTATTACGTTTATTTTCCTGTCTTTGCAACATTCCGTTCAGCGGCGGTCAAACTACGTCAGCAAACAGAAAATTCTTTGTGTTTTCACCTCAAGACAGTAGGTGGCGGTAGACGCCGGATAAAGTGTCATCGTCACTTCGCAATACGTCTCGTCATGTTCCAATTAATTTGCTCTTGATTTGAAATGATGACTAATCTACAAAGACAGACCGTACCATTTTTGTACTAAGTTTTTGTGGCTGTTAATAATTTTTCAATTTGTTTTTATTTCTTTTTTTTAGAATTTGTTTCTTAAGCATTTTTTGTTTGTTTTGATTTATTCTATTTTTGTTTGAATCTGGAATTTTTGGTATGCTTTTATTGTTTTTTGTTTCTTACACTTTTCCATCTGTTTGTTTATTTTTATGATCACTTTACATAATTATTTTTATTAATTAAACCACTTAGACATTTTTATCATGATTTTTATGTTTTTATTTCTATTTTTAAAATAATTGTATTTAGAGTTTTTGTTTCTTACATGCTTTTCCTTTGTTTTTATTTATTATTTTGCGGTTCAAATCCTGTCTTTTTGTTGTACTTTCACTATTTTTATTATTATTGTTTCTTTTACTTTTTCATCTTTTGTTTTGTTTATTGTATTTTTGTTTATTATATAGTTATAAGTGTATTTTCTTAGTGTATTTTGAGTGTCTTTTGATTTACCTTATGTTCATCATTCATTGTATTTTTTTCATTTATTTTCTTATTTTTTGACTTGAAAAAAAATAACTTTAATAACTTTAACGACGTTAAAATTAGCCAAAGCGAGTACACAAGGCTTAAAAATGAATGGCAAAAACCTTACATGATAAACTGACATGTTATGCATTTTAAAAGACCAAACGCTTTCATTTGAGACGGATGAAGAACAACGAGGAAGAAAATCAGAGAAAATCAGCAAAAGAAAAAAAAAATCTTTTGGGAAAGTTCAAGAAAAAGTGAGCCTAAAACAACAGAGAGAGCAAAAGAAGCGAATAAAGTCAAAGAAGTCAACGAGTTAGCGCGACGCGTCTCAGGCGCTGAAGCTCAATATTTCATCATAAAAAAAAAAAAGTTCTTTGACTTTGCCGCGTGTGTCTCCCTGCGTATTCAGCGGGAATATAAAATACCTGAAATCACACCAGCGCTAAGTTCATCTGCCACATGTGAAAGCTCCAAATCAATTTCATGCAATTAAGCAAATGGCCTCCCGTCTGGCAGGATGAGGCCACTAACCTTTTCCACCTTAAAAACCGCGTAGGGCAATAAAATGGAATTTTTTTCATTATTTGCGCTAAAGAAACAAGAATTTTCGGACTAATTGTAGCAAGGGGAATGAGATGGATCCCAAAGCGGAATTGCAATGTCTATAATAAGAGGTCAAGCGGTGCTAAGTCACAAAAAGACCATTTTTTTACACTATTATCATAATTATATTGAACATTTTCCAAGCGTGCTTGAAATTGCTCAATTTCTGCGCAAGTCTCAGAGGCGCGTAGTCAAATGTTATTTTTAGTACATACAGTAAGGCGCCTTTTCATTTGGTCTCAAAAAGCCCTCTTTTTTTTTTTCCTCCGGCATCATGTGATGTTTCTGATGAATGTTAAGACGAGGCGGCGAAAAAGTCACATGGCTCCTGGCGGGAAGCCTTCGCCGCTTCCCAAAGCCTTGCGGGATGTCGGCCATCCTCCCCAAAAACTTTCATTTTGGTTCCGAAGCTTCCTGCTGCGGCGCTAGCTGTATAATTACCGCGTGAGGCGCTGATGTGGCGCCGTCCACATTTTTAAAGTCAATTACTGCGCTTTCAACGCACGGTCCTGCCGGAGCTTCGACAGGCTCTTAAAAGAAAAAGCAAAGTTGTGAGAAGGAAGTTTGAACAAAGAATTGCGCCAAGACAATGTGGAAAGAAGAAAGGAGTTTGGGGAGAATCTTTGCTAAGAAAAAGGCTCAGTTAGCGACTATGTTACGTTAGCGGCTAGCGGCACTCACTTATTGTATTATAGCTAGTATTAGCACATAAGCTAATTCTCTTTCCACATAACATATGCAAATGCCTTGCTTCCCTTTTATTTTGAAGTCGACCCCAACAGGAAGTTCACTTGCTACTTATGCTAACTAAAAATGCTTTAAAAAGATTGGACTATGTTAATGTTGTATAATATGATGCCTGTTGTCAACAAATAGTGACAAGTCAAAATTTAGCGGCTAGCAGCGGAGGGCGGCACTAAATGCTAGCAGCGTTAGCGGCTAGCAGCGCCCGCCACCACGCACAAGCTAGCTCTGTTGGATTACTTTAGCTGCTAAATACACAAATGTCTCAAGTGAGACGGTTGCCGTTCCTACTGATCACTTTTTAACAAATGTGCAGTTTTAGCCCGCAAAATTCCGACTGCGGTTTTGATATCACTTTGTTTCACAATCCAAACGTTTATCCGAAATCTAACTAATGTTTCGAAAGCGTAAAATACTGCGACGTAGTATAAATGCAAGTAAAGGAAAAAAGTTATACAAACAAAATGTTACTGAAAAAAAAAAAAAAACATGGAAACATCGAGAAGTTCGCGAGCTCCTACTTGGACCCAAAATGGAGACGTCTGCGGCAGAAACCAGCGCTGATACAGAAATGAGCCAAGCATCAAGCTGCGATGAAATCTGGGAAAAGGTCACTCTGATAGTACAAATTTCGAAAGGTCAACAAACTATGTTTAACCACCCGGCCGTTTGCTTCGGGTCAGTTCGGTTCACGTTCGGATGCCATCGTCGCAACAATAATTGTATCGGATATCAGTCTGATATCAGCAAAAAAAAAAAAAAAAAAAACAGCACCAGACAATATCAGACTACAGTAAAAATCTCTAATATTAGCACGCCTCTAGAAGCGGTCCATTCCAGACTCCGCCTCCGCTTTTATATCCAATAAATAATCATATTTTCTCCTGCTTCCTGTTGCTGACTATTTGCCGTATCATTTGATCGCGTCTCTTCTTATATT
Source organism: Hippichthys cyanospilos (assembly GCF_059441005.1). Taxonomy (NCBI): domain Eukaryota; kingdom Metazoa; phylum Chordata; class Actinopteri; order Syngnathiformes; family Syngnathidae; genus Hippichthys; species Hippichthys cyanospilos. The sequence continues at coordinate 1,785,763 of NC_142381.1, forward strand.
TGATACTAACTAATAAATAACAGTCACAGATACCAAGTATCGATACCACTCATCTTTTGCAACGGCAGATCATTAAAAAAAAATGTCCTACTGAAGCATTTTCTTATTTTCATGACATTATCGGAAATCTTCTGTTATTCTAATTTTTTTATTTCTAGCTCCTGTTCTAATAGAGCACTGATACCATATCTTGAGTTATGAAACATTGAAATAAAGCCAGATAAAGCATGAAGAATATATGCCTCTGAGTATTATGTTGCATGTCTATGTGTTTTGCTGCACCGGTTGTGCTTCAATTTTGGTTTCTCAATATCTCAAGTGTGAAGTACTGATATCATTAGTACTTGTGATGCACAAAATATCCCAAAATAAAAAAATGAAAGACAGATTATGCCTATGAGTGTTATAATGCATGTCTACATGTTTTGCTGCATCGGTTCTACTTAAGTATTGGTTAGTTTTCGCATTGCACATGATAGTTCATGAAATTAGGCAATTTTTAAATATTCTGATTATTGGTTTTTCATAGATTGTAATTTTAAAACTGTTCAGAGAGGAGTATATGTGTGTATATGATGTATATATATATATATATATATATATATATATATATATATATATATATATATATATATATATATATATATATATATATATTATATATATATATATTTTTTTTTTCAAATATATACATTTAATATTTAATTCATATTATGTATTTAATGCATGTATTAAAAATATATATATACATAAAATATCAAATATACATATTTGAAAAAAATTATATACTGCATACATATTTTTTTCAGATACATATATCATACATAAGATTTTTTTTCCTCTGTAAAAAATAAAAGGAAATTCTTCTGTCATTGACGTCCATTTAGGGGATAGCGTACAGTAGGCGAGATGACGTAAAAAGCTTCATTGACGTGACCGGCGGGCCGCACGCGGACAAAGAGAAAGCCTTGTGCATCCGAAGCGCATCCCTCCGTTTCCACGGCGACGGATGAAGCATCCGTGGTCCACAAAGACGCTTTAAGAGCGTACGCCCGGACTATTTATGTTGAAAAGACAGCCCCGAGCCATAAAGGAAATGATTTAAGCATTCATTAGGAGGGATTATAAGCAAGTTTTATGAAAGGCATTAAAACAAGTGGAGATTTTTCATCCTAACGAGACGGAATAAAAGGAAAGAAAACCGGGAGGGCCCGAGGCGGGCTGCCCCATCGCAAACGGGACGTCTCGTCTTTTTTGGCTGGTTGAAAAAAAAAAAAAGAAAAGGCAAAGCCAGAGCGGCTGTTGAGGTCGCCGGGGGGGTTAATGCACTTGACATTTGTTTACCAAAATGAATTTGTGTCAAGTGGCGCTTTGATTTTTTTTCGCAGATTAAGGCCATCTCATCTTAATGTCATCTTATGTAAATTTGCCTAATTTGTTTGCATCATTTGTTGCTCGGATTCCGACGAATCGTAGCGATGTCATTCGGCCCCGGGCTTCTTTTTAATGAGCGTACGTGGAAAATGATGATATATAAACATGTATATTTACCTACGCCGCGTGCGTGTGAATGCTTGCTGTCAACTCGCTTCCATGGAAGGCTTTTCCTCTTGTGACAGAAAATCATCTTTTGGAACGGCTTTCCTAATTTATCGGTGAAAAATGCATGTTTCTTAATTCCAAAGATATATTTATACACCTTTGCACTCGTGATATATTGAAATATGTATTTTCTATATGCAATAAAATATTCGTTCAGTAGATTAGAGCCTTTATTTTCCAACCAAGAGCACCATCTTGAGGAGGCCTAAAGTATCACAAGTGGTTCACGAGGCTTCATCTTTATAAAACACACATTTGTTTATTATATATATATTTATATATATATATATATATATCAAATCACAAAAAAATATTATATATATATATATATATATATATATATATATATATATATATATATATATATAAAATCACAAAAAATATATATAAAGGATACAAAATTCTATATTTTGTCTATAATGTGAATAAAAAACGTTATTTGCCCGAAATGTTAGAACAGACTTGATCAAGTGATATCAGTGAAACAAAGAATGACATTTAGCAACTTTAAGTATGAGAAAATGTTATATGCTATAACCAAGCGATGCTGGATAGAAGATCAGGAGCGGAATCTGGAATGGACTGCTTGAACGTATTTTTTTGTCTGATTGCTGGTATCAATATCGGATTAGGACATCAAATAATTCATGTTTGAGGCGTCCGAAAAATATATGATCTTTTTTTTAACGGTCTTGTTATGCCTTGTACAATTTGTTCATTTCTCCTTTTTCTCAGAAGGAAAAAGCGCAGTTCGGGACGAGACGACGAGACATCCAAAGATCGGCGCCGCGTCGCCGCAGTTATTTTTGTACTAAAAGCTCGATGAGACGAGACGATTGCTTTTTTTTTTCCTGTTTGTTTGTTCTATTCCATTTCCTGTCTGTCAAATAACTAATTTCCCCAAATGAAAGCCAAACGCGCTGTTTATTCTTCTGCAATTCAATGCAAATGTTTGATAACAAACGCTAACGCTACGCCGCGGCTGACAAATAACATTCGGCATCTTTGCTCCAAAACAGCCCCTGTGATGAAGAGACGTTCATTTACGCACACACCTTTCTCAGACAACCACAACTTGTGCCGCTAATGGAGCGCTAGCAAATAGAAGCGGAGCGAATTAATTGCGCCGCGCCGTCGCCGTGCCCTTTTTCTCTTTGATAAATCCGAAAGCCGCCACCAGCCCCCCCAGATTGAGAAAAGTGCAACTTTGAGAAATGATCTGAAGACGCGCGGTGCCTACACACACAAACACACGCACACTAAGACAGAAAGAGAAAACCTTTCAACAACCGTTAACTACTTTTTACAGCGTTGATACCGGTTACAGCACTGCTTCTTTCTTAGAAAGGGGGAAAATTTCGTGCCGACTTGCCGCGCCGATAAGTAAGATTATTATGTATAAAAATGGTTTTGTGTAAACCCAAACTTGATCCTTTTTGATACTGACACGAGGAAATAAAAATATGACAAAGAAAAAAACACTTTCAATTACTGTTACTACTTTTTTACAGCATTCATGCAAGGTTAAAGTTTTGTCCAAGCTAGTGGTGTCAAACATACGGCCCGCGGGTCAGTTCTGGCCTACAAATGGGTTTGATCCGTCCCGCGAGATGATTTTGCGTAGTATAAAAATGAGCTGAATTTTTCAATAAATGAATCGTTTGAAATGTTTTTCAGTATTCTAGCCAAAAACCCGAAGTCAAATCAACATTTCGCAAGCGGGATCTGGCCCCCGAGCCTTGCGTTTGACACCCGTGCTTTAAAGTGATATAAACACTGCATGCACCGTGATTTTATCGCTAAAACGAGTGGGACACCCCTGGTCCGAGCAGAAAAAAAAGATCCGCCAAAATGGTCCAAAAAGGTCCCGCAATTACAGTAAAATGCGGAGTTTGGTCCCCACTATGCAGCAAAAAAAAAAAAAAAAAAAGGCACCCGCCCGCGCACACACGCATGGAGCACAGGTATGAAAAAATCCATTTCTTTTCTCATTTCTATCGACAGCGGCACTTTACGGACTAAGGAGTGAAAAAGGAGCATCCCTGCGGTGCTCAATTAGGTCTCGCCAGGAGGACGTCAACCTCATGGAAGAGTAATAGAGACGTCGTTAGTGTCTTGTCTTCAAAGTCTGTTTCATTAGCGCACATGTGGCAAAGTCCAGGCCCGCGAGCCAGATCCGACGGCACGCGTCCATTCCTGGACTTGAGTTCAAAACCAGCCATCAAACGATACACAGGAGGGCTTGAAACCGGCCCTCCGGTGATTTGAGGAACTTGCTTCAAAAGAATGATTTTTTTTTCCGCCTCGGGTATCCGTTTAGCAAGTCAAGCTAACCGCGGCAACGAGCGTTCAAGCTAGGCAGGCCAACGCTTGGACATCCGTAGTTTGGTGCCTTTTCATTTCTGAATCGCGGCGAATGAACTGACGTGACTCAAAGACGCCCACGAGATTATAATTGTCCTGAAATCATTTGCTGATTATGTTCATTATGGATGCTAACAAAAGACGCTGACGCTGTATCATACGGCACCTGCTAGCAGTTAGCGACGGGTCCAACGTTAGTGACTAGCTAGCAGCAGTAGATGATGGAATGTTAAGCTTGATATATATATATATATATATATATATATATATATATATATATATATATATATATATATATATATATATATATATATATATATATATATATATATCTGAAAACACATCATTTCCAATCAAGAGCAAATTAATTGGAACATGAGGAGACGTATTGCGAAATTGTGTCACATAATTACTCTTTTGCGAAACGTATGCTCTTTGATTGCCGTTGCACGGGAACAGTTCAGTTATCATTTCAAATCAAGAGCAAACGAATTGGAACATGAGGAGAGGTATTGCGAAATTGTGTTACACGGCGACTCTTTTGCAAAACGTTGTATGCTTTTTGATTGCCGTTGCGCAGGAACAGTTCAGTTATCATTTCGAATGAAGAGCAAATTAATTGGAAGATGATGTCTGTGTCAAAGTCGTTCTGAGTTCACAAGGCTCGATTATTATTGAAAAAAAATGTGTGTGTATGTATGTGTGCATATATATATATATATATATATATATATATATATATATATATATATATATATATATATATACACACACACACACATATACTGTATGCATAAGTACACACACATTTTTTTCAATAACAGCGGAGCCTTGTGAATTTCGAACGACTCCGACACAGTCAGCCCGAGCCGCCATGCCCAAGCCAGTTATTTTTTTTCCCATCCAATTAAAAGTCAACATGAGCCGCGAAAGAAAGAAAAGCGTAGCGCCCGCCTCCAAAACGGGAGCAAAGGAGAAGCGGCAAAGAGCGACGACATAAAAATCCGCTCAGATGTGCGGAAGGCGACATTGCCTCTCATTGTCAAACTCGACCATTGCATGAAACCGACGGATCCTTTTGTTCTGTAGCTGTAATAATAGTTTGATATCATTTCAATATTCATGTTGGAAAAGGCCAATTTAACCATTTCTCCGCCACCTGTTGTCTTTCCTGAAAAAAGTGAGGGCACCACGTCGCCATGGTAACAAGAGCAACACAAGCTGCGCGTGTGCGTATTTGCGAGTGTGTGTGCATCTTATACGGTAGTATAACAGGTGAGCAATTTATTGAGCTGCGCGTGCCAATTGGCAGTTGACATCGAGAAAGAAAGACGTACAAAAAGCGCGAACAAGAATTTCAAGTCCAATTGCACATTTTGCAGTGGCAAATAACAAACAAAAAAGATTGGACGCCTTTATTTTGTTAAGTTTGAATGTGCTTTTTAACGCCATGACATTTTCGAGCAAACTGATCTCAAAGCAACTAAATTGTGTTATTGTGGCTCCTTTTGCATGGATTCATTTTGCTACGTTTTAATCTAATGTAATAAACGTCATGAGAATATTTTCTTTCCTAGTCGAGAGCAAATCGATTGGAACATGAAGCAACTTATTGCCGAATTGTGTTGTTGTGGCTCCTTTGCAAACCATCGTATGCCTTTATTTGGGTAAGTGCTACTCTAATTTGATACTTTTAAACCCAATGCAAGGAACTGTTCACTTTTCTTTTCAAATTAAGAGCAAACTGATTGGAACATAAGCCAACTTATTGCCAAATTGTGTTGTTGCGGCTCTTTTGCAAATCATTGTATTATTTGTTTAAGTCCTAATCTAATTTAATAATCCAATGGCAGGAACATTTTTCTTTTCAAATTAGGAGCAAATTGATTGGAGCAAGAAGCAACTCATTTCTAAATTGTGTTTTTGTGGCTCCTTTGCAAACCATTTGATCACTTTATTAATGTAATTTAATATTCTTAAACATAACGAAAGGAAAAGTACACGTTGTTGACACATGCTTGACAAGTTTACTTGCACTGAAAAGAGCAGTTTGTTTTTCTTTTCAAATTAAGAGCAAATGAAACGGAAGCTGAAACACCTCATTGCTAAATTGCGTTTTAATGACGCTCTTGCGTTTATCTCGGGGGTTAAATTCCTAAGAATACCCGCAGTAACCAAAAATCGGCAAAGTAGAGTTTTTACTTTTTGTGTTGCTATAAGCGAAGCGCCATGTAGCGAGGGAACGCCGCAAATCCGAGCGGCTTGACTCCAAGCCGCTGAATAATGAATAAGCTCCGTCTTTTTTGTTTTACCGCTACGACTGACTCTCGTTTGCTTCATTATGCGCCATCTCGCCGCCATCAAACATCTCATTACGTGGCGTGACAGGCCGGCCGAGCGCCGGGGCCTCTCGACGCGCGGCGGCGGGCGCGGGGGAGAGCCGTAATCGCCCCAAATTAACGTCGCGCTGACTTGATGCGGGGCAACGCCGCCATGTTTGCAGATGGAGGAATGAAATGTCTTCTTTAACACCCTGATCAACGCAAACAAAGGTTTCTTTAAAACTAAATTTGCTTTTGTATACATGGCTGAGCTGTCACTAATCCGCAAATATAATTGAATGTCAGTTACTGGAAAGAAAATATATATCTTTTCAAATTAAGAGCAAATGAACTGGAACTATATATATATATATATATATATATATATATATATATATATATATATATATATATATATATATATATATATATATATATATATATATATGTACATATACAGCGGTACCACTATCTACGAAATTAATTCATTCCAGAAGTCATTTTGTAAATGTAATTTTTCTTAAGTAGAGACGATTTTAAATAGCCAAATGCGTTCCAAGCCCCCCAAAAAATGCTCCCAAACCCTTTAACTGAATAATATTAAAAACATGCAACAAAAAATGTAACAAACACATATTAGAATTACATTATTGCATAATAATCCAAATTTGTCATGTAAAAAAATAACAAAAAACACGTTCCTAAACCCATTATATTAATTATTTTAATTGTAGCAGTTGACGATACGGATGCAGTTCCTTTGTTTGCCTTGAGATGGTGCTAGTGTGTTGTGATGAGAGCAGAGAGAACTTTTTGAGGGCATTTTATTTGTACGTCTTTAGTTTACATTTCCAGTGATCTAGGCATCATCTACAAGTCCACAGGAGCACTAATATTTATTTTGCCATTTGTTTTGAGCATGTAAGTTTACTTAAGTTTAGTTTGAGGTCATGCGAAGTGCTTCCTGTGTGATGTCATTCAGCAACTGCTAAAGTGCCAACGACATGCTTCCAATACCAATATTGCAGCCACGAGAACTACCCGATACCGATATTGATAAGATACGATACCAGCAGGAGACGATACATGCTTTTATTTATTTTTTTAGTATGAACAAGAGAATTGATCAAGTGTGCTAACAAATAGCATAATATTTGCAGATATAATATTACAGTATTGCAGCCTAGCGCACGGTCTGATACTTATCCAATATGATATCAGCAGAAACGATACATACTTTATTTGTTTGTATGAAGAAGAGACTCGACTACTCACGTACATTAAAAAAAAAAAATACTCCATCCCCTGCATACCAAGCAAACAAATTTATCAGTTTAAGCGATAAAAACAATGGCTGTATTGTGTGTAAAAAGGGAAGCAAATGAGCTGGATTATCTACGGCCCCGGCGGGAATGCTCTACATTACTTGCAATTAGAATAATATCCACTTTAAACAAATGTCACTTGGCCTCATTAAACCTCAAGATCCACCAATGCAAATCATTTTTACTCAATGCGATACATAGAGCCATTGAGTAGCTTTCAGAGCCGATACCGATACAGATTATTAGCAGTCACGGAGGTCGATAACAGATATTTTGAGCGGATGTCAATTTTCAGGAAAAGGCGGGGAAATTGATGCCATAATTAAGAAAAATATACCAATAATTACTAGGCCTATAACTAACATTTGGAGTAGATATTTATAATCATTAAAAGGGGGAAAAAAGCAGCCATAATTAAGAAAAACAATATCAGAATAATTAGTAGTCAAAGGGGCCAATAACCGATATTTTTGAGCAGATATTTATTACAGTAAAAGGGAGAAAAATTGACCTCATATTTAAGAAAAACAACATAACAATAAATAGTAGTAAAATATTGTCTCATTGTAAAAAAAAAATAAAAAAACATTCCAATAAATAGTAGTCGAAAAGGCCGATAACCGATATTTGGAGCTGATATTCACTTTTAGTATAAAGAAGAAAAAATCGTGTCATAATTAAGAAAAAAAACATCAATAATTAGTAGTCAATGAGGCCGATAACTGATATTTGGAGCTGATATTTATTTCCAGTAAAAGAAAGAGGCGCCATTAAGAAAAACGTACCAATAAATACTAACATTAATTTGAATTAAAACAGGAGAAAATCTGTGTAAAAGAATATAAATCAAAAGCATGCACGCAAAAGAGTAGTCCGACATTTTGTACACATGCGGCAGTTGAGTCAAGTTTTTCCGACACGTCGTAGCATTTGAAGCTAATTGTTTACGCTAATTTTCAAGAATTTCGCCTGCCTTGAAAAACTGGAGGATCTGTTTAGCTAAAACTTATCAACCAATCAGAGAACGGTGTTCCCCGAATACAGCGCTCCTCGATTATTTTTTCATTTTTCCCTCCCGTCACGTTGCCATCGCAAATGTTGACGCCACCTCTTGTTGAAGTCAATATGGCGGAGCGGGAGCCCGGCCCGTCACCATAGCAAGGAGGATGGATGCTAATTCTTAACGCGCCACTAAGTAACGCGGGACCCCGGGCAGACTTAAACACAGGATGACATTTTCAGCTCACTCTCTTGAATTAAGAAAGAACGACAGAAAGCAAAGAAAGGGGGGGAAAAAAAATGAAAAGTACACTCGTGGCGAGCATACTTGTTCTGAAAAAAAATCCATTTAAGACTAGATTAAGGGGAAGTACCCCCCCTCCCCTTATTATGTTTTATCGGCTTCCAATAATGTAAACCCAGCATTAAGATGAATGATTATGATAAAAATGCTTCAAAAATGGGAACAAATACATATTGGAATTAAATTAGTGCACAATGATCAAATTATATCATGCAAAGAATATTAAAACACGCTCCTGAACTCTTTAAAGTGAATCATATTAATTGTAGCAGTTGACAATATGAATGCAGTTCACTTGTTTGCCTTGAGATGGCGCCGGTGTAGTGATGATTTTTAGGACGTTTATTTAATTGACATTTTCAGTGATCTAGGAATCAATTACAAGTCTATGGGAGAGATAATATTGATTTTTGGATTATTTTAAGAATGTAAGTTTACTGAAAATTAGTTTGGGGTCATGCAAATTGCTTCCTGTGTGATGTCATTGCCATATACATATATATATATATATATATATATATATATATATATATATATATATATATATATATATATATATATATATATATATATATATATATATATATATATATATATATATATATATATATATATATATATATATATATATATATATATATATATATATATATATATATATATATATATATATATATATATATATATATATATATATATATATATATATATATATATATATATATATATATATATATATATATATGTTGGGAACCCCCTGTCCTTAAGTACACACGAGCAGAGTGTTTGCAATCACATCAGCAAGGGTGCGCTATTGTTTTCTAAAATAAGACCAAAAAAAAAAAGGAGCGGCAGCCATGTCGACACAGGCACACAATGACAATAGAACGTTGCGCAAATCCTTTTAGCGTCTTTGCCAATTACATTTCACAAGCATTGGCCATCATAAGCGCCGGCTAAAGAGCAGCATCGCAAATGTAACATCAAAAGACGTCGGGGGGGGGGAAATGATCTCCTGGGAAAAATCACTGGACATGAAGTTATTTCAAATGATAACAACGAGACCCCAGATTGTTGCTTCTCTTTTATTCTTCTTGGACCATTTGGAGGTTTGGAATCACGAGGAAGATGAAAGAAGGCGAAGAGGAGGAGGAGGAAGAGGATGATGCGTCAGATCTTGGGCGCCGATATAATTACACGTTTGCGATTTTTCATATCGGAGCGAGCCCGAACGGCATACTGTAATTAGGCTGAAGACGCTGTCGCTTTTTTTGTAAATATTTATTGGATTTTAGGGTTAGGGTTAGAGTCCGCTAGATGAATGCTATCAAACATGCGGCCTGCGGGCCAATTCTGTCCTGCAAATGCGTTTAACACGGCCAGGTGATTTGGTCATCTATAGCCTTATAAAGTAAAGCATGATAACGCCATCTAGTGGACATGATTGTTAAGCGCACTCTCGTCCCCTGTATTAAACGTGATGGTGTATTATATCCTAGGGTTAAACCCCTTCGCTGGCTTTGTTTTCGTGTTACACTTATATTACTGTGTTGTTTCAATTGCACTATAACTGTAGAACCACATACATGGCGTGAACTTGAAGTGTAAGTACTAAAACAGAAAAAAGGAATTAGTATGAGTGCATGACGCACCAGAAGAAAAGTCAAATGTCGCCCTCTAGTGGTGGGGGAAGCTCGGGCAGAAATACACAGACAGACTGACGGACCGACAACTACAACTTCGGATGCCTTGAAAAAACGATGGACTGAAGATGACGGAAAGAGGGCGGGGCTCTGACAAATGTCGGACCAGTAAAAAAATTGACCACTTCTGATTGATAGTGATGTCCTATTTTGGAAAGTATTAAAACAGAATAATGAATCTGAAGTAGTTGTTCCAAAGTTATATAAATAAATATATAACATAATTTTACTGGTTCGGGCCACGCGGGAGTAGATGTTCCTCTTTTTTATAAGGTATAGAAAGTGAGGTGAATTTTTTCAACAAATGAAAAACATGAAATGTTTAATGATTAATAGTAATGTTAATAAATTGTGAATTCATTATAAAGTTATATAAAAACATATTTTCACAAGAAATAACTTTGCATTATGGGAGTCAGGCTAAGCCACTCAATGAAGTCATTGAAAGACTTGCAAAAGTCATCGATTGTCTGCTAGCGCCTCTAGCGCTCATGCAAAAATCGTGGGAAATGCATAAAACATCCGGTGCTCTATATTTACGAAAATGACAATAGTTTCCATTTTGAATGGCAGTAAATGAGCCCGACATGGGCTCATTTTGACATCTGCATTTGACCTAGATTTGACGTCCCGTTAGCAAGCATTTAGAATGCACGGCAGGACGGTACATTGAAATTCGACAACTTTTTCTGCTAAAATGGCTAAATAAAGAGTCTATCCCTAAAATCGCCATGAACTTAAATAAAAATCTGCCACATGTTTTGTATATTTAAAACTATAAGAAAAAAATGTGCATTACAAAGTCATTGAGTCCCTTGTGTGTTTTTGGTGCAACCCGCTCCAACACACCTGATTTTGTGATCAGCTCATCAGGCTTGACGATTTTCCTGATAATTGAAACAGGTGCGTTGGATGAGGGTTGCTGATGGACGCCTTCGAGGACCAAAAATAATTAATAATTGAATAAAATAATGGCAAGAAATGAGCAAAATAATGTCATTAGTTGTCAATCAATCGATTCATTTGTGACAGCAAATACGAGATTGGAATCGTGATTTAAAAAAAATGTGATCAAAACAAACGATTAAATTGACTTATGGGCTTTAAGGAAGAAATTGAACTCGTAAATCAAGGTATCATCACATGTTTTTGGGAGCGTCTTTTTGATATCAGACTATTGAATATGACCCCTCAGAGTTTGGGGTGCTCACAAAGAAACTGGCGCACACTTGGCACGTCAAAAACTGCTAAATGCAATCAAAACAATTCAGTCTTTAAAAAAAAAAGAAAAAAGAAAAGTGACTTGAAACAGAAGAACCAGCATCCAGCCTTACCTTTAATTTAGGCTCCGGTCGGAAAGGTTGCGGCTCAGGTGGCGAAGGCAAATTTCCCCCGGCCGCGTCGGCTCCCAAGCGGCCGCAGCTGCGGCGAGAGATCCGGCGGGGGTGGAAGCGGACGCGGCGGGAACACCGGAGACCGACGCGGAGGAGAGGGTGACATCAGGGAGCGTTTGGGCCGCCCCGGAGCTTCATCCGCCCGCCCAAGGGACGTCGTCCGAGAGTCGGCGCCTTCTTCCCCTTTCCGCAGTTCACAGGCGAGGATCGGGGCGTGGGGACAAGGCGGCGTGTGGCCCGGCACGGTGCGTCACGAGCGGGATGGAGATGGAGCGAGAGAGGCGAGGCGAGGCGAGGCGGAGCGGAGCGGAGCGCTTCGTCCGCGTCTTCGCTGCAAACGTGCGCGCGCCTCGCCAGCCAGCCGGGAGATTTACAACTTCCAAGTACCTCCCACACTTGGATCCTGACATGGATTCACTCATGCGTGGGGGGGCATCAGAATGAAAACCTGGAAATTGTCAATGCACGGCATCGGCACCGCTGATGAGATTTGAGTTTGTGCTTTTTGATATCATCTTTCATTGTGGTCCAGCGGCTCACAAATGACGTGGTAGGTGCGTGAGATTCGAACCAAAGGTATGCAAAATCTCATTACACTGACAGGAATAGTGCGTTGGTTTCCTTTTCAAATTAAGAGCAAATGAATTGGAACACAAAGTAACCTATTACTAAATCATGGAAAATTCCTTTACGAAATGTAGTGTGCCTTTGTTTTGTTACATTTGAGTCACATTTAATGTCTTTTGATGCTAGAACAAGAATTGGACGTTTTGTTTTCAAATTAAGAGCACAAGAACTTTGACACAAAGCAACGTATTACTAAAATGTTATTGAAAATAGTGCGGCAGGCTTTTTTTTGTTAGGTTTTAATCTCATTTAATGTATTTTAATGCTGTGATATTTATTTTCAAATTAAAAGCATGTTAATTAGAACATGAAGCAAATTATTGCTAAATTATGGAAACTCCTTTTGCAAGTATGGAATGCCTTCCTTTTGTTCGGTCTTAATCTCATTTGATTCATTTTATTGCTGTGACAGGAATGAGACATTTTCTTTTCAAATCAAGAGCAAAAAAATTGGAACATGAAGCAACTTTATTTTCTTACCTTAAAAGCACATTGAAATGTTACCAGGGGTTCTTCACGTATCAAAAAGTAAATTAATGGTTTTTAATGCTGTGACCCAGGCTGGCCAGCAGGTAGCGCCACCCTTTGGCAGTGATACTTTTCCTTTTCACAAAGTAGTAAACACATAAAATTGCCAATAATTTCATGACCATCTGAGTAAAAAAAAAAGATTTATTTGAATACATGTGAGGAAATTTTGTGTAGCCAAAGTATTAACGGTATCGGTACTTGGTGTCGGTTCGTACTGAAGAGTACTCAGTCTGGAAAAAAGTGGCAGCAAACGCAATTTGTTTTATTATAATGCAATTGAATAGGCCAGTAGGTTATTTTCATAGTCAAAGCTAAATTCTTGTTTTTATTTAGAATTGATAAAAAAAAAAAAAAAAAAAATCTGATGTATGTCACATTCATAAAACAGAGAGATCAGCTGTGTGTATCGTGTTGCGCCAGCTTACTTTTATTTACATGAGAGGTAAAACGATCTTTTTTTTGGACAAAAAAAATAAAATAAAACATGCGAAATATGACGCTGTACACGAACGAATATTTTATTGCAACCAAAGCTAAAAAGATTGAAAGAAAACACGGCGCGGATCGCAGTTAGATCGATTTCAACTATGAAAAAATGGCGTATCTACAAGTCCTTTTCAGTTTGTTATTTTTTTTTCGGGCTAGAGCTGCTCGGTGTGGCTCTCTCTGCTGTCATTGGACGTGATGTTGGTGCGCTCGAAAAGTCGCAGTCCGGTGTAGCCCTGCGAGAACAGATACTCCCTGTACCAGTTCCACGTCTTGACTCGCTGTAAAACACGACACACAGTCACATCCCTTGCGGGGACCACATTTATCAAATATATCACGGTATTAAAATGACAGATTTTTTTTTTTAATCATCAAATGCAATGTATTTTTGTATTTTTTTTTTAAGTATTGAATATTTGGTACATTAGGATGTGTAGCATTCTTTGTGTTGTGTTTTTAGCTAGTGTCAGTGGGCCGTCACTGGTTAAGCTGGTCTTAAAACAAAAGGCCTCGTCCTTATTCTCCGTGAATGCCAAGTTTAAAAAAAATCATTAAAAAAAAACAGCAATTGCCATGTAATTTTCAGAGGTGACATCTTGAGTCAACTCTGCAAGCACTATTGATAGCGTATCACTCCTCCTATTATTGTCAAACTGCACTCCATGAATGTCCACTGTGAAGCACATTAAACTGGAAAAAAAAATCCTGTAAAGGGATATATTTTCAAAATACCATAAATCCCTAAATATAAAACGCTCATGTGTTTGGGGCGCACCCTTAATTTTGGGGTTAAATTGTGGTATTCCCGTGGATGGGACGCACCAACATTTTGCCAACAATGTAATAGCAAAACAGAAAGCATATCTTTTGTAAATTCTTCATATTTTCTTGTGTTCATACCAAGTTATATATTTGCTTTGGTTTAGGGTCGAGTGTGTTTCAGATTTCCCACATTGTGAACGCCTCGCCGGTGTCACGTCGAATGCACTGAAAGCAGTCGTTTGTAGACATGCAAATGCGTCACGTTCTCCAGTTTGAGGCTTCGTTTGGTGACATCATCAAAATTCGGCGCGTTTATTGGTTTAGACGTAAACGTTTCACGTTCTCCAGCGTGATGCTTAGTTTCCAACGGATTAAGACTATTGAGCGAGACTTTGAAAGCTGGACTTTTCAACACCGCGCTCAAAGCGGTTATGGGGCCACCATGCCTATAGAATCCAGTAGCTAAGCGCTTAACATGCTAGCAGTCATACTGTACCTTGATGGAGCTGAGATCCAGATCTTTTCTATTGGGCCAGCACTGACAATGGATGGAGAACAAGAGTTAATCCCAGCGATAAAAAAGCTATACAATAATCCATCATGCTCAATTGTTCAACAACTAACGCGCTTTGTCCTTGCACGTAAGACATTTCTTCACAGTTTTTTTTTTTTTTTCTCCCGGATGACATTTGTGCAGATGTCTTACTACGGTGACATTTTTTGCTACTACAGTGTGACATTTCGGCGCAGAACGACTAAGGTGCACTAGAACAGCGCTTCTCAAGCTTTTTGCACCCATGTGCTGTAGTTCTTGTAAAAAAATATATATTTTTTTCTGCTGGACTAAATTGTGTCTCAAATGGCAATGCACATCGACATAAAATTGAACAAAATGAAGGTGTCATTTTTGCAAAAAGTCACTAGAGGACAAGCATTAAGTCGCTTCATGCTCCAATCAATGTGCTCTTAATTTGAAAAGAGAAAGGTCATGTTCCTGGTATGGAATTAAAAATGCATTTAATTAGTCTGAAACTTAAAGGTGCATCTCGCTTTTTAAGGATGTTCCTCAAACACAATTTATTAATGAGCTCCTTTGAACAAGAAAAAAAAAAAATGTTCCGGTTGCTTCACGCTCCAATCAGTTTGCTCTCAATTTGAAAAGAGAAATGTTTTGTTCCTATTACTGTTGCAAAACATTAAATTAGATGAAAACTTTCACAAGGAGTCACTTCTGCTTGATTTAGCAACAAAGTGCTTCAAGTTCCATTCAACTTGCTCTTAAATTAAAAAGAAAACGTCACACTGTACCTGTCGCAGGATCAAAAACGGTTCATTTTGATTAGCTGCTACAGAAACCGCGCTAAAATCTCACATACCGCCTGAAGCAGCTTCACATATCCTCGTTTGAAAAGCACTGCATTAGAACATGCTATTAGGTGTCATCCTTGCGCAAGCAGTAGCTCCTACTCATGAAATGCTAAACGCTAATCATGGCCTTTGTAGTTCCGATAGCCTAATTGTCAACTAGTGCAGTTTTGCCTCACATGAATCATGCAGTTGTTCGACTAGTGCGCCCTAGTTGTTACACTAGTGCGCAGAAATGTTATCCGGTAGTGGGAGAAGCGTCACGGGTAAGATGAGGATGTGGACTAAATGCTCAAACGGATTGCCAAACTCGGCGGCTCACAGCTGGAAGTGGGCGCTGGGACCCAATCAAAAAGGGATTGTGTGTATTATTAAACGTGGTGAAAAGCATGTCCCATGCCGCACTTGTTAATAATATAGGGCTCACTTAGGTATTAATGTATGTTGTATGAAAGATACATTAATACCATGCGCATCTTACTTCTATTGAGAAAAGTGCGGCAGTAGTTTGGGAGGGGCTAGAAAGGTCATCGAGAGCAGGCGTGTTTATGATCATACTGTACTCGTGATCAGCGAGGGGATTCTGGTCACGTGACTCATATGTATATCGCTTCTTCCACTCCATATGTTCAGAGTGTGAGTCTACTCTTATATTAGTGCCTCATTATCGCTATCCTTATTGCCCTATTACTGTTTTTATTGCCTACTTTATAATTTGCTCTATTGTGTGGAATGTAAGTCTGCTCAGGGAGGTAAATAGAATAAAGATTTCATTGCGCTAAAGTTGAATACATCAGACACTGATGGCATGGTTTAAGTTTGTTTGTTTTTTTTTTAACTGAAAAATGCTTTTCACTGGTTAGAGGCTAAAAACATATTTCCCAGGGGGTAGGAACATCACTGAAAACGTTTGAGAACCACTGGTGTAGCGTTACCATGCGCACGACAAGAAAAGTCTCCCAAAGCGCTCACCTTGCGGTGGAAGTCGACGGCGTAGCCCATGAAGGCCGGGTGATGGACCAGGTCGAAGCTGCTGGAGCACTCGGGTATTTTGGTCCTCTGCAGCAGGCCCTCGTCCAGCCGCACGTTGACGCCCGACTGGAAGGCCTTGCCGTTCCACAGGAAGTTGACCATGTCAACGGCGTAGTGGTTGAAGTCGCCGAAGGTTTGCGAGCTGATGTGAAAGGCCTGGCGGAGAAGGAAGGAGAGGATGTTGATGAACCACTTATGCTTGCACTGATGATTTATTCCCACGGCGGGTACGGGCGAGTTCTTCCCGATTTCAGAAGCCAGTGGCGTTTTCTTTTCAGGTGGGGAATAAGGCTGATTGACACGTACTTCCAAACTTCAAAGCCTACACTTGATCTTAAATCGAAGTCAACAACTTAAAGTTTCACCTGCCGTGCAATAAAAAGGTCACGGCGCTTTTCAGAGGATCAAAAGCAGTGTCCACAACACGCAACATAAAACGGAGACGTACTGTAATTAGCGGCGGGTAATCAGATTCTTTCGAGTCTGAACAACCAATGCGGACGTTATTGGAAATCAAAAGATTTTTATTAGGTCTTAATCTCATTTCATGCGTTTTAATTCCGTGACATGAACAATAAATGCTTCTTTTCAAATTAAAACCAAATAAATTGGAACATGTAGCGACTAAGTGTTTGTGTTTTAGTGAAAGCGTTACATCTTTTTATTTTGATAAGTTTTATCGGGCTGCACGTCGCCATTATTGATGCAATTTCGCCAAAATTCAATCGTCTTATGGAGTTTCCAAATAAAATAAACCACTCGAAATTTGAATAAAAATCACATAAATCAGACATGAAAGTAAAACAAAAAACAAGGTTGAGAAGCACTGGTATAGAGTTTATAAAATGAAAGTAGTTGTTTTACCTCTGTGACTTTCATCTGGCTTTTGGCAAACGTCAAGTTCACCTTGTACCTGGCAAAAAAAAAAAATGTTTTCAGCAGCGTGAAAATAATGTCGAGCAATTAGATGTACTTCCTGTTACCCTGACATTTTCCCTCTTGGCTTTGGCAAAACTATTCCAGAAGCTTGTGCAGAAGTTAATTAGCAGATCCTGTAAGCTATTAAAGCTTTCAAAAATCGAACGCAACAAGATCAAACGGAAAGGCGCGCCTGAGCTCGTGATCATAAATGATATATTAGCATATAAGTGCTTCCATCATGCAGTAAGATGGCGTTGCTGCGAGGCGGTCTGCTACCTGTGCATGATGTAGGCCAGGCGGTCCACGCTGACGGGGTCGGTGGCCAGCAGGGCCGGGTAGAAAACGCCGGGCGGGGGGATCACGATGAGCGGGAAAGAGTACTTGAGAAACATGTCGCACACCTGCGCAACGGTCGACAAATACGTCACATTCAAGCAGAAAAGCCATTGACGGTTTTTCCTCACTTTTTCTTGAAAGTCAATAGAATAAAAATAGAATCGAACGGCTTCGTTGTCATTTTACGGCTGGCGTATCCGCAGTAAACGGAGCTTTTTGTGCCAAAACGCAAACGCGATCGAGGAGCCGGCGTTACCGTCTCGTAAAAGTCCAGGATGAAGTTGAGCAGGAGCGCGTGGCAGCCCTCCAGCTGCAGGCCCACGGCGGCCAGATGACCCACAAATTGCACCAGCTTCAACACGGAGTCCTTAAAGCCCGACAAAGTCATGCACCTGGGATGCGAAACCAAAGTACTTTAATTATAGGACGCCATAGGATGCCTTTTAATGCCGCGAAAGGAACGGTACATTTTTCTTTTCAAATTAAGAGCAAATTCATTGGAACAGAAGGCTATTTATTGCCAAGTCGGGCTAGAGTAAAATCGTTGTATCTCCTTGTTTTTACGCATGAGCGTCGTCATTACTGATGCGATATTCCGGAAGATGAGCCAGGGAAAACAAAGTGAATTATGTTATGATATTACTTCTGGGGTTGCTAAATAAATACACCTGAGGGGGCCAGTACAAATGTAGTAGTTTAATAAATCAAATGCCAATGGCACAGCACTCTATATGATTTTTTTTTTTCCGTGCAATTTCGCTTAGGGCTTTTTAAGGAGTGGTCGGCTGAAACGATATCGTTGAAAAGCACTGTGATCTAACATAATCTCCTTCCACAAATGAAGTGAACTGAAACCGACATTTTTTGTAGGTGACCAGGACGTCAACTGATTTTGCTGATGTTGTTGACAAGATGGCGGATGGGTATATTCCTGCCACTGAATATTGGATTTCTTCGCGCAAGAATAATAAAAGTTTGTTTTTCCTCAGCGGGACGTGTCCATCGCTAGGTGACAGCTTTTCATTTATGCCCCTTGCGTATTTTTCATGCTTGGGCTCACTCGATGAGACTTACGTGGACGTGTGGCTGCTGACGCTGATATCGATGTCATCCTCCAACGCGTACACCGAGTGCCAGGTCAGCCAATTCCGCAGCATACCGTTTAGAGAGTCCAACAGGCCGCACTGAAGACACGCACCCACACGCGCAGACATCCGTCAACACCAGCGCCGTTAAATGACATCGGAAAGTGCTTCCTGGATTTCATAGCGTCAAAGGCGTACCTTGAAAAATGTCGAGGATGTGAAGTAGAGCTGCTGGAGGGGCTCCAACAGAAGCTTTTTCATTTCTGATGGGGGGGGGGGGGGGGGTAGGTAAGTCACTTTTATTTAGAATAATGCTGCTTTTCCCAGAGAGGACTCACAAACATCAGCGAATTACTGTAATTCCCCAAATATAAAACATACTTGTGTAAAAGATACATCCTTAATTTTGAGGTCAAATTCTCATAGTTTTTTTTAATCCTATTCTTTATAAAACACACCGACAGTTTGGCAACAATGTAAAAACTATTTAAAAACACAAGAAATGTCTTTTTTGTAAACTCTTCATATTTTCTTGTTTTCATATCCACAAGTGTTTTAAATGTGTTTAAATTTCCCACATTGTGAGCAGTCGGTGAACGCCTCGCCAGCACATTTGGGGAATTATGGTCGGGAAGAAAAATGATTCAAAAAGTGCAGTAATTCCCCAAATAGGAGACACACTGGGTGCGTTCTATAAATGGTAAAATTAAAATTAGAATTTTGGACGTGAGGTGGCCATTAACAAAGTGCCTGTAGCAGAGGTTATTACGGCATTATTTTCAATAAAAGAAGCGAGCAGGCTGAACCAACGTTCGAACCCATCCTTGCTCACACACGGGAAAATTACTAAAACTGAGAGGACATGTAAAGGTTATGATACGTGAAAGGCTTGGAGCGGTGTGCACCGGTTAGAGAACTAGGAAAGGTATTCCAATTGACTCTTGGTATATACACACAATAATAAACTTGGTGGAACACGAATGTTGTGCAACTTGGGGTATTTATGGCGAGGCGTTCGGTGAGCGACCTGGGACGAGATAAGAAACTTTCATGGGACGGACTGTCTAGAAAGGTTTCAAAAGCTAGAGGTAAGCGGAGCTGCATTGTGTTCTGTAGCATGCAGAAATGTGAGTTTTGAAAGTGTCAAGAACCTACTGCAGCTGGGGATCACGGGAATGTTGCTGAGCAGGCCAAGGATCTGCGGTCGCAAGAAGCATCCATCCCATACAGTCAGGAACTTGTAGAGGAACCCTTCAACGCTAACAAACCCCTCCTGGTAAACAGATCACCCGTTTTCTCAGATTAGTCATGTGACGTTTGCAAGATGAGCAGTGATTGGTCATTAGCGACGCCTTTAACAATTGCGAAGTTATTTTCGGGCAACGGTAAGAAGCAAAATGGCCGTCCTCCGACATGGATTAAACAGTGGTTTTGAGGTGCGAGTAGATTACAACTCCTGCCCTCTTTGGTCCGGGAGCCAATCACGTCTATTAGGAGTGTCCGTCTCCCTAATGAAACTCACACACGCTATTAGATAGAAAGCAATCTATATTCTTTTGTAATAAATTGAAATTTCAAGTGCAAACTCTGATTGTTATCATGTTTGGTTAGCTACAGACTGTAATTAGACTTCCAGGCGCCTTTAAGCTAACTGAGGCTCTACGTGAGACTACAGCCAAAGGGATGGTATAGGAAGGGATAACAGTATAGTTACTGTATAAGGTTTGTTCATAGAAAACTTTCATAAAAGTTCATTCCACAAAACATTGTTAATCAGAACACCGTCTTTCAGCAAGTAGGGCTGCTTGGAATTTGAATCAACTTAAAGAAAACATCTCCATTAAAGAAATACTCAAGATGATGAGTTACGGATTCTCACCTGGAGAAATTGCTGGGCGGACAGAAGCTTGTTCAAAAACTGCACGGCCTCTTCGGGATTCTGGCTTGCGTCTCCGTCTTGACAAAACAAAATATCTGAGAGCAGAGCGAAAGGTATCAAATTAAAAAGGGCAGCACGTTTGACATTCCCGGCGTGTGCGTTCCCCGTGAGCTCGCCCTTGAATCGCTTTTAGAAGTTAACGCGGTTCAGCGGCCTCACCTTCTTGGAGCACGAAGCTGAGCCAGAAGTTGAGGCGGAGGAGGGCCGACTCATCCCGCACGCAGTCCAGGTAGTGCAGACCCACGCTCGTGGACAGCAGTGAGCCCATCTGAGCCGGCAGCTGGTTCGGAAAGGGGAAGAAAAAGAACCCGGCATAAGCGAGGGACGTGTGACAAGTCGCGACCTCGCGGGGGCAAACGTAAAAGATTCATACGCACAAAGGCGGCGACAAATCTGCAAGTGTACGCACCATGTTAAATATTGCACCGCAAACCCTCAAAGGCGGACGATTAGTCACCTTTCATTTGCATAAAGGCAGCCTGATTTAAGATTAAAATCGCCCAGTGGACCCCCCCCCCCTTTTTTTTTAAAATACTTTTAACGGAGCAGCGGCGTGCTACGTGAATAATCCTTCAGCGGCCCTTAATCCTAATAACTCACTCAGTGGGAGAATTTATACAGGCTCTTGTAATGTGCGAACAGCTGCTCCCTTCCCCTCCATCACGGCACTTTGTTAGAGTAATAAACAAATGACAACCGGGGGGAAAGAATAGATGCGGCTCGGTTCTGTTATCAAATGCTTAAAAAGCATGATGAGGGAGATTCATTAAAGTGCTTTTGATGAGGAATCTGATTGATTATGGCCAGCGGTCCTAATAGTGAGCCGTGACAACTAAACGGCTAAAATGATGTTTCGGGACACCGAATGTGGGAGCCTTAAGACATGACATACATTATAGGGACTTTATAAGAGGCTTTTCAGCTTTTACTATTCCCTCTTTCTGGTTTGCAGTTGTTTTTCTTAACTTTTATTGGTCAGATAAAAAAAAAAAACGCTAAGTAGAACAAGGTTATTAAAAACAACCGTGGAAGTAGTTTATACTGTTTAATAAAGAAATTGCAAGGCTACTGAGACGGGCAGAAGACAAAAACGGGCAGACAGCACCACCGAGTGGATAGAAGGGAGCATTGCACAGTTAAATGTCAACTGTGTGTATATATATATATATATATATATATATATATATATATATATATATATATATATATATATATATATATATATATATATATATATATATATATATATATACATATATATATACATATATATATATATATATACACATATACATACACACACACACACACACACACACACACACACACACACACACACACACACACACACACTTACCTGAGAAACCTATAGGGAGTTATTTACTAGTTTAAGGATTCATTTAATTTCTTAAAGGGATAATGTGTAAGATTTAGAGCGTTTTTCTTTACGGCCGGCAGGAGGTGCTGCATTTATGATTGTTCTTAGCTATAACAAACATAGCCGCCTCCAGAGAAGTGCCACCCCTCATGTAATATAATGATAACTAGACCTAAGATTATATTTAAAATATTCTGTTGGTCATGAAGAACACATTAATTTGCAAGTTTTTGAAATTTACCATCATTTAATTTATTCCTTTTTAATGAAAAACGGTCTAAATCTTACACACTGTTCCTTTAAAACATGCTGATGACCAAGGGGTTCCCCAAACTTTTATTATGTATCTTGTCTAAAATGTGTCATTTGTTGTTACTGTTCTTCAATATATGTATGCTTAAACAAATGTTAAGGTTTTTTTTTTATTCCAATGTCTTGTTTATCACTATCACTTATCATATTCCTTGACTGATAATAATCATATCATATACATTTACTGAAAATGAATATCGGCTCTGACTATCACTTATCATTTTCCTTGACTGATAATAATCGTATCATATCATATATATATATATTACTATAGTTAACACTACTGCCTATAGTTGTAGTGGTAGTTTGAAGTGTAGTCTATATCAATAATATGGGTGAACAATGATGCATTTCATTAAGATTGCATGTGAGCGCGTACCTCTATGCGGTGAATGTTCTCCAAAAGCTCGGCAAAGGAACGCAGCTGTGCCAGAGGGACCAATTTCCAGCTGGTGGGCAACTCCGCCTGAGACTCCTTATTAAGCGCACAACTCAGCGGAGGCACTTCCAAATAGCGGTATTTCTGAAAGAGCGGCATGATGGGATAAAGGGGTGAGCATTAAACATTCATGGGCAAGCGTTTCTTCTCGCGTTCAATAAAACATTTCGAGGAAGGGAGCTTCGCGTCCGAGGAGACGCGGACTTCAAACTGGCAACGGGGATAACAAATAAAGCCGTGCAGGTTGTGAAGTTGAGTTTTGAACCGGCGTACCCTTTTCTTTGGTTTGCTTGTCTCTTTAATTGTGAGGGCCAAACCGCCATTGAGGTTCAACAACACGTTGTTCTTCTTCTGGACAAAAGCCAGTGCCGATTTCCAGGGCGAGTTATGATTTCGAAATCCGTACTGTGAAGAAAAACAAAGGACATAAGGGATTATGTCTTCTGTGCAACTCCTTCTAAGATCCACCCTGTTGATTTGTGTCCACATTTGTTTTCTGGTCTCTAACGATTTGAGTCCACGGAGCTACCCGACTATCGTATATATAATACGGTGCACCTTATACTGTAATGCGGAAAATCGAAGAAATGTTCAGACCTTTCCAATGATGAGGTGGGTTTGAATGAGATGAAATTCACTTTGCAATCTCGCAGACACCAAATGGACAAAACGGTAGACACAAATAGGCTGGCTCTCAGGAGAATATATTAAGGGCCCGAAAAATACGGCTTTTCTGGGGCCGACGCCGATTTTTGGCAGGAAAAAAAAAAAAAAAAAACACCGACTTTGTTTGAGTAATTACAAACCTTCATTTTGGATGGAAATGATTGCGTCACCAGTTCAGGGAAGAAAACTTTGTACAGGGACAGCAGGTGCAAAAGGAAGGGTTGTTTTCCCTGAGAATACACACATATAAACGCACACATTGTTCATATTTCTTATTTACTGCTCTTCATACGCAAATGAACGCTGAGGCCGTTCAGCTCTGTTGCTAACCAAAAAAAAAAAAAGCACGTTTTCTCGGATTAGGCGTGGAGGCTTACCATTTGCTTAAAGATTTTTTTCTTGTTTACATCTTGATTGCACAGTGAAAGATTACAACCCTGCATCTTCACCAAACAATTCAAGGCTGAAATAAGCGGTTCCTCGCCGCTCTTTGCGAAGTAAATTTGGAACGTTGCGTCTCAAGCAATCATATGGAATGGCAAAACGGACAATGCCACATGCCTTTTGAACCACATTTCGTTTTTTAATCAGGCGCGCAAAGCTTACGTTAGCCTTCGACGAGAGGGCGCGGCTGAACACATGAAACGAGCCTCCAAATGCCAGAGCAGAAAGACCAACTTGGCAACCCGAGTCATGAATCCTCTGTTGCCGCATATGCATTCAAAATATTACAGATAGGCGAAAAAGTCAGCCTGTGTCAGCTCGAGTTGTTTTTGACGCAAATACCGAAAGTTGCGCAGCTCGCCACACTTACCAATTTGTTTTGCAAATCCAGTAGCTTTCGGAATCGAAACACTTGCACTGCGGACAATTTCAGAAGCAGAAAGAAACACTTAAGGCTCCACAAAAAGAGATGAGGACGACAAGGGAAAATCCTTCCACGAGCATCAAACGTCAACCTCGACTTACCGTTCTTCTTTGTGGTTAGAAGGTACAGCAGATGGCAGACGTAGGGGCACTGAAATAAACGTTAGAAGTGACTCGGCACTTTTGTGTTTCGTAAGCCCCTAAAAGACTCAAACAAGCAGGTAGTAGGACACATACCAGGTTTTCCTCTGTCACAAAGCTGAAAATGAAGCCGTAGATGGCTCTCAGTTGATCCTTTGCGTCGATCATGTCAAAAACAGTTAACACCCACTTGACGAAAAGAACCTGTGAACGGCATGAGCGCGTTCAAATGCCGGCTGATAAACACGACGATCGACGTAGCCGTTCTCAAATGGGGCTAGGTGAAGCCGCTTCCGGGGATATGTGAGATTTGAACAGGGTTTCTGAAGGTATCAAAAATCGAATTCAACGCTTTGCATCTCAAATGTTGTTCTAAACGTCATTAAATCAGACACGGATATCAATTTTTCCCCCCTGGTTCTTACTAATGTTTGACAGGGGGGGTACATCATTAAAAAAAACGATTGAGAAGCAGTGGCATTCAATTAGCTAGGGATAAATTATGATCATCGTTTTCTTTCGGTACGTTACTTGTGTATTCCTGGGTATCTTGGAGGCGCACAGCCAAGCCACGGCTCGGACCACGGCGTCCTGAGGCACCACGCTGGCAGGGATCAGACACTTGAGCACCCGGGGACATAAAGTTGTTCCTACATAAAACAGACACGGCGTGAAGGGAATTTTAAATAATATTTCAAAAATGTATCAAATACAATTACACTGTAATACAGTATCTTGTTCATAAAATTTAGGAACGGGCGAGTATTGAATCGATACCAAGCGCTTGTATCGGGTTGATACCTGGCCTGATTTCAAGGTGTCGGTTCTCGCAACGGAAGCCGATACTGGTATTAGAAGCTAGAAATTTCAATCAGCTAGAAAGTTCATGAAATTTCAGGAAAATTGTTGCTTTCTTTAAAATTATCTGTCAGTTTTTTTAGGGGAAACTTTGTGGATCAAAAGCACTAGTGGGATTGTATTTGTTATTCATACTGGTACCGATCTTTTAAAAAAAAAAAAAGAAAAACTGGCATTGCACATAAAATAATGAAGGAAAATAGAAAATAGTTGGAAAAATTCTGTGAAATCGCGATGTTTACTCTAACATTCATTCAATTGATTGTTGATATTGATTTAATGGGAGCAGTGCTCCCAATTTTGTTGTATACCCGTTACACAATGACAATAAATGTATTCCACTAACTACATACAGCCGGTTCTGGCACGCAAATGGTTTAATCCGGCCCGCGAGATGATTCACGCCGGTTCCCTCAAATAAAACGGAATTCTCCCTTTACAACTGAGCTATCCATCATAAATATGTGTTCCATCCACTCTCTTACCAATGCGAAGGCTCATGGCAACCTCCAGCATGACGGAGATGGCGTCCGGCAGGAGTCCTTTGGAGAAAGCCACCCGCTCCACCACGAGCAAGTTCTCTTCCAAGGCATCATTGCCCATCACCGGAGTGCCTGGCTTAACTTTGACGGACAAATGGAAACAGCGGAAACACAAAAATGCAAGATCCACAGTTAGACCTTTAAAAAGAAGTAACAGGAAATCTTGTAATGCAGGAGGAGAATTTTCCACGATTTTTATGTGCGTCTGATGGTAAAATTGAGATTAGGATTGAGGTCAATTCTTAAAATTGTTGGAAAGCACATAAGTGCCCAAACATAAAACTAAAGAGTTCGATTTAATGACTTAGCAGATCAAAAGCTTTTGATTTCGATGTGTGAAATAAGAATAAAAATGCCAATGCTGGATCGTGTGTCAAATAAATTGCCATTTTCTGATCATGATAGTCACTGTCTCTAAAGTTAATTATCCTTGTCAAGTTATCACAAATGGAGAATTTAAAGACAGATATCAGATTATCACTTTTGCTCATTTTTACTTACACGTTATCAGTATGGCATCTTCCTGAAACCCAATGTCCTCAATAGTGGACACAAATGAATAGCCTGGGTTTCAGGAGGTGTTTAAAGGTCCTTTATCTTCTAGATTTTAACAGTCCCGACACTTATACAATAAAAAAATCAAAAACGGATTTCTACATGGAACGTACAGTGACGTCACAACTCACGTACGCACGGTACCAGCGCATTGTTGTTGTTGTTATTGAGCCAAGAAAAGTTGAATTTCGAAAACAGTGCAATTAACTTAAATAATGCGAAAGGAGCCTTCAATATTTTCGGCCGTTTACACGTTTCAATAGATTAAAACAAAACTGTCGTACTGTTCGAGAAGAACTTCACGGCCAGAACAAATGGGTCCTCCGCCTCATTTTTCCGTTTCGCTTTTTCGACGACTCTTTGACTTCTATTTACTCTCCGGGTGATCGACGACTGCTCGTCCGGTGAGGCATTATAGGAATTCAGAGATCCCGGCGAGAACTGCTCCGCTTCCATGTCTACATCGCTAAAAAGTAAATGACACACAGGCCTCCATTGCGTTTCACGGTTTGAAACAAATCAAATATCCGCGCGACCGTTTGTTCTGCGCTTGCGCAGTTGGGTACATCGGTCGAGGTGCATTGAGGGTAATATAGTACTTGGCGGGTTCAATCCCGGAAGCGACGCAGATTTGTTTATAGACGTCATTAATACCGCAAAATGCTTCGTTAATTTCTCCACGTTGAACAATCTTGTTGGGATAACTATTTCTGCGTGTTTATATTTTATTTTTTCATCATCAACAGTCAACATCTTGATCAATGTTACTGTACCTACCAGAAATTGAGAGCTGATATTACATTGTGTATATTTATGTATTAGGCAGAGCGATTAAATGCTGATTTTTACATAAAGTCAACCATTACCACATAAGTACAGTAGTAGCATATACCGTTGTTACATTTTAGTTTGTTGTTGTGCAGTAAGATTTTTTTTAAAGAAAAGATTAATGAGAGCATCACAAGAATTAAAGTCAGGTGCATGTAAAATAGTTTTTGTTTATAAAATAAAGACAAGATACATTGAAACATTCACATCATTTCGAGCAAATATGCAACGAGTTGAGGTATCTTCTATTGTTAGAAAAGGTTTGTTGTAAATGTAGGACAATTTCAGTTTTTAAAAGGTATTGTGTTGTTCAAAGAAAAAAATGTAAAGGCAAACATATGATTGTAGTGTCTTAGGGAGAGCAAACCCAAGCAAGTTCAGTCAATATAAACATTAAATCATATTTGTTAAAGTACACAATATTCTTCTTTTTGCCATCAGAAGATATACAGTACGCATCTTTTTTAGCCACAAGAGGCAATTGTACAATTTTGACTTTTAGTAAACTGATTTAAAGTTAATGTTGTAGTAGTACACTAGATATTTAAGACATAAAGACAAAGGCAACTTAATAAAACATGAGAACCGACAGAAACAAATTTCCACTATTACAACATGAAGTAATTTGCATACTGTGGTTCTTGGACATCACCTTAATAAAATTATACATTAAAAATGAACTGTGTGGTAGTGTAAACAAATTACAGTAAATGAAATGCATTGTCAAGACAATTATTTTAAAGCGGAGGTCAATCCCAACATTTTCCTTCCAATATTATGTTCTGTGCGCCACGCATGCGTGATTAATATTAAGTTTATGGAACATTAAATAGGTAGCAAAAAGTAAGACGCAAAATCTGTTTTGTTTTTTTTAACAAGCTTGCTGATGTCACATGACCGAACTCGTCAAATAGGTGAGCTGTGATTGGTTGTTACCTGGGAGGGGGGACAGTCAGACCCTCCTGAGATGACTAAAATAGGTGGATTATGCTGCTTAATTCATATTACACAAACCTAAATCCGAAATTCTTGTTTAGACTTGTAGGGGAACTTGGAAAATATTTTTGTTAACAAAAATGTTTGGGTTGACTTCCGCTTTCACGACTGTTGACATTTAGAATTATAAATAAGAGAAAATTCTATAGAGGTTACTGGTGCGGTTGCTTCAAATTCAGTTCTTTGTATCTACTCCAAAGAGTAAGGCATTGATTGTAGTGTGAAAATGATAGAAAAAAAAAAAAAAAAAAGGTCATTTCCACTGCTCGACATTGTCCATGTAGTCGTCCATGGTGCCGCCTTCATCCGTTTGCCACCAGCCTGGAAGGAGCCCGTCAGAATCCACGCTCTGGTCTTCTTCGGATGTTTCCGGGGGCTGAGTCGCCAGCGGGTGATTGTCCAAGGCGGGAGGGGCTCGGGTGGTCTTCTGCTGGCGTCCTTGCTTGGCGGCGAGCCTCCCTCGGAGCCGCCGCCTCGCCTGCTGCCGCCTCTCCCTGGCCTGCCTGCGTTCCCGCTGCCGCGCAAACTGGAAACGCTGCAGGAAGAGATCCCGGGCGTATTCATAGAGTTCCACGTCCCAGCGGTTGAGCTGGCGGATTCGCCGCTGAGTCTCGGCGGGGACGTCCACGCAGGAGGCCCGCGTGCCGTTGAGCTGCGTGAAGGGGGCGATGAAGGCCAAACGGAAGGTACGCTCAAACAGGTATTGGGTTTTGCGCTGGTACTCGGTCAGGCCGTAGAAGGCCATGCCGCGCAGGTTGCGCTTGGCGCTCTCCAGGAGCACGGCCCAGCGCTCGTCCTCGCTCATGGCCGAGACGTTGTAGCAGCCCACCAGGCTCAGGTCGGCCAGCATGCGCGTCTGCCGGTTGTTGGCCAGGTTGTACGGGCAGTCGGTGAACTCCTGCAGGGAGCAGCCCGACCAGTCGTCTCCCGGGTAGCAGCTGGGAAGCTCCGACGAGGTGGGCGAGCGGCCGTCGCACACGTGCAAGGAGGCCTTCCAAGTGGCG
Source organism: Hippichthys cyanospilos (assembly GCF_059441005.1). Taxonomy (NCBI): domain Eukaryota; kingdom Metazoa; phylum Chordata; class Actinopteri; order Syngnathiformes; family Syngnathidae; genus Hippichthys; species Hippichthys cyanospilos. The sequence continues at coordinate 1,815,448 of NC_142381.1, forward strand.
CCGCGCTGCACGTGGCGCCACTCGCTCAGGTAGCGCGATACCGGGTCTCTCAGTATGGTGATGTAGTAATAGTTCCTACTGGACAGAGAAGAAAGTCGAGACTATTATTTTCTCATTACTTTAGCCAAGTGCTTCTAAAATAGGGGGGGGGGGGGCTTGTGCTGCTTTAGACCATTGGTAAGTTGAGGTACATGTGATTTTAACTGACTTCCTGAAGGTGTGCTAAGAAAAATGCTTTTTAATCCCATGATAGGAAAAATATAGATTTTTCAAATTAAGAGAAAATTGAATAGAACATGAAACAACTTATTACCAAATTGTGTTATAGTGACTCTTTTGCAATAACATTGTGTAATGGGATGTCCAAATGACTACCTCTGCATGGCCTTGGGCGCCTCTCTGGAGTCCATCCGCGACGGGACGCAGCGTGTCAGTTCGGTCCAGTCTGCGTGGAGGCCGCAGCTCCAGCCTGTGGAGAACCTGGAGAAGAGCCACGTCTCCTTCTTGCCCGGTCGGTAGCAGGTGCACTTCTTCTGACCAGCGTGGCACTCGCACGGCCTCTCCAGCTGGATGTTCCGCACCAGGTGTCTGCCGAACGTGGTGCCGCCCGTCTTCTGGATGTGCAGGAAAACTATGACGTCATCTCCCTTTATGTTGAAGTCCACGGCGCGGTTCAGGTCCGCCTTGGTGAAATTGAAGCGCGGGATGAAGCGCACCAAGGCTCCGTCTTCTGCGATGTATGGATCCCGTTTCTCTTGGACTTCGCCGCTACCATCATTTGGGGAATCCGCGGAACCGCCGGCCACGTGGAACCAGGAACCCAGCTGGTGGAGCATCTGGCACTCGGTCCTGCTCGGACACACGTACTGGATCATGATGACGCCGAAGATCAACGCCATGAGCATCACCACCAAGAACCTGTGGTGGCTGCTGGATTTGTCATCCATTTTTCCGGGGACGAGCAGAAGAACATCACTCGAACCGGTTCGAGATTTAAGCAAGAGAGATAACGGTCCTTAATCTCGAGACATCGTCCAGAACATTTAGAAGATGCAAAAAGAAGACATCGTGCTCCATTAAGGCTCGCGGAGAGAGAAACGACCACCACTACCTCAAAACAATAACACGCAGCTAGGTAGCTAATGCTAGCTAGCCCGTTCATATAAAAAAAACTCACACTCGCATTTCTCTCGCCGAGAAAAACGCACAGTTACAACAGCATCGTTATCGTTCACATTGCAGCGTGCGTATGATCCAAAAAGGCAAAATCCGACATGTTGTTAAGTGATAAATCAAAAGGCTTCCACTGGCGACCACCGACCGATTGTTGACCTTTCTTCCCAGCAGCCTTTGCGCCGATTTAGGCGTGAAAATGACGTCACCCCGATTCAAGCATTAACTTTGTTGGTCCCATGGAAACAAATACCAGCAGCAAACGATCTAACGATTATCGCCATGTCATATGTATTTCATACCCATGAAGAAGCTGCCTTTGCATTTTCCTTTAAATACGTTTACGGATCCCGAACTCTCTCACCGCCGAAATAGCTCAGTTGGGAGAGCGTTAGACTGAAGATCTAAAGGTCCCTGGTTCGATCCCGGGTTTCGGCATTTTGACTCTTTCTAGTATTGCTGCAGTATTTTGATGCACTGCTTTAGTGCATTTATTGTGTTTCTTATTGCATCTAAATCATTTCTGTTTTTCTTTTTATCTATGTATCTACATATCTATCACTGTTTATCAATGCATTGGCCTAAAAATCAATGAAATCATGCTGCAGTAGAGGACTTCTGCGTCTTGCATAATTGTACAATACAGAGAACATTCGCGAAATTTATTTCAACGATTGCTCTGCGTTTTTAAGCACATCCTAAAAATATGTCCGTGACGTCAGAGCGTCGACATCATTGCTGGAGGGAATAACATCGAAGATCGTTTGTGTTAGAGATGATGATCCACTCAGACAAAATGGGAAAATATAGGTCATATACAAGTGTGGGGGAAGCGTTATTAATTCATTTATTATTTAGATAAATATGTAGCCATATTTTCTTTTTGAGTGGCTGTAGTGAATCCTAATGGGGAAAAATGTTTTTTTTTTTTTTATAATAACCCTCGTTTGATCAAAATCTCCACCCAACGCGCATCTTCAACCTAATGAATATTAAACAACTCAGTTAAGTATTTGCTTGGTCCTTTTTGGACCCATCGCTCGGTTCTTTCACTTAGTTTTAAAACCCATGAGTTCTAAGAGCCTATGGTGGTTGGTGACGTTTTTTTTGGTGGTGTAAAAGGTTGAAAAGGGTTGTGGATGAACTGTAGTCGGAAAACTGCTAGCGTTAGAAAGAGCGTGACGCTTGCTCGCTGTAGTTGCGTAACACTTGCAAACGCCCTCCCGTCACCCGGTCTCCGCCCCTGCAAACTCTCACGTCGTCCCGAAGCATATTCCGAACCGAACCGCGAGATGTGCTGACATCTTTTCCCCGCAATCGCTTTTCTACTCGTCTTGTTTGTTTTCTTCCACCCGAGCGGACATGGAGCTGGACCGGCGGCTGTTGCTGGCTCACTGCGCCGCTCACGCCCTCTCCATGGCGGCGGGCTTGCTGGTGGTGGTCCCGATGGCCCTCAACGGTTCGGCGTTCAAAGGCCGCTGCGCGCTCTTCTCCAGCGGATACTGGAGGACAGAAGATTCGGAGCCAGAGTCCGAATCCGGCGAGCTGGAGGAAGGGGGCGTCGCCCGCCTGGTGGTGCAGCAGTGGGGCCCGCCGGCCGCCTGCCAGTTCGTCACCTTCGTGGGCATTTTTACGGTGCTGTACGGGGCGGCGCAGGGATGGAGGTGCCTTTTCTACCTCCACGGACGACATGACGAGTAAGTGGGCGTATACAACGTGAATAAATACCACTTGAGAGCTTTTTTCCCCCCCAACGTGCAAAGCGATGAGATTACTAGATGGCACACTTCGGTGACCCAATTATTTCTCGCCAGTGCATCAGTGCAGTGAGGAATATGATTAACCCGCATCAAAGCTTATGGCAATGCAGGGAAGAGAAAACGTTTGCCCCCCCCCCCCCCCAACCCCCAATCGCCACAGTGATAATAAAAGAAATCTCAATTTTAGTCAAGTTTATTTGTATAGCCCTGTATCACAAGAATCTCAAAGGTGAAGAGATCACAGCATCACACAAAACATTACAACGGAACCCCTCAATAAAGCTCCAAGAAGATGAAAGGAAAAACCCATCTGGGCAAAATAAGAAACCTTCAGAAGGGACCACGACTGGGAGGCGCAATTGTTGAATTAATGAAATGTTCCAGGGAAATATAAGTTAATAAAACAAATTTCATGTCAGTAGGCGTTAAAAAAAAATATTTAAAAAGTCCTCCATCATAAGGGTTTGACCCACGTGCCACCTCTCGTTACCTGTCAAGGTAATGATTTATTTTTGTGAACAGATCTCTTGTAGGATCCCAAAAGAGGACACTTTAAGTCGAATATTTCTCTGGACAAACACTTATTTTTAATGATTTCTTTTAAGAACAGGTGTGATGCTTGTTTATTGCTTGATTATATTTTGTGGATAAGTTAATTATTTTTGTGAACAGATCTGTAATGTAGTCCCAAAAGAGGACACGTTATGAAGAAAAAGGTATAAAACATTCTGCAGTTTTTTTGTAAATCACATTCACCATTAATGTGTTTTGAAAAAATGTTGACGGCAGTTTTCAAAAGTTTATAACACCCTCACAGACTTTGACAACGAAAGCGCCATTGCACCACCTGTGGATGTGCAATAGACCCACGGTTAGCATTTAAGCTAGCCATTAGCGCATTCGTTCGCGAACGTAGCATGCTACTGTTTAGCATATAACAGACTAGTAGTTGCACAGCATTTTGTTGTATTGTCTTTCAAAATAGTATTCTACACGGTTCTATGTTTTTGTTTTGTTAGTTTTACAACACAGAGTCCTCTACTGTGAAAAAAAAATCAGTAATCATCCACAGCTGTTATAATTGAAGGAGCGATCAAACGATTATCAAACCAGCTATCAAATGTGAACCAAAAATAACTGCGACATAGTTTTTTTTTTATGTAAGTTTAATGAACTTGTCTTGCGCATGTTTCGTACGCAGCACTTTGTTTTCGTCCTTCCTGACGGTGCTGCTGAGCGTGTGTATGCTGTTCCTGTCGGGCGGGGCCAGCGTCATCTTGTCTCTGGGCCTCACCTCCTGGTGTGACACGGTGACCAACAATAACGCAGAACCTTTCAGGTAAGTCTCGCACAGGTGTTATTTATTGTCTTATTTCTGTTGTTTTCCAAAACTGAAAGTTCTCTTCATTCGTTGATGTTCAGCTGTGCGGCATCGCAATCGGTCCCACTGTACCTGGACGTGGACACGTCGTCCTTCTACGCGGAGCTCAGTCTGGCACAGGTAACACAAAATGGTGGACCCCGACGGAACGCAAAGATTATTACTCTTGGGTTCAAGATCTTGTTTTTGTTCACATCCGGTGAAAGTTGATGGCAACGTGGCAGGTTTGCAAGTTTAGAAAAAAAAAACGACATTTAGTTGAGCCAGTCTTGTCGGTGTGCTCAGGCTTCGCTGTGGTTTGTGACGCTGCTGTGGCTGCTCCAGTCCGCCCTGGCCTTCATGCGTTTGTACCACTCGCACAAGGCGCCGTGCCTCCTGCGGGAAAAGGAGCTCCTCCTGAGGGACCCCCAGTCCGAAGGCTCCCCCTCCACCCCTCCGTATTCTCCAGAAACGCCCAGCATCATGGTCTGACGCCCGTTAAAGGCAGCCCACAGGTTTATTTTTTGTACATTATATGTGATGTGTTTTCATGATACAAAGATGTATTGTTGCATTATTGTAGCTCTGCATGGATTTGCAGAATCAATTACTGTAGCGTCAGTATGATCAAATGATATATTTATAAGAAAACAGCCAAAGTGTGTTTTTACTGGGAAACAAAACACCGTTGTACCGAACACTTAAGAGCCCGGAAAAGCTAATGTACAAAGAATGCTTTCTTGATTAGCAGTGATGATGATGTTTTCAAAATTATTGGCAATCGTTTAGCATGTGACGAGATGATAGTGAGTGACTGAGCTCTCACTGTGAAGTCCCTCCCCAATCTTATCTCTTTTATCATGTGACACCCCCCCTGAAGCCCCCCCCCACCACCACCACCACTAAAAAATAAAAAGCACAACAGTCCGTACCACTGCTGGTGAAGATTTTCGTAAACTTGATGATGCTGTCGGTGTGGATGCGACCGCCGCGGATGATGTCGAACCCCAACGGGTTTGCCGCGGCGCCAACTTTGCTGAGAAATAAATGATTCAAAGTTGAACCTGTTGTGATGACGCAGAGACAGCGGAGTGAGAAATCTGAAGAAAGCCGCGATGGCAGTTGGTCACTTTTCATACTTTGTTACTTGGTAAATGACAACCAATGATGTGCTTTCCACCTCTTGTACTTGTTTGTGTTCCTTAATATTCCTGTGTTTGCACTTTATCAAATAAAGAGCAAATCATTTTCTGAGAAATGTGTCCATTTCGAGTTATTTTAATGTCAGCTAATTAATAAACTACTGATCATCTTAAAGAGAAATTCATTCCCCTAAATGTCTTCACAGTAATATGATTTATACATCCTTCCTATTCTGATTAATTATGGGGTTGGCGGAGTATAAATTAATCAACAAAATGCACTTGATTTTAGATACCTTGGGGTCATTTTGTAACGATAGCATGAAAACAACACATAAATCATACAATTGTAGTTATAGTTATTGTCGCTTGATGGCAGTAGACGTTTAAAACGCTTAAACCTGCTCCGTAGACGAGACGAAGAAGTAAAATCTGCTTGTTTCAACCAATCAGCAGCCGAGGCTCTATATTGAACCTTTGTTTTGGTGTGAAGACTGCGACTTTTCTACATTTTTATTTTATTTTATTTTATTTTTTTACCAGAAAACACCACCTAAACCGATAGAATCCCACCTCCATTTTTTCGGCAAGGATGAAGTTGGCGGAGATTAAAAAGCTCAAAGTGGCCGAGCTTCGGTCGATGCTTACCCAAGCTGGTTTGGACAGTCGAGGACTTAAGGCTGATCTCGTGGAGCGTTTGTGGTCTCTACTGGATGCCAACGGTCAAAGAGAGAACAGACGCGAACAGGACGACGTTCAACGACAAGGCAAGTTTCTTCCCCCTAATCACTATATAAGGATTTATGTAAATTGTACTTATGTCTTGATCGATACTGATGCATCTCTCATGCCAACTTTCCTTATGGTGTAGAGTCGATTCTTAAATCAAAGTGTCGATACTCAAGTCTTTTGAGGTCACGGTTATCTTTTGATTATCTGATGAAACGACCGCTACTGTTTTTCAACATTTTTTGAGCCCAGGCACAATTTTTTTCCCATTGGAAACACCCCGAGACGCACAATTTTAAAATATGAAAATTCTGCAACCCATGTAGACGATATAAAGTCTTTTGATCAAACTTTTATCAACAGCAATCAAATAAACACTTTAACACCCCATAAAATCTTGTCTCAAAGTATTGTACTTTTATCCTCTTCGCCTTTCAGTTGAATCCGCTTCCCCAGCCGGGCCAACCAGCATCACAGAGACCCCAGAAATAGCGGTGGAGACCCCAGAAGTAGTAGTGAAGACCCCGGAACAGGTGGTGGCTTCTTTTTCCCAGGCGGAGCCAGCCAGCATCACTCCGCCACGTGAACCGGCAGACCAGACCCGGATGTTCTCCGACTCTGCCACGCAAACAGTGATGGAAGGCATCCTGGAGTGTCCATTACCTGATATTGATGAATGTCGAGCAGAAAAGAACGATCTGGAGCCGCCGACAGCGGCAGAGGAAGAGCGAGGTCGGGCGTTTTATGAGTTTAAAGAGGAGATACGATATAAAAGGTAGCAGACTTGTCCAGTCGTGACTTTAAAAACATTTTTACATGTTGAAAGATGAAGACCGTCTTGTTCTGAGATTCTGGGTTTGACTTCAAAGTCATTTGTATGAATGATTATTGTCCACCAGAGCCAAACTACCACAAGCGCCACAGGAGGAAGACGAGGCAAAAGAGGAAGATGAAGATACACTCAAGTTGTATTCATGTGAGTCTTTGAGCACATTTTCCACCCAGTAACGTCCCCTCACTCGTCGTATTCTATTTCCACTTAGACGACAGTCACCTGCACTTCCAAGTGGGCCCTGACGGCGCCTGGGGTCAGCCGCGATTCTGGGACAGATTTCCCCTGCTGTGGTCCGGTTGCAGGCTCAGCCACGGCGTGTCAAAGGGCAAAGTGGGCTTCGAGGTGAGGCTGGAGAGATGTTTGTCCAGCTCTCAGACGCACGGCCCGGAGAGCGACAAGTCCTACGGGGTGCGAGTAGGCTGGTCCATACCCCACACGTCCCTACTACTAGGTAAGATTTTGACAGAAATGATGTCTGTCACTCAAAAATTAGATGCACTACTACCTATAGAAAAAAAACTGTTTGAAGGCCCTCATTTATCCGAATGCTCGGGAAAAAAAAAATCTAAATTAGTAACTGGGATCCCATGTCTGCACTCTGTAACGTCTTATAAATCCATCTTTGGTATTCAATGAGTTAACTATCTTTTTTTTTTTTGTTTCCGGGCCTTCAGGAGAAGAAGCTCTTTCTTTCGCTTATGATAGTCGTGCTAGAAAAGTGACATGTGGGAGAGAGGAAGCGTTTGGGGAGCCATTTTGTGAAGGTGACATCATCGGCTGTTATGCCGTGAGTGACGTCCTTTTTTGAAATTCCCCACACGAAACCCTCTAATGTGGATGAATCGCCGCTTGTTTGATTATTTGCAGTCCACTAATCCTGATTGATGTCACCCCGCAGTTTTTTTCCATGGATGGGAGCGTTCAGCTCTCCTTCCACAAAAATGGCCGTTTTCTGGGCGCGGCCTTTTCCCTGGAGGCGCCTGAGCTCGGAGGTCGCACTCTGTTCCCTCACGTGCTCTGTAAGGGGTGCGCCGTTCGCGTCCTCTTGGACCCCACGGCTCCGCCCTGGTACCCCGCTCCTCCGGGCTTCATTCCACTGGCGGCGCTCCCCCCCAGATCGAGGCGTCGCAATGCGTCTGCGCTAATCTCCAGAGCGCAGAGTACGGTGCGTACAACACTTAACAAAAACAAAGGCATAGAATGTTTAGCACAGGATTCTCTATTACACAATTTAGCCGCAAGTTGCTTCATGTTCCAGTGTATTTGCTCTCAATTTGAAAAGAAACGTGTACTGTTCCTATCACAGAATAGAAGGAGTTCTGTTAGATATGCAGAAACCATGTAAAGATCTCGCATACTCTCTGAAGTGACTTATTGTTCTCCCATTAGAGGACCAGTAGGTTAGGCAATTATTTGAAAACATTTGTTAAAGTCCCCTAATTTGCGCACGCTAAGGCATACCTAAAAGCCTTCAATTTTCTCAAAAGCGCCTTATGGTGCGGAAAATACGGCGTGTAATACGTGCCTTGTCTATTCACGGGTAGAGCTTGGTCCTTATCACCACGATTAACCAAGGGTTTTTTTTTTTCTTTCAATGTCTGTGTAGATGTTATTATTGGTGGGTCTCCCTGGTTCCGGTAAGAGCCACTGGGCCAGAGAACACATGCGGCAAAATCCTGAGAAAAACTACAAGCTCCTGGGCACCGAGGAACTGCTCTCATGCATGATGGTCAGTCCAAAAGCATCACACGGCACACGTCTCATCCAAGTCACTCAAACGAGTGTGTAATTTAGAGCGGAGGCGCAAAGGAGCGCCGGTTGCAGCAGGCCGCCCAGTGTCTGACAGAGTTAATCAAAATGGCCGCTCGCACGCCGGGCAACTACATCTTGGACCAGGTCAGTTTTCTCTCAATAACAAATTGAAAACTGATCAAATAAATATATGCTTCTCTCTCGTTTTATTGTACTGTATTTTTTTTTTCATCTACATTTTTAGCAATACTTTGGGGTATTTTTTAACTTTGAAAAAGTTCCATTTTAAGATCAGTTTCTGTAGTATTCCTATATGTTGATATCACAATACCCTTTTTTCTTTTTGGAACATCACAATACTCTCCTGTTGTTTTTTTTTCAGTGCAACACACTCTTCTCAGCGCAGCATTACAAGCTGCAGCTGTTCTCGGGTTTCGGGCGGCGCACGGCGGTGGTGCTTTTCCCCTCTGCGGACGAGTGGAATAGACGACTGTCCAAGCGGCAAGAGGACGGCGAGGACATTCCCAAGACCGCCCTGCTCAAACTCCAAGGTGAGCACGGTTGGCGGCCGACTTGCAAAAAAAAAAAAAAAAAAAGTCTTCCGAAATGTGAATGCATCGCATCCTTTCAAGTCAGCTGCAGTCTTCCCGAGCCGAGCGCAGACGTCTTGGACGAGCTGCGCTACGCGGAGCTGGACCAGGAAGCGGCGCAGGCGCTGCTGCGGAAGTACAAAGACGAGGCCAGGCGGCTTCTGCCGCCTGTTACCAAGCCGGAGAAAAAGAAGAAGCATGTGCTGAAAAAAAGACAGCACCCGCATGGGCCTCCTCCACCACCTCACTGGATCAGGGGAGGTGGGCTGAACAGTACGTATGAGAAATTTTACTCTATTGAGCTTTAGGAGAGTCTGCTAGCTCAATGCCAACATCAAATCAGGATTCCTTTGTTTGTTTGATACGATCGGGGCGCGAGGATCCACTCTTCCTGGAATTTACAGTCATAATGCTGAGTAATCGAGTTTGCTGACGAGAGATTTGAGGGACGAAGAATCTTGCAACATGTTATGAAGGAAGAAGAACATTATAAAATGTTCTCAAAAGCGCCGTTCGAACTGAAACGACTTAAAACCGGCTTTCGAGGACATTATTATTAGCTGAGGTTGTTACAGCATTATTTTCAATAAAAGAAGCGAGCAGGATGAACCAACGTCCGAGTCCATTCTTGTTCACACACAGGAATATTACTAAAACGGAGATCATGTGAAGGTTATGATTTCTCCATCTGATTCAAGACATCAAGGCATTTTATAATAATGGAAGTTATTGTAATTTACTTCCTGTTGGTTCAACAATAACAGCTGTGTGTGTTTTAACACATTCATAATGTGCTGTTCATATTGTAAAATAATGTTCCTGTTTTTTTTCCCCAGACTGGAATAACATGCAGACTTGGGGCCAACATGTACGTAGATACAGTACCTTTAGCCCTATCAGATTTAAGCGCAGATAATTCAAACTGATTTTATGTTGTCGTGCCTTTCACAGTGGAATTTTCCTTATCAGGACCAGGCCGTGTACTACTGCAGTGGCTACTGATGAAGAACCGGTCGGACATGGAGAGAAAAGCAAATGGTATGCTATCGCGGTGTTGGAACATTTTTTTTGAAACATTTCTCAACAATTTTTGTAAAGTGGAATTTTTATTTTTAAAAAAATGGAGTCATTTTACATTGTGGAATCATAGCGTGAGGGTTAAAAAAAAAAGCCCATGGTGGAATAAATCATGACTGTTCGGGCTTCACCTTCTGGAAAAGTAGCACGGCTCCCTTGGCAGAAGGACACAGGTCCAACCACAGAGGGCTTCTCTCGTCCAGTTGCAATACCGCCTGTTAAGGATTTATAAAGTACTTTTTGGTGCACATTTTTTTTAAAATAAGAATCTCTCACCGTTTCGCTGAGAAAAACGATATCCGTGGACTCGTTGGCCTCCGCCCCTCCCTTCCAGTACAACTCTCGGACTTCCTCGGACGTCAGCGTACAACTCAGGGCACAAAAGACAAAACTTTTTTTTTTTTTTTACTGAGTGAGATCTCAGGACAAAATGCTTGAGGACAGTAAAAACTTGGAAGTTGGACGATGTTGGACTAGAAAACAATTTGTTTGGATTCATTTTTCTCTGCTCCTCTCCCGTTCTTATCGCTTTGCTAACTTTGTCCTCTGCTGTCCCAACTATTATTTTAGCCCCCTGCTGTATTTTTCTTCCAAAAAAAATCTAACCATGGAATCGGTCAGCCGGGCTCTCGAAGCTGTTGACAGAATTTTCTCGGAAAGAGCAATTACGGCTGCTCTGGGAAATTTCCCGCTGGATATTCCGTCATTCTTGAAAAGTGGGAGGGATGGTGTTCCTATCGAGCTTGTCCGTGGAGAGGATGTGGAGGACCCAAAATACCCCCCCCCCCCCACACACACACACACACACAGTGATGTAAGTCTGTGTGGCATGTGCAATTTTTTATGTCTTATACCATGGCCCTCGGTGGAACTCTTAAGAATCAAATTACACTGTGAAATTGGTTTGGATTACTATCTGTATACAAAAGTTTTAAATTAAAAAAAAAGTTGTTTCCCCCCCATCAAGAATAACATTTGTATTCTTTGTATTCTGTACTTGAACAGAGACATCTTGTTCCGACAATGTGGCAAATATGAGAATACCTGATGTAAAACTCAGCACTTGGTCTTCCGGCACTGGTGTGATTCAAAGCCACGCCCATCAGCAGTGGCTCCCCGAGAGAACTCACAGGAATGTTAACCTCGAGAGAAATTCTTGTTAGCCAAAAATAAAGGGAAAAATGAGAGTAACAGAAAAAAAAACTACTTCATCTCTGATCTCAGCGCAAATAGACGAGAAAAGCTCTACGACGACAGCCTCTGGACTTCTCTCCAGCAGGTTCATGTCGATTTTGGGCTCCCCAAGACGCTCGCATGCCACCTGTGGAGGAACGCCATTACGCAAAGTATGATAACAAACGTGGTCACGACACTACAAAAACTGGACCTCAAAAACTCTTTTCACCATAACCGCGCTTTTCACCATAACAACTAACTTCTCTAACGTGGGTGTGAATACCCCTGGGAGTATGAGAAGATACTTCGAGGGCTATGTGAAATTTTAATATGGTTTCTGCAGGCCTTAAAAGTCTTAATATCATGCTTTTCAATGCCATCACAGAAACAGTGCTTTTCAAATTAAGAGCAAAGTAATCAGAACTTTTGGCTTGACTTCCCTTTTATGTAGGAAACAAATGACACAGCACTCTTACTTTTTTTCTCTCATTCAAAATGACTTAGCATGGTTAGGAGGTACGTGGGTGTTATTCATTTTTTTTTCCAACGGAGGGGAGCATGATTGAAAAAAGGTTGGTGATAAGTTTGTCTTTATACTGTAAAAATAAATTAAGCATTCACAAATCCGTGGGCAAGCATTTGACATTATTGTGAGGTACTCAATTTTGGTTAGATCTGACTTGTTGCAGTGAAAAGGCGCCCCCCCCCCACCTTGGGTTCGGGGTGTCCGCCGGGAAGGTCCAACTTCCCGCCGGCCTCGGCCACCTCCTGGCTCCTCCTGAGGAACACCACTTGCCCGTCGGCCGTGCACACCACTCCGCCCACTCCCAAAGGCTGCGCCAGCAACGCCTGGCCGCAACCCAATTCGGCCTCCCCGCGTCTGCGGAGCTCCGCCGCCCGGGACGACCAGTTGGTGCCCAGGTAGTCCTTGTAAGAGGTGAGTCCTACCCTCAGAGTGAGCAGCGGTGCGCATGCTTGACCCTTTGCGCAGTCTGTGTTTTGCAACGGCGGAGCGCGGGGTGGGATTTGAGCGACGTGGAAGGAGTGCAGCCGGAATTTGGCGCCGTCGAAAAGCCACGGCTCCTTGGACACCCGCGCCGTCCACACATCCTCGATGTGACGCTGGAGAGCGGCGTCCGTCTGACGGTTGTACCTTCGGGGTAAGCCATACTTCCGTTCAGAATTCCCGTGACATTTTTGATTGGTTGGTCGACAACATGTCTATATTTGTACCTCTATCTGCATGGAGCCGGACCGGTAAAATCATGTTTTTATATATATGACTTGTGACGTTTGGTGAGCCTACCTTTCAGACAGCTCCACCTGTACCTGGTACTGCCGCAGGCCCCGCCAGGCTGCACAGTGCAGTAACAAAGAAACCTCAGGGTCCGCCATCCAGCTCTTGTTCACCTTTTCTCCTGAGGGAAAGTCTTTTTTTTAATGGTTGAGTAGCAACATCTGCCTCATTTTAAGGCATCACAAAAAAGAGAGAGGAAGTTCTCTGCAAGTCATTGGTGCTACGGTGGTTTGACACCTGTGAATGTGTCACGGCAAAAAGGTCTCAATTAATTACTTATTTACTACAAGGATTATTGTTAAGATTAGCAAAACATTTTTATGCACACCAGTATCATCTGTTGCTTGCGAGTAATTATTTTACAAATATAGTTGGCTACAAAAAAAGGCCACACGTGATGACGGTGGTCTTTTGGGTGGATTTGGTATGCACAAGCACACCAAAATTATGGGTTTCTTACCCCCAGAACCATAATTTAGTCATTCTCAAAATTTTGTGTTACACCACTGTTTTGTTTATAGTACAATTGTCCTGTATTGGGGAGTAATCAAGACTGCAAAACCTTACATTAACTTGCAAAAATACGATATAGAGACATAAACCTTTGAACCTACTTTACTACTCTTATTTTGGCACTCTTTAAGAGATACTAAAATGTTTGAGAACCACTATTCAGTGACAATACGCATTCGTTAATATTAAACTTCTTTTAACATTTGTATTTTGCAAGAATCCTCGTGGCTAGATATCGGACACTGGGTAATAAAAATACAAAACATAGCAAACGCCGAGGTATGATAAGTGGTACAAAGAGCACATTTGTGGTTATTCGACTTTTTTTTTATCAGATATTTCCTAGCTGTACTCTATACTTTTACGAGGGGACATTAGCAAAGGTATACTCTGATTCAGACGTAATGAGTCCGTAATGCACAGGCAATGATCAACCAGCGATAAAGGTTCCGAATCAGCTAATCAAGATACTGCACGTTAAGGTGATCGCTTACCGACATGACGTTTGCGTCGTCCGATGTTGTCAGACAGCGTACTTTTAACTATCTTGTGAGACAGTCCAAACCTATTTAAGGGACTGGTCCACTTATGCCATTGGCTGACGGAGGGGCACGTGATCCAACCCAACACTAAAAAGAACTAATACACAACTTATTATTCAAACGTTTATACCGCTGATATGAAAAATAATGATGTATCTTCCTGTAACCATGACAATAAAAATAGTTTCCTCAAAGAAGTTAGTGATTTTGCTGAGAAAAGTGCTGAGGGGTGTGGTTACATTCTGAAAAAAAACGTGAAACGTTCCAAATAAAGTTACCAGGATTGCATCCAGTTCCCCAGTAACGCTAATAACTATATTTAAATTATACGGATAATATGATAAAGTGGTACGCGTATGTCACGCTTAAAAAAAATTGTGGAGAAAACCCGGTGTGTTGTACGCCAATATGAATGCTGATAATTTGTATTTTACGTTCTGAGTAAATTATTGGTGTTTTATTTTGAAAGTATGGTTGTATGTGTTCCGATTTTGAAATAGCCGGCCTTGACTTTGCAACTCCACTAAAAAGAACATTGTGATCCTCAGTCACTCTGGTACGTGCATTTTGTGTTCAATTGCCGCATTTATCAAGACTTTAAAACACATTCCTCGTCTTTTTCATTCTTATTTACTTACTACGCTCGGTGGCTCGTCAGTGTCGAATGAGTGTTAGCATGTTATGAACAGCACAGAAGGGTCTGCTAACGCCAGCTAGCTTTTGTTAGTGTTGAGATGCCAAATATAGTGACAATAAGATGACAGTGAACGACCAAAGGTTTATTAACAATTATAAATACATTCATTGTTGCTTTCTGAAAACAATTGTTGTTTCTATTTTATTTTAAAGCCATTGTTTGGGTCCCCAGACGTCATCTCGTTACGTCATCAAATGGGGGCCGCTTGCTGACGTCATCAAACGCGTACTATTCTCATGTAAACAAACCAGGTAAGTACTGATTTTTTTTGGGAGACCAAACAAGAAAGATACAGTATGTTTGATGTAGACCTCGTTTATGAGGTACTTTTGGGGGGGCATTCGAGGCAGAAAAGTAAATATACCATAATGTTAAGGTTGTATATTTTCACGCAGAATTACACGGTTTTTTTTAAGTAATATCTAAATGTTTACGATCCTTGAACCATATCTTTTCAAACAAAATTTTGTTATTTCCAGGGAAAAAAGGTTCAATATTTTTGAGACAATCAGGCCATTAAATAAATAAAACATTTTTCAAAACCATTTCAACATTAAAAACATTTTCAAATTGAACTCCGTAAGCGCTAAAGTAGAAATAATGCACCAATCAACTTTTACAGCATCCCTTGTGCACTACTCATTTTTAAGCTATCTTTTGAAATAGTGATCAGAAAATTGAGTATTTTACTGAAATAACAATGGTGCCTAAAGTGTTAAAATGATTCAAATTATATCACATTTGTTAGATAAGTTATGTACTTCAAATCCTTTGTTTAAAATATACGACCCTCAAAAATATTTGTTATCCTATAGTATATGTTTTTTTTTTAATTGTTTTGACTTCATATGGCTTGTCTCATAAAACTCCATTCTGGCAAATATTTTAGGCATGCCCTTATAACCCTTATTCAACTTTTGAAGCCTTGTAAATTCCACTACTTAAATGACTTGAAAATTAAATACAACTCTACTTATCAAATGTGTTGCGATCCTCTGTAATATTCACATTTGGTCATTTAATTCATTGATGTTTTTGTCTCCAAAAGGACCGCTGTGTTTTGTCACTGCGGCCATCTTTGGCCATGCATCTGGAGGCGCAACTGCGTCTCTGCCACAGTTGCCTTTGGTGCTACAAAAGTGGACTGCGTCTCTTATCCTGGAGTGCTGCACAAAGGTAAATCTATAAATAATACCTGCGTGCTCCACCTTTTTAGTCAACACGCACTTTGTTTTGGTGACACACGCGTTACGTCAGTGCCCCGGACAGCCGTAAAGACAAAATATGCCCTGACCCGCACGTGAGCTCTCGCTGCTCATACATATCACAACACCTCAAGCCAATACCGCACCCCTAAACACTTTCTTTCGCATGGGCTTGTCACGGTATTTTGGGTCGACGCCACATCCACCGACAATATTAATATTAGCGCTTTATCACCCACTCTGCCTTTACAGTTAATGACGATGCCGTGCCGCATTTTATTTTGTCATTTCAGAAAAGGGGGCAACTACTATGACCTGCTGGGAGTCAAATCTGATGCAACCTTGGAGGAAATCAAAAATGCATTTTTTGATAAATCTAAAAAGGTATTCATTTTTTTTCCAACTCATTTCAATGGAAAAAGTTGTCTTTTCTTTTGATAATTTGATGATGAGCCAAAATAAAGATTGCATTTACTGTAACTAAACTTGAAAAGGATATAACATATCTTGCAAATATGACTACCTCAAATGTTTGATTTTTAGTCTCATAAAATGGTATCAATTTTGTTTAACCTAATCTTAAAATATACATATTACTGAGTTTATACTAGTAGAGCTGTATATGGGATAAAAAATGGTTTGACTTTCCCTTTAATCTTGAAAAAAAAACTTAATACTCAATTTTATTGTCTTCAAATTTGGACATGAGTTTCACAACTGTGTGATAGTTCTAATCATTTTTTTTTACAGTCTGAAGTATCACACCACAAGATGGCAGTGTTACTCTGTAAAAGAGTTAGTTTCTCATCCAGGGATTATGATTACAAACCAAAATCCTGATCGCTTGACGCACATTATCCATAATTCCAATCGTTGATCATATGCAGCTGCACCCAGACAGTGACCCCTCCAACCCTGCGCTGCACGGCCAGTTTGTGGAGCTGAACGAGGCCTACCGAGTGCTGAGCAAGGAGCCCAGCCGGAGGGAGTATGATTTCCAAATCAGACGGTCCAATATCGGAGGAGAAGGTGGCCAGGGCTTCGGGTCGACCTCCAGTCACACCAGCTACGGAACTAGGTGACTCCTTCTTCTCGGTACCTGTTGCATTTCCAAGGACCACCTCATAATCCCAACGGATTCGTCAATGCAGTCACGATACGAAAGACATTTCGGATAAAAAGTTCAGTTATTGCGTTTCAAGATGAAGTTATAATAAGTTAACGTCAAAGTGCAAGTCATATTATACCGAGGATCTGTTCTCTAACAGGTGCACCGGTAAATCAGATTGAGATATCATCACGATCCTCTCATTTTTAATAATATTCCTGTGTGTGATCAAGAATGGACTCGGACATTGGTTCATTGCGTTCGCTTCTTTTATTTGAAATAATGTCATAACAACCTCAGCTAAGACAAGCTGCATGGTGTCGAAAGAAAAAAAAAAAAAATCCAATCCAGTCACCAATTTATAGAATGCACCCATACTTTTGGCCTTCATTTTTGAGAAAAAAACGTGTGCGTTTTACATGAGGAATTACGGTAATGCTTACATTCAAAAACAGTGTATTCTAAAGCCAGTCTTGAGTCGTTTTGGTTCTGCGAATAATTTCTAATGTTGCGATACGATTCTCACTCACTCGAATCTTTCGACGGCAAACTCCATTTCTCAGCGTTGCGGCTGTCAACTCCAGCGGACTGGAACCGTCACGCCCCGATCGTATCGTATCAAACAAACGCATCGTCACGATGCTCATCCTCTGTTGTTTACCTTCTGCCACAGCAGCGAAACGCCGCACGACAACGCACGTTACTGGGAGCAAATATATCGGTCCCACAGCCAGGAAATGTCGGCGGAGGAGAAGGAGAAGCAGCGCAGGAGGAACTTCCGCCTGGTGGGCTACTGCTTCCTCACCATGGGGATCAGCATCGGGGCGCACTTTATCTTCTTCAGGTGAAGGGACCTCGTCTTTGATGTCATTTCATAGGCAACGATGGGTTTTGCAGTTGAAACAAGTAAGCAACCATCTTAGGTCATCCCAGATGTTTCCAACTATTCTGTGGGGGGAAGTTAGCATGTTGATGTCAGAGAATCTTCCAGGATGCTCTGGAGTTGCACCATCAGAGGTTTCGTTGATCTTTGAGAATTTTGAAGATCTTGTCGTTAATGAACCGTTGCAGGAAGTTGGAAGAGGTCCACAACAACTTCATGGACGAGAAGGATCGAGTCATCACGGAAATCTACAACGAATCCAAAGAGAGGGCTAGGTTGGTGATGTCTTTTTTTTGTAACCCTTGTGCTATAGTTTGACAATTTTTGGATAATTTTCCTCCACGTCATCATGGTATTTTAGCCAAGCGATGGCACTCCGCCAGTAGTGTGATAACTAAATGCTTGTGCTATGTGGAACCCTTACCATCTGGGTGAAATTTCAGCTCCCTAATGTCTTTCAGTGCTGTCCCTTTGATGTGAATTGCTTTTGATGTAAAGATCAAATGATTGTGCAAAGTACAAGAGTTTAAGCAGGGGGTGGCAAGGAACAAGCTTAAAAGTTACCATTTAGGCTTAAAATTTGTTTTATATATATATATATATATATATATATATATATATATATATATATATATTTAGTGGAGCGGTGCTTGAGATGATTCCAGTTTCAAGCACTGTTTCAGAACGAATGAAAATCGTATCAGAATAACCTCGGTACTAATTCATTTCTATGCATTTTTTTTTTTCCCTAGGATCAACGGTTTTAAGAAACAGACGGAAATCCTGCGGCAGAAACACGCCGAGTTTTTGGAGAAATACAAAACCCGCAACGGCGCCGAGAAGTAGGGGACTTGACTCAGGGAGTTTGTTTTTTAGACTTTCATTCAAGTTTTGGCCTTGGTTGAAAGGCGTTTTTGCCGACCCCGACGCTCGTCGTTACCGTGGACGCTAGCCGGTTTCATCGCCGAAGACGCCACTTAGACGCGGCAGCCGCTGGAAGCGAAAATGGAAGAAAAATCACATGATCGAGCGGCGAAATAATCCGACTGTTGTAACGACGACAAACTGACCACATTAAACTGGTCGCATCCGGTTCGACGCACGCCATTAGCGTTTTTCTAGCCGCAGAGCGTGTGATTGAACTTACCGTACTGTCCCTATCGCTCGGTGCGTGGCGTTATGTCAGTTGGAATTCTTCTCGGATCTTAAAAGGGAGAAACCTGTGTGACATTTCTTCTCGTTACGCAGTCAACCGCAGTGATGTCACATGCTTGATATCGTAAAGGACACTTAAGCATGTCGGATGTCCCCGCGCTTAGCCACATTAAACAAAAAAAAAAACCAAAAATACGGCGACTCCATATCAAACGTTTGGAATTTCACGCTCACAAAATGGCCCCTGTGTTGTGTTTGCCTCATGAAAAGGTCGCAACGTGGAAACGGGGGATTATTGGTTTCGTGAATGGATATGGTTACGCTTACGCAGCTGACGTTCGAATGGTTTTGGAATAGGGCGTCTTAAAGGAGAACTACCCAGAAAAAATGGAACCAACCCAACTTTTTGGGTTATTCGTTGAATTCCCCCAAAATTGGCTCAAATAGATAATCCACAGCAACCCATAAAAAATAAAAATAGCGCTCTTATGTTCAAAATCCACTAGCTTGGTTATTTTTGGTATGTTGTGAACTTAAAAACATTTGAATAAAACCCAATAGGGATAAAACTGATCCACTACTGACACCCCCAAAAAAATAGGATGAAAAATGACCTTATATTGTGGCGAGAACAAAACTGTAACTCATTTTGTTTAACACAACCCCAAAAATTATTTGATTTTGTAGAAAGCTACCCCAAAATGCAGTGGATCAGTCTGTCCATTTTCGACCCAGATCATTCTTGACCCAACCGTGTTTAGCGTGTATGCTAACGCTCATTAGCATTACCACTGGTAAATGACTTGCCCATAACCCAGATGCGTTTTTTTTTTTTAAAGTGTATGCTAACTAGCATAACTGGTGGTAAACGACTCGAACTCGAATTTGCACAAATTCAACCCATCTATGAAAATAACGTCAAGCAGAAGGGTGACTTTGATGCTGATATGTTTTGCTTTTTTGACACCTTAAACTCTATAACAAACACGAGTCTTTTGCTAGCAAAATGTTTATTTTTTTAACAGTAAAACAACTTTCTCAGGTTCATGTCAATTTTTCTCCGTCGCTATGAACACATTCTACTCAGTTTATCGTAATCAGATTCCCAAGACACTTTTTCAACTATAATTTTTTAACGGACCCCAATGAACGATTCGCGGGCCACGCAGGGCACGGTGACCCCAGTTTGAGAACCCCTGCTTGACAGAATGTTTTCATTTTATGTCGTCTGAGACCTACGAGATAATGTTCTCTTCCCCACACACACACTCACACAATCGCCCACCCTCATGTGTTCCGCGATAACCCAAACACACCACCATGACGGTGACTCCACTACAACACACACACACACACACACACTTTTGATTGACATTGAAGGGTGTCAAATCACGCTTTCAGTGCCATGCATTCCTCTGCGCCATCATGCGGGAAAAACGATAAAAATCTCGGAGGTAAATTAGTGACTTGGTTTATTAACTCATTCACTGCCATTGATGATTATAGAGCATGTTGTGGTATCTCCAAGCATATTTTATTTAGCATCGGTAGACGATAAATGGCGGGAAATCATCTGCTTTATTCCGGGATTGTCTGCCTATAAATAGTGTCATGTCTTGTGAAACTGTCCCTATTACACAACTGAGCAAAACATTGTTCCATGTTCCAATTCATTTGTTCTTCATTTGAAAAGAGAGCTATACTGGTCCTGTCACGGCATTAAAAAGCATGCAATTAGATATGCTAATAACCCGCAAAGACCCCGTTAAATACGTCGAGAACAGCTGCTCTAAATGATCCACGTTGGCTCTGTTTCACGACTACCCGAAAGATAACAAGCGCTATAGAAAATGGACGATTGGGCCCATTATGGTGTCAGCCAAGCATGAAACGAGAAGCTTTTCAGTAAGCCATAAAGCCAGCTGCTCTGCTTTTATTTGTACCATCGGATTCTTCCGCTCGATGTAAAGCGAGAATGGTGCGGGCTTTTATTTGGCACGCTAAACAAATGAACGCCAGACCCTATAAATCGCACCATTAATCGCTTTGGGATTCAGATCCAATAAAGCCTTTTAGTGGCTAGATCTGCAATTGCAGGCCGCAGCCACTAGAGGCAACAGCTGACATTTTTATTAATGATCAGTGCAAATAACTTTATGCTAATTTTCATGGTTCAAATGAGTATTGTAAACATAACGTAAACATATAGTTAATGATCAATTTAATAGTCGGTTGATTTTCTTGGGAGGAAAGTGGAGCGTTTATAACTTAATATATTTAAGTTTTGTATCGGTCACGTCAAACTTTGATTGCCATGTCACTTTTCAATTTAGATTTTAATAACCGTACCCACTTGTACTATCAAAACTAACTCGATCAATCCCAGAGACGTATTTTCACGTTTTTTCCAAGAGTCCGTACAATCAATCCCAGATACTTAAATATTGATTTAATACTTAAGTATCTGGAAATTAATTACCTTAATGTATTTAAGTATCTCTTTAATACTTAGGAATGTGGGATTTAATGTTCAGACTCTTAAAAAAACGTGAAGATACGTCCCTGGCATTGAATGAGTTGATCGATTATTCAAGTAATCGATTATCAAATGAATCAATAATGATTTAAATGATCGAGTATTTATTTATTTAGAGCTTTAAAATGATCAATATCCTTGAATTTCAGCCTCTCAACGGAAACTATTTAATACATTCAATTATATTAGCGGTTACCCGCAGAAACCCTGTTAAAATTTAGCAATAGGTTACTTCATGTTCCAATTAATTTGCTCTTAATTTGATAAGACATGTTCTACTCACAGCCTTAAAAAATATATAATTAGATTAGCAGATACCTGCAGAAACCCCGTTAGAATTTAGCAATACAGCTTGTTTCATGTTCTAGTTAATCTGTTCTTATTTTGAAAAGACAACTGTACTGTTCTTCTCACGGCATTCAATTTAATTTACGGCTACCTGCAGGAACCATGTTCAAATTTAGCATGTTCCAATTAATTGTCTCTTATTTTGAAAAGGCATCTATACTGCTCTTGATACAGCATTAAAAAGCATTCAATTAGATATGCAGATACTTGCAGGAACCCTGTCGAAATAATATGAATTTTGAATGTGAGCTAATCGTTTTTGTGTCTGTATTTTCAAACCTGTTCATCTGTAAAGGTAAAATTGAGGCTCTGAACCTTCACATACTCTGGTCAAAAACACAAAGGTGGTTGAAATCTCCAGTTTTGGTGGGGCGGCGCTGTCCTCATGTCAACATCAATATGCATGGATGCAAACGGGGACTTTTCTGGCAAATTTTCAACAAAAGGGCAACTTCTCGTGGTGTTATTTGAGACTCTGCTTCTCCCTCCCTCTTGCACAACCAAGGTAAGTTTTTTTTTTTTTTTTTACATAGCGTTTTTTAAACTAAATATTTGAACTGAATTGTTGCACTTTAGGTACCCCAAATACGTCAGCTTTGAAGCAATGCAGGATTAAAAAAAAAAAGGAATGACAGGAGGTGACCTCTGTAGCAACTCTGGCCGCGTTCCCCTTTGGCGAGGGGCCCCGTGCATGCAACTCCCCTGCCGCGGGGGCCACTCGTACCGCAGCAGCACCTGTATCCAGTGCGCCTTCCCGTTTTTTGGGGGGTGAAAAAAAGTTGCAATTCTCCTTCCGCTGCATGCGTCTCAAGGGCAAACGGGGAAAATGAGCTGGGCGCCCATAACAAATGAACACTGCTTGTTCTGCTGCTAACACATTCTCCCTCCCTTTTTTTTTTTTTTTTTTTTTTGGAGGGGGGGGTCGGACAAACCTCACTACTTCTACCAGTGTCGGACATGCCCTTTTCTTCTCATTATTGTTGTTTTGGAAGAGGATTTCAGAGCGGCGTCGTGCTCCGCGGGAGCGACAGCGCGGACGTAGTGTGACCGAGCTTGGAGCGCCATATGCGGCAGCGTCTTCCCACTCCCTCCCGCCCCCCTCCTCTTCATGCAGTCGCACGATCGAGCCAGCATCCTCTTTAATTGATTTTTTTTTTAATCATCTCCTGGCGCCGCACAAGGAGCGTTTTGCCATGGAAAGAAGACGAGCCCGCTTATAAAAAGCAAACTTTCCTCAAGTGTAGATGATCGCTCCCATTTTGTGGCGAAACGCCGGAGATGGAATTATCCACGAGAACATGATGAAGATGAAGATGCCACCTCGGAGGATGTCGTTGCACGGCCGGGAGGCTGGAGAGTGAACGCCGGCTTTTGGTGCGTCTTTTGCTCGGTCACTGAGGACACGCGCATACGGGGACACGCAGGACATCCTCGGATGTAAATGATCCCAAATCATTATTATTATTACACTTGGCCGACTCCATAGGACTCCCGCACATACGATGGGGATTATGCTCCAAGTTATTCTAGGAATGTTTCAATTCCTGCTGCTCACCACAATCCCGACGTCCCACGCCAAGGTAACGTATGCGTGAGCGTGTGTGTTTGTGCGTGCGCAACATCTGACCTCTAAAGTGTCTTTGCAAGCATGTGCTATACGTACTTGATAACCGCGATGTTTCATTCCCGTTGTGTGTCTGCGAGTCGTCATGCTGCGGGTCACTGACCACCTATCACCTTTGCTCTCCTATCTATCTATCTATCTATCTATCTATCTATCTATCTATCTATCTATCTATCTATCTATCTATCTATCTATCTATCTATCTATCTATCTATCTATCTATCTATCTATCTATCTATCTATCTATCTATCTATCTATCTATCTATCTATCTATCTATCTATCTATCTATCAAGCTCTAAATCCAGATCGAGTTAACTGTCAATACAAATCACACGTGTGATCTATCTGTCTATAGCTATGTATCTCTCGAGCCAATTGTCAAAAATACGTCTCGAAAACAGTCTCCGCGTCTATCCGGCTGTTTGAACACACACGTGTATATAATGCGGGTTTCTTTTCAAATTAAGAGCAAATGAATTGGAACATTAAAGACCTTATTGCTAACTTGGGATCATGGTTTGCAAAACATATCCCTTTACTGTACATTTTAATCAAGTGTGTTTATTGCCGTGATAAGAATGCAACAAGAGCAAATCAATTGGAACATGAAGCAACTTATGGTGAAACTGTGATAGTGATGCCTTTGCAAAACGTTATATTGCTTTACTGTTCATTTTAATCCAATAATTTTTCAGCCCTTGACAGAGTGTGTCATTTCTCTTTCCGAATGAAGAGCAAATCAATTGGAACATGAACAAACTAATTGCTAAATTGTGATATGGATGCCTTTATTGTTAGTTCTAATCTCATGTATTTCTAATGCCTGGATAAAAATGGGGGCCGGGGGGCTTCCTTTCAAATGAAGAGCAAATCAATTGGAATATACAGCAATTTATTTCTAAATAGTTTTGTATTGCTCAGTTTTACTAATGACAATTTCCCAGGAGATGCGTTAGAAATAACACCATGAGTAGTCACAATTTCCCAGCAGATGAGTCAGAAGTTAAACCGGGAATGTTCCTCGAGCTATCTTCTAGAGTTGCTGAATGCTTTTTTTTAGAAGTAGCAGAAAGTACTTTTTGCTTTTTGGATATCGCCACTGCGTGAATGTAACACGCGAACGCCTCTTCACCTCACACTCGCGAGCAGGCCGACGACGTGTTTTCTTTATTTATGTCTGGAGAAGTCTATCAGGAACACTCAGTGCGGCGAGGTGCGCTGGGAGCCGGGCCCGACCCCGTAGCGCCCTATGTTTTACTCATTCATGAGGCCGGATGCTACACGGCCGGCCTTGATTTTTTTTTTTTTTTTTTTTTAACGTCCTTCTGAGGCATCGCGGTCACTTGTTGCTAGGCAGACTTCATCCCAATTTGAATGGCGACAATCAACGATGCAAAATGTCAAAACAAATCAAGGGGGTAGAAAACGGGAATATAATAAAGGAATGATGCTAACAACCAAGTTAGTTGCGTTTGTTGCTAAGCATTTATGCTAAAGTTTTTTTTGCATAGAACTTTGGTGCTGTTCCTCTTAATCGCCAGTAGATGGCGATAACATGCACGTCAAACTGCCAAAATGAATCGAGTAGTACAAGATGTCGCTCCTGAATGCTAAAATGCTAACAGCGCTAGTTGCTGCTCGTACTTCCGAGGTGTCCAAAGTATGGCTCGTGGGCCATTTTCGGCCCGCTGTCCGCATTTTAGCGGACCCCAACATATCCTAAAAATACATTTATTGACATGGCCCGGAACACTTTTTATAAAAAATATGATGGTAGGCAACATAAAGCAAGCTCAAATGCAAAGTTATTGTTCCAAAGCAAAAGTACATTTTTAATACACTTCTGCAATTTCTTAAACAATTCTTTTCCGGTAGAATACAACAGTTAAAAAAAAAATAAACTGCCAAATTGTCCTCATTCCGCATTTTTTTTCAGTTTTGTCAAAGAAATAATCATTGTCGTCATTGGAAAAGCCAGTTTGTCCCCTACTGAGCACACTAGGACTTAGTAGTGTACCTCCATTGAGTCAAAAGGTGGAGACCAAAAACCAATGTCCACTACAGTGGACATTAATAGAATAATATTAACATCGCACCTTTCAAAGAAGGATACGTAAAGACATAAACAATGACTAAAAAAACTACTCATTTGAAATATTCCGAATTAAAATGTATAATTATTTTATAATAATGTGTAATTAAAAACTTCAGAGGAGAAAAAAATCTTTAAAAATGTCATTTATACAGCTGAAATTTTACCAGTGAGTGTGGTCCTGATTGTGAGTGTGCCAACAAATGTGTGTTTGTTTGTACTTGGACACGGTCACCCTGATGACGTAGTAGCCTCAAAAAAAGTACCCCCCCCCCCCAAAAAAAAAACAAATAATAACGCTACACAGTGCTGTCATATTACTGCTAAAATTAATGAGCAAGTTTTACCTGCTTTACGAGCCATAAATGCGTTAGAAAAGTGCAGAAATATCGACTTACTCTCTTGAAAGTGTGTATGTGTATAAAAGGGGGTGGAACTGTTTAAAAGGGGCAGACTGAACAAAGTCTACATTCCCTTATGAGTGGCCTTGGTTTTTTTCACACACGCATACACAGTTGTTGGACTTTATGTATTTTGCGTGTATCGTGGTCCCTTAAGGTCCATTAAACGTGTATGCGAAAATATGTGTCAGGTTAATAATTTGTCATCCTTAAAAGTGAATGAAAGTCATTGTGACACAGACGGATTGGGCACAATGCGGTTTTGCTAAATTATTTTATAGTGACTCCTTAGCAAAGCGCTATGGGCCTTTTTTGTTCAGTTTTCTTTAGTTAAGGGCGACTAGAATGAATGAATATTTTACAGAGTTGCAAGTGGGTTGGTTCCTGTGTGGAGTTTGCATGTTTTCCCCGTGCCAGCATGGATTTTCTCTGAGTACTCTGGTCTCCCATATTTCAAAAACATGCAACACTCCAAATTTGCCTCTAGGTGTGTTAGCTGGTCTGTACATATAGAAAATAATCTTTTCAACAAATCAATTTTAATACTTTTTAATGCCGTGGCAGGACAACAGTTTTATTTTTAGTTTAAGAGCAAATCAATTGAAACATGAGGGTACTTCAAGCTAAAGTGTGTGATAATGACTGCTTTGCAAAACAGTGTATTCCTTTATTTTCTTTAAATCAAATTTATCGCTTTTTAATGCTGCGTGACAGGAACACTGCAGTTTTAAAATGAATTAAAACGTAAAAGACTGCTGCCAATTTGTGTAATAGTGACACCTGTGCAATACAGCGTGTTCCTTTATTTTAAGCTTAAATCAATTTCATTGCATTTAATGTCGTGTTTAAGTTTTAGTCTCTTTTAATGCTGCGACAGGAACACAAATGGTTTTTCTTTTCAAATTAAGAGCAAATGAATTAGAACGTGAAACAACCTGTTGCTATATTATGTGATTGCGACTGCTTTGCAATACAGCATATTCCTTTACTTTAAGTTTCAAACCAATACAATGCTTTGGACTGCAGCGACAAGAACACTATTGTTTTCCTTTCAAATTGAGAGCAAATTCAATGGAACATGAAGCAACTTATTTATAAATTGTTTAATGTGCATGCTCTTTTTCATTCGTGATGCGATTTTCCAGCTGAACAGATAATGTGACATGAACTATCTTCTGGAGTTGCTAAACTCCTGGAGTTGCCACCCTGGCGATGGGGTAATTGGCTGAAAAACTGTATTTCACAGGAGGTACATCATTGGAAAAAAAAAAAAATGGAGTGAGCTTTTGGCCACACAAGCCGCAGCATGTGCCCTTGTAAAAATGTCAAAATCTTGCCTATTTGAACTCCTAATCCCAGTGGCACCGACTCTCACTCTCTGCTCCTCATGAGAGATTTTGCGGTGGGCGGGCGGGCGGGCGGGCCGGCCGAGGGGGCAAAGGTACTCTGCAACTCTCCCGTAAATTTCCACCGCAAATAGTTTTTCCTCACGTCGGCTCGTCTAATGATGGACACGTTTACGGCGGGCTCAAAAGGGGCCGCGGGGCAAAAAAGGCGGCGCTATCAAACAGGAAATCTTTTCATCTTTTCAAGACCCCCGCCCACGCCGTTGCCTGAAGTACACACGATGGCGCTTCAAACGTGCTAGCTGCTTGACGGCTTTGAATGAGGCGGAATAAAGCCGGCAAACATTGCGTTAAAGCGAGGGTGGCAAACCTGCGGCCCGCGGGCCGGTTCTGGCCCGCTTTAATCTGGCCGGCGAGATGATTCTGGGTGTAAAATATGAAATGGAGCTGAATTTTTGTAATCTCTTGATTACATTTGATACAAAGATGAAACGCTTGGACAAAATAGTGCAAAAATGACACAAAGGCATTTCAAAGGGAAAGCATTGAGGCACTAGGGAGCTGAAATTTCACCCAGATCCTGACAGGATGTCCAAGTTCAAAATGGCACAACCTCTTGGTTCTCACACCGCAAAGAATGTGCCATTCATTGGCTAAAAAACTGCGAGTGTGAGAACTACTGTGTGACTACATTTTGACTTTGGACATGTCAGCATTTGGGTGAAATTTCGGCTTCCTAATGCTTCCTTTAAGTGCTCTACCTTGGATGTGAAATGCATTTGATGTAAAGATGAAAGGCTTGGACAAAATAGTGCACAAATTGCATCAAGTCATTTTACATCAAAGGGAAAGCAAAAAGAAGGCACTCGGGAGCTGAAATTTCACCCAGATCCTGACAACATGCCAAAGTTCAAAATGGCACAACCACTCAGTTCTCACATTGCAAGGAGTGTGCCATTCATTGGCTAAGAAACTGTGAGTGTGAGAACTACTGTGTGACTACATTTTGATCTTGGACATGTCAGCATTTGGGTGAAATTTCGGCTTCCTAATGCTTCCTTTAAGTGCTCTACCTTGGATGTGAAATGCATTTGATGGATGAAAGGCTTGGACAAAATAGTGCACAAATTGCATCAAGTCATTTTACATCAAAGGGAAAGCAAAAAGAAGGCACTAGGGAGCTGAAATTTCACCCAGATCCTGACAAGATGCCCAAGTTCAAGTTCTCACACTGCAAGGAGTGTGCCAATCATTGGCTAAAATACCGTGAGATTGACGTGGAAGAAGTGGGTGTGCACACTTATGCAACCGCATAATCTCACTTGTTTACTTTTATTTCTTGTTTACTTTCATTTCCCTCCTCAAGAAGTCAACTCGGCCTTTTTTTTATCTCCACCCCTCACACCAGCTAGCTCACTGGCGTCCCGCCGACCCGTCCAAATCCAGAGAAGGCCGAGAAGTGCGCCGCTGGTTGGAGGTGTACTCCCGCAGCGGCTGCGAGCCCCGAGAAACCTTGGTGGAGGTCTGGCGGGAGTCGCCGGGGGAGACGCATCACCTCTTCGTGCCCTCCTGCGTGGCGCTGAGGAGATGCGGCGGCTGCTGCGCCGACGAGGCCATGGAGTGCGTGCCCTCGCTCACGCGCGTCGTCGCCATGGAGGTAATCGACTGCCAAATTGAATCCCGTTAAAACAAACTAAAATTGTCTCTGTTTAATTAAATAGTTCTTTCATTATTTTTTTTATCAATGATATAAGTGTAGAATTAAATAAATCAAAGTTTCATTCAAAATTTTTTTTTAATAAATTGATTAGTTAATTTTTAATTAATTGTTTTAATTTTTAATTTATTTTTGTAATTTTTTTGCATCTACTTAGTGGTAATTTAATGAATGAATGAATGACACTTATTCAATTATTTAAGTGTGCATTTATTTATTTAATTTTGACACTTTCGGTCATCCACAATCAACACATCCGTGTTGTGAAAAGGAAAGTTGGCCTTCACGCGTGTGTTTTTTGTGTGTGTAGCTGATGAGGACTTCCTTTATGAAACATGAGCTCACTCAGTTGACTTTTGTGGAACACAGCCAGTGTGAGTGCAGGTGAGAAACACACATGCACATAAGTCATTTTTTTTTGGTCGGTCTTTCATTTACAGGAGACACAGTTTTACGTTGTTTTTTTTTAATATAAATGCAAAACATTCAATACCATTTATTCATTTTTTTCAACTCTTTGGCTCAGGAAAGATCTAAAAATGGTTTGTGAATTTTAAAGTACAAAGTACAAATGTAGTCAATTACTTTCGGTA
The DNA here is from genome assembly GCF_059441005.1 of Hippichthys cyanospilos. Lineage (NCBI taxonomy): Eukaryota > Metazoa > Chordata > Actinopteri > Syngnathiformes > Syngnathidae > Hippichthys > Hippichthys cyanospilos. Next base: position 1,845,101 of record NC_142381.1, read on the forward strand.
CTTAAAAGCTAAAGTATTTACTTTATTCTATAGTACTTATTGCCTAAAGTATTTGATTACTTAATTACCTTAAGTGATTACTTTAGTACCAAAAATAATGTTCAATAAATACTAAAGTAAGAAATATTTTCAACTAAAAAGTAATCGATTACTTTAGGAACAACCAACATAAAGTCATCGATTACTTTAGGGTTTCATTCATTTAGCAGCGTCGATCATCAGACACTCCCTTAGCCAAGGACTGTCTGAAAAATATATTGAATATGGGATTGAAAATTAAAAATATGTCCTTGAGACTACCACAATGCTGAATCCATATTTAAGGCCATAAACTACATGATATCTATTTGCAGGTTAAAAGGACAGCTCCAGATCACACCTACTACAAGGTATGGTTATTTTTTTTCATTGTTTCATGGAATCATCAACATGGCACCACACAACTACTCAAACTTTTATGACCTCATCCAGTGTTTCTCAATTGTTTTTGTAGCCAAGTCCCCCTTCACAAAGAAAAAAAAATTAAAAAATTAAAAAAATCTGTTCCACCCCATCATCACTAACACATTAGCACCCTCCCAAGGCAAACAAGTGAACTGCATTCTTATTGTCAACCGCTATAATTCGTATGAATCATTAAAAGGGTTTAGGAACGTTTTGTATTATTCTTTGCATGATATATTTGGATTATTATGCACAAATGTAATTCTAATATTTATTTGTTAATGTTTTTGATGCGTTTTTATCATCTCGCCCGGCCTTATTATCACCCAACTTGGGCTGACTTTGAAAGGGTCATAACATCGTCAACTATAAATATATATTTACTTTCAACACTTCAAAATGCTCACTGGCATCAGCCCTATAAATACATATATGTTTTTTTTGGGCGGGGGAGCGTACCTTTATGTGCAAAAAAATTAAAAATGTGACAATAACAAAAGTCAAAAGTAACTATGCTGTATATTTATATATCTATGAAATTGAAATCGGAATATTTATTATGTCATAACTGGAGTATTATTGAAGACTTTTGCACTATGATTGTCCAGGCTAAGCCAATCATCGAAATCATTCAAAGGTTTGCAAATGTCATAAGTTGGCCGCTAGCGCCACCCGGTGGCCCCCTTTGCGAGTTGCCGTTGAAAGGATTAATACAAAAATTGGAGGAAATGCATGCTATAATGTCAGCTTTTCAATAGGTCCAAAATGGAGAATATTTGCAATTTTGAATGGCAGTAAATGAGCCCGACATGGGCTAAATTGGACACCTATAGGGTGTACTTTTTGTAGAAGGGATGGCACTGTGGCATATTGGAAATGTTTTGACAATCCATGCAACATTTTATTCTCCTAGTGTATTTTTTCTATGCTTTTCCCTGTTACAGTAGTATAGAAATATCAAAACGCCCAAATTGGGTCCAAATTTCCCCCAGGAGTTAATATTATTCATTAAAATGATCATTTTTGGGGACTTGGAACCGATTAGGCTATTTACATGTAAAAAGCGGCTCTACTTAGGAAAGATTCTCATCGCGAATTTACTCCCGGAACCAAATAATTTCGAAAGTAGAAGTACCACTCAATTGGTAACAATAGCTATGAATAATTTTGAGCGTTTCGAAATATAAGCGGTCGAATCATATGAACGCAATCCTTGCGCGAGGAGCCAAGCGTGTTTAGATTCAGAAACAGGCTGCTGCCCAAAAGGACCGTCATATTTATATGTCCGGCTTCCTGTTTGGATACGGATGTAAATACAGAGTCCCCGCGTATTAGTGTGTTCTGTATGCGTGTATACATTTGTTTAATGACTCAGTAAGGTTTTATGTGCATGGGTGTTTTTGCTCTACACTAACCTGCACCATGTCATACATAACCAAAAAAAAAAAGTAGAAGTTCTACACATGTTTAAAAATGGGTCCCCATGTGTAATGTCCCTTATTGAGTTAGCATCTGTGTGACTCCTTCCTACCCGGCATCCCCTGGGGCCGCCCGCATCCTGTTGTCACCATAGTGGTGATTTTATCTGGCCCGCCATATGCGTACACACACGGGCAATGATGGCGCGCAGTCACGCATCCGTCCTCGTCCCCGCCGTCTATCGGGGACACCAAAACAACGCGGGACGTTAGGAGCCCCATGACGGCCGGCCGGGTTGTTTAATGAGGTCGTTTTCAAGGCGCTGCCCTTTTATTATGCCAAACATTCATACAAGTGTTCAAAAAAAAAGAGTGAGAATAAGTCCATTATTGTATTCAAACGTGACAAAATAATAAAACTTAAAAGAGGTTCTAAAGATGGCTGCTTCCAAGGGAATTAAGTGAGCGGTGTCCATACTGCGGCCCGGGTCGATTTGCGGCCCGCAATTTGTTTTTTTCTGGCCCCGGCATAAGTTTTAAATCCGTTTCAAAATGTCCCCGTAATGCTATTTGAAAAAATTAGAAGCTGGTTTGATGATACACATTGTTACTAATGGGAAAAAATACTAATTCATCTCATCTTTATTAACAAACATCCTTGATTTATTGCAGTTTTTTTTTCTTGTAATGACTTAAGTAAGAAGCACCAAAAGCAGTTGCTAAGTTTAATGAATTAATTACTACAATGTTGTATTATTGATTATTTTAAGTTACTGTGTACTAAAATCAATGACGTCTATAGCCGTCAATGGCAGTGAATGAGTTAAGATCCATGTATTTTAGGTATTATTCTTCAGAGTCAAGTTTAATAATTAATTACCATGCATACAATTTCTTAAAGAAAATAAACATTTTTTAATCTTCTTATCATTTTCAGGCCAACCACAGTGAAGAAAAAAGGCAGAGGAAGGAAAACAGTTGGAGACGTCCAAAATGCGTAGGTTCAAACATCCATTTTCTGTAGCACTAGCCCTGGAGCTGCAAGGGGCGGGGTCTATTTTGTCCGCTTGCTAGCCAATCACAGGGCATTGTGAGCGCTCAGTAAATGCAGCGCCAGTGTAACATTGAATGCGCTCCAAGCAGTTGTTTTTCCATTTTCTTTCTGCTTGAGTTTATTTTGCCATAAATACCCAAGGTCTTAGATTTCCCACATTGTGAGCAGTCAGTGAATGCAGCACCAGTGTAAAGTTAAATGTGCTCCAAGCAGTTGTTTTTCCTTTTCCTCGCAACGCACCTTGACTTTATTCTGCCATAAATATTGGAAGTTTCATATTTACCACATTGTGAGTGGTCGTGAACACAGCACCAGTGAAACGTTGAATGCACTCCGAGCAATTGTTTTTCCTCTCGACGCAGCTTGACTACATTTTGCCATAAATACACAAAGATGCGCTACATTCGTGTTTATGATTGCGGGTACGAGCCAAAAGACCAGGATTCATAAATGAGTCAAACAGAATTCCTTTCCGTGTGTGAACGAGAATGGACTCGGGCGTCGATTCAGTTTGCTCGCTTCTTTTATTGAAAATAATGTCACAACAACCTCAGCTAACATGAGCTGCTGTTAAGTGCAACAGGCACTGGCCGCTGAGCCCCAACTGACAATGGGACACCCTTGGTAGTGTGGGTGAAATTTCAGCTCCCTGTGTCTTTTTTTCAATGCTTTCCCTTTGATGTCTTTGTTGTAAAGATCATAGGAGTGGACAAAACACCGCACAAGGGTTAAATCACAGCGATTGGAAAAAAAACGTACCTGCGTCATCAGATTTCTCAAGAACGGAAGCCGGACCCGAAGAATGCGCGAGTCAGACACGCTAACCGCTAGCCCGGCGTCTCGCGTGCTAGCATGCCATTGAAATCCAAATATATTTCGGGCAGATCCCCCTTTGCGTGTGTTTGGACGAGGGGGTTATCTGGTCTTCGTTATTTGACACAGTTATTTGGACAATTTCTTTTACAGCCGCATTAGTCAAGGTCTGACACACACACCCGCACACAATGGCGCACATAAGTTCACTCACCTCCGTGTGATCCTGGCCACTCAAAGAGATCTTTGTGGTGGCCAGCATACAGTCGGGATGAACAGAATGCGCCTTTGTGGCCGACGTTTAACACTCCGCAGCACCCTGGCCGGTGCATAGGAGGACAAGAAAGAACGGGAGGACCATATTTGTCTTATTGATTCCACTCGAGATTATTTGTTTTCCCTGCGCGGCGGAAGGAAAATTGACAACACGCGAGACAAGAAATGCTAGCTGAAAATGCTTATTTTTCCAGCTAATCGTAACTTGACAGCTAATCGATAAGCGAATGAATTATTTTCGATCGTCGAACGATTGTTGGGAAAATTAGAAATGGCTCATATCCTCATTCCACCTTTAAACATTATTTTTAATTAAAAAAAATTAAAGTAAAAATGACATTACAATTTTTATTGATTTATTTTTTAGATATTCTATAGTCCTCTTGAAAAAGAGTGATGATGTTTCTGTTAAATCATAACAAGTAATTCTATTAAACAAACCAGAAAATAAATGTTAGGGTGTTTTATGCGGTGTCAATTTTGAAGAAAAAAAAATCAAAATTTTGGAATGAGGAGATATGCTTGAAAGCATATTTAAAAAGATAAATAAATAAACTTTTATATGCCATCTTTTTGATGCTACAACCTGCAGCTTATAGTCTGGTGCGGCCTATACAGATGAAAAGTCAAATGTTCTTACTACTACTTAAACATTTTTTATATAGTATGTATTATAAAAATATATATTATTAAATATAATGCTGTATACAGTCCTAAATAATACATGTACTGTATATTATATGATATATATACAGATATATATAGTATATAATAATATTATGTATATGTGAAAATATATATTCTATTTTATTTATTATTAAAAACATATTTATAAAATTTTAAAAAACAATTTAAAATAAATAATACGATCAAATACATAAATACATGAAAACTATAAATAAAAAACAATTTATAGAATTAAAATCATACTTTCACAGAGTGCAATTGTTCAAAAGTTGAAGTTGAGTCGCCGATTCAATTTTGGCAGCTCTAGAACACAGACAGAAAACAAAGTGTACGAAAAACATCCAAGTAGGAGCGACTTGGAAGCAAGACAGCAAATCTGCGGCAAAACTGTGAGAAGCGCCAAGTGAAAAAATTTTTTTTTAAAAATCAGTGGCTAGTCTTCACTTCAGCGGGCGGCTTGTTTCACCCTCATGGATTTTTTCAGAGTATAAACACACGAGCGTGTTTGGTCTGCGCCTTTAGCGACTGGACGCGCGATAGCAGTCGGGGGGGGGGGGGGGGGGGGGCAGTCGGGGGGGGGGGGGGGGGGACAAGCGTGTGTGGGAAGCCCGCGGCCCGACACCGAGTACAATCAAAAGCTTGTGGCGCCAGATTGACATGTGTGTTTAGCCGCGTGATTCCCATGACGGAATCTCGCGAAGAATGAGCGCACCTTTTGGCCGTCAGTCATATCCGGGCCCCCCGGGGGGGTCGGAATGGGAGGCGGGCCCTTGGGTGTGATGTCCCCTCATAAGCCATCCATCACCCCGAGCGGGGCTTTATTCCAGCTCTCGCAGGGGTGAAATGAGCGTAATTTGCTCCCCAATGCCATCTTGTCTGTGCGTGCCAGCGCCAGGCGTGGCTAAGCTGGACAAAGATGCCCCATTGAGTATCTTCATTAGCGGACGGCCCCTCGGGAAGACGCAAAATGGAGACGCTTTTCCGCCGGGGAGGAATTCTGAGAATAAAGTGAAAAATTTCAGAAAAGAAAGGCGGCCTTTCAAGTCAGAGTTTCGAGTCGGAACTCTTACGTTGGAGTCAGAATTGTGAGGTGTGGGAATTCTGAAAACAAAGTCAGAATTCTCACTTTAAAACGAGAATTCCGATTCTCGCTCAGGTCAGAATTCGGAGTGGCGTGATCATTCTGAGCGTTAAGGCAGAATTCTGAAAATGAAGAGGGAATTCTGACTTGAAAGTCCGAATTCTGAAGGGTCAAAATTCTGAAAATGAAGTCAGTATTCTCACTTTAAAACGAGAAATCCGATTCTCGCTCAAGTCAGAATTCGGAGTGGCGTGATCATTCTGAGCGTTAAGGCAGAATTCTGAAAATGAAGAGGGAATTCTGACTTTCAAGTCAGAATTCTGAAGGGTCAAAATTCTGAAAATGAAGTCAGAATTCTCACTTTAAAACGAGAATTCCGATTCTCGCTCAAGTCAGAATTCGGAGTGACGTGATCATTTTGAGCATTAAGTCAGAATTCTGAAAACAAAGACTTAAAAGTCAGTTCTTCGAGTCAGAACTCTCACATTGAAGTCAGAATTTTGAGGGGTCAAAATTCTGAAAATGAAGTCAGAACTCACACTTTAAAATGAGAATTCAGATTCTCACTCAAGTCAGAAATCTGACTTTGAAGTGAGAATCGGAATCCTCCCTCTAAATTCCGATAGTAGATATAGTAAAAATTCTGAAAATAAAGTCAGAATTCTGACGTTAGATTGAGAATCAGAATCCCGAAAATAAAATTCTAAATTGAGAGTATAGTCCAAATTCTCACGTTCCAAGTCAGAATTCTCACTTTAAAATTAGAAACCTGAGAAACAAGGTCAGAATGGGCCCAAACAAAAACTCAAGTCAGCAGAATTCTGAGAATAAAGTGAGAATTTTGAATTCAAAGTGAGAATCCTGGCCCTAATTCTCTTTTCTTTATTGATACAGCACTTGTATGGATTCCATGATATCAATAACTCCAAATGTGCTTAGCCATCTTCTCCCATGGACTTACTAATCGGACAAATGTCATTTGTCCTCCCCCAGGACCCCAGTTTTGTCCTCTCCCCCCAGCGGCCCGCCCCCTCCGCCGACCTTGCGGCCGTCTTGCGGGCCGTGCCGAGGCAGGAAGTGGACGTTGGACGCGGCGTCATGTCGCTGCCTCTGCAGAATGACCGCCGAGAGCTGCCACAGAAAACACCGCAGACTGGACCCTCGTCGCTGCAGGTCAACGATTTTGCTAATTCTGGAGGGGGGCGGGATTATGTAAATTAGCCCCACTGTTGCATCACAGTTGGGAAAAAAATTAGTAAGAAACATAACACAATAACACAAATTTGAATAGGGGATTGGTGAGGACCAATACCAGGTATTGATATCAACTTGATATTTCTTGAATTTAAAATCGGAAATCACCTTTGATTTCGTGAAATTTTAGGGAAAGATGCTTATTTGGGATAAATAAATGTTTTTTCATTATTTTTTTTATAAATTTGATTAGTAATTCTATGTGTCAAAAGTGGTGTTAGTACTTCATATCAGAAATTAGGACTACTGGTATCGCTTTGAACAAATGGTATTAAACATCGACACTTTTTTTTCCCAAACAATATCAGTTTGAGCTTGCAAATTTTGCAAAGTCACCGAGACTGACACCAATTACCGATATCGGGTCTTTAGATAACACAATATTTCCCAACCCTAAAAAATAAATAAAATAAATAAATGTTCAATTTTCTAGTCTTCTTGTGAACGTAAATCGCTTCCGTCGTCAATATCATGAAATAAGGTCAGGTATCAACCCGATACCAATACGTGGTATCGGTACTCAGCTACCCCTAAAGCAAACCAATAGAGAAAAGAATTTTCCACCTCAGATTTGATGTTGTTCTCATGCGTTTGCTTTCAGGTGTGACGCCATGAGGACTTGACGCGTCCCCCGTCTCACCTCGTCCCGTCCACCCAAACCCGCCCAAAGGAAGTATTATTAGCACACAGCCTATACTAGCTTTTTTTCCGAGTTAAGCCGCCACTGTAGCACTCTACGTGTACATCGTGTGTGTGTGTGTGTGTGTGTCCACATGTACAGTACAAAACGCGTCCAGTCACTAAACACCTCGGCGCCGATTTATGATTTCATGGATAAGCGTTTCCCGGCGGACTCTGTCTTTGCGCTCGCTCGGACACCGTCGGGACTCTGGCGGATGAAGCGGACCCCTCGGAACACAGAAACGGATTTCTCCGGGTTCACGTCGGGGACAGCGCTTGTGTGGAGGATTAAATGAAAGAAAAAAAAAAGGTGCAAACACACTCAGACATGCATACACACATGCATGTGGACTTGTAGTGGTGCTGAATGTATCTGTGTGGTCTGGCTCTGAAAGAGCCCAGATGGGTTGGTCCCCCCCCTCCCCGCTCCAAAAGCACATGAGCACGGGCCAGCCTTTTGCAGCGTTTGTTTTAATTTGGACCCTTTTGTCTCTTGTCTTTTGCGTCGGATTGAAAGCGGGCGCTTTTGGCCCTGCCTTTGCCTGCCGGCGTTTAGCCGCTGACAAGAATGACAATAATGAGCTCTGGCGTCTGTCCACTGCTTTGCACGCACACACGCACACACACACACGGTGGGGAGGGTCTGTCATAGTGGGGACATGACGTCATTGACGTGGTGCATTTTCCTAGCCCCTAACTTGACCCTCAAAAAGAGGTCTCAACTTGTAAATCTGCCGAAATTGCCCCTATAAGTCCAAGAGGTCCTCACAAGGACAGTAAAACTCGCTTTGGTCCACACCATGCAGCAAAAACCAAGACGCACTCTTACATGCACACATGAACACAAGGGTTATTTTTTTTTCGTTGTCGTAGTGGGGACATCCCATTGACGTAATGCATTTCCTAGGCATTCCCTAACCCTTATGCTAATCTCAACCAAAATCCAATTGATATTTATACTCTAAAAGCCAGTATTGACTCTCAACAAAGGTCTGAATTTGTAAAATCCACCCACAAGTACAAAACATTCCTACAAGGACAGTAAAACCCGAATTTGGTCTCCACGACGTGCAAAAAAAACAAAACAGGGGTCAACACACACATACACAAACGGGGTTTTAGGTTGTAGTGGGGACATTCTATTGGCATAATGCATTTCCTGACCTCTAACCCGAATCTTGACATCACATATTGCCTAATCCTAACACTTAGACTAAACTCCACCAAAACCCAAATCTAGTCCCCACAATTGCAAGAGGTCCCCACAAATACTTTAAAACCTGAATTTAGTCCCTACAATGTCTCAAAAACAAGAGTGCACACACACACATGCACACACTTTCCCAGTTAAAGCAGCAGTATGAAGAGCACACACACACGCAATGTAAAACGAATTCAGGCGGCAATAAGCTGTTTATTTTCATTTTTCTGTATATTCCACACGTTATTTTTACACAAGCCTGGATTTTACGCGGTATTATCGTTTTCCCACGTGTCTTGAATGTCTCCTTGTGTTCGTCCCGTAATCCGTTTGCATAAAGAGTCACAGCGGGTGGCCAAATGTATTGAGACCAAATGGAGCCACACAAACCACAAAACAGGCGTAATCGCTATACATTAAAACGAGTTAATCGCGCTCGCGAAAAAAAAAACTGAAAAGAAAAGGCGAGAACGTGACTTGATTTGGGTTTAGCAGAATGCCGTTCAGGGTCTTTTTTTTTTTTTTTTCGGTACAAGAAGGACAAAAGAGGCCCTAATGTGACAAAGACGGAATCATATTCACGGCACAAGCCAGAATCTGGAGCCGAATTAATGTGACCAATCAAAAGCCAGAGCCGTAGTCTCGTGACCAACCAAAACTGCAACCGCTAAGGGTGTCCCAATCTGATACTTTCATTGGATATCAGCCTGATATCATCCATGAAGAAACTACCGTAATCCCACAAATAATAGACAAAAATCAAGGCCTAAAATATGGGTGCATCCTAGAAAAAATAACTATAATTATTCATGTATAATGACTATAATAATTTCCACTGACCGCTAACAATGTAGGAAATCTGAAACTTTGTATTTATCGCAATGTAAGCTCGAGATGCGTCACGAGGAAAAGGAAAAACAATTGCTTGGGGTGCATTTAATGTTACACTGGCGCTGCATTCACTGACCGCTCACAATGTGGTGAATCTGAAACTTTGTGCATTTCTTGCAACATCAACTCGAGCTGCATCACGAGGAAAAGGAAAAACAACTGCATGGAGTGCGTTCAACGTTACACTAGCGAGGCATTCACTGACCGCTCACAATGTGGGAAATCGGATTTTTCAGACATTTATGGCAAAATAAACTCGAGTTGCGTGGCGAGGAAAAGGAAATATAACTGCTTTGAGAGCATTACATTTTTACACTGGCGCTGCGTTCGCTGACCACTCACAATGTGGGAAATCTGAAACTTTGAGTATTTATGGCAAAATAAACTCGAGCTGCATCGCGAGGAAAAGGAAAAACAACTGCATGGAGTGCGTTCAACGTTACACTAGCAAGGCATTCACTGACCGCTCACAATGCGGGAAATCTGAAACTTCAGGCATTCATGGCAAAATAAACTCGAGTTGCGTGGCGAGGAAAAGGAAATACAACTGCTTTGAGCGCATTACATTTTTACTCTGGCGCTGCGTTCACTGACCACTCACAATGTGGGAAATCTGAAACTTTGAGTATTTATCTCAAAATAAACTGTATCACGAAAAGCAACCGCTTGAGCATTACACGGGCGCCGCATTCAATGACCTCTCACAATGTGGGAAATCTGACACACACTTAGGCTAAGGCGCAGCAAATATATAACTTACAGATATGAACGCAGGAAAATATGAATAATTTAGGAGATTTATTCTGTTTTGCTAGTTTTTAAATGATCGCCAAAGTGTCGGTTGCGTCCTATACACGCTAACATGGAAAATACCATCCTTACAACACAGGTGTGTCCTATATTTGAGGAATTACGGTAATCACTGAACACAACTGCACCAAATACACAAAATCACACTTACGCTAACTAGCAAAATAGTGAGCTACTTTTTAGTTTTTTTTGCCCCAAAATAAAATAATCCCTTACTTACTCGTTTGCGCCAACAAACTCATTCAGGCTCTTGTGATCTTTGTTTTTTTATTTTTTTTTTATTTTTTGCATCCGGATTGGCAACGTTGCAAAAAGCACATTTTGTAGGCGGTAAATGCTATCCTTGCAGAAAACCGCACACAACAAAAACATTCCAGTGGAAGGAGACGCTCTCAGGAACGCCAGCCAGGGTAAGCCATTTCCAGTTCGCCGTTTTTTCATATCATCTTATTTAAAGACAAAATCCCAGCGCCTTTGCTGGATATTTTCTCCAAATGTCCGCATTTGTGTGCGCTCAAAATCCCTTTGTCATAATTGTGTAGCCGCTAAGCTTACTCGGCGTAAACGACCTTTTGTAACCTCTTGACATCCGAACGGCAGCGCTTCTCAAACGGGGCTGTGGGAATTTCCAACGCGGTTTCTGCAGGTAGCGGAAAATGCTTCTTAACTCATTCGATCCCAAAGACGTACTTCTTCGTTTGTTTTTTTTCACTCGTTTGATCCCAAGGACATATTTTTACGTTTTTGTTTTTTTTTTTCTTTTTACTGGGTTCTAAAAATGGCTGGCACTAAGTGAATATGGTAATAAATAATGTAGTAATAGGTGACTACATTATTACCTAATCGATCAGTACTTAATTACTTAATCAGTTACGATAATTACTTGGCAATAATGTCTGGACGTAAAAAACGTAAAAATACGTCATTGGGATTGAATGAGTTAAGCGTGCAGACATTCAATCCCAGGTTTGGCTAAAAGTAATTGTTTACTTTGGTACTTAATATAGGAAGAGTAATTTGATTAAGTGCTAACTTTAGGTAATACTAAAGTAACTTGATTATTATAGTACTGTAGTACCTCAAGTAATTGATTACTAAGTAAGTACTTCATTACTTTAGTACCTCAGGTAATTGATTACTTCTCATACTCATTTTTTCTCATACTCATTTAGTACTTGAAAGATTGATTAATCGAGTACTTTAGTACTTCATTTTCAGAGTAATTGATTACTTACTTTCATACCTTGCTCCCTAAAGTTACCAATTAGTACCTTGGTACCTAAAGTAATCAATTACTACCTCGAAAGCAATCCATTACTTTAGTACTTCCAGTAAGCTGCTTGAATAATGGATTACTTTAGGTAAGCTAGCACAAGGGTAATCGATTATTTACAGTGAAGTACTTAGAGAATGGAATCGTTGATTTAACTTCAATGCTTTAGTACCTCAAGTAAATGATTACTTTTTGATTATTTGGTATTTTTTGACAACATATATATATATATATATATATATATATATATATATATATATATATATATATATATATATATATATATATATATATATTCAAAAAAAATGTGCGGACCCCCAAGCGACCGCTCGCAGACCCTGACCGGCCCGTAGACCGCAGTTTGAGAAGCCCTGCTTTTTCTGCCATGTCTAATATGTGTTGTGACTGCGGCTGCAGACGCGTTGTACGACTGTAGCCTGGACGACAATTTTTTGCTGCTACACCACTTGTGCCCTTTGAATGGCGTCCCGCTAGAAAAACAACACAAACGTATGTCCTATTAGCGGAAATAATCCAGTCGGTGTCCTCATACGAGTGTACGACATCATTATGTATCGGACGTCATACAGGCATCATGTTACAGATGTTATTAAAGGAAACGTCTTATTTTTCATACGAAGCGCTGGCGTTTGTCTGCTTTTACGCTAATGGAAGGCAAACAGGATTATTTTCGTGACATCTTCACCCTGCCGCTTGCTGACAGAAAATTCTGCGTGTGTGTTTTCAGACACAATATTGTTCCCCGTCTTATCTGTCACAAGCTGCTGGAGGACAAAATGGACACAAGCAAAATTGTCCAACTTCATTTGGTTAATATATATATATATATATATATATATATATATATATATATATATATATATATATATATATATATATATATTGGACAATTTTGCTTGTATTCGTTGTTCGCTAATGGGATAATTCCAACTTCCCAGCTTCCTGGAATGCAGCAAAACATCACAGTTAATCAGAGCACAGGTAACAACCAATCAGGGCTCAGCTTGTGAACGTCACATGACCAAAACCTGAGTCCTCCACAGTTGTGATGTCATTCTCAAGCGACAAAATGGCCACCACAGCTGTATTTTGCTACCTTTTTTTTCTTAATTACTGAAACAAAACAATATAATATAGTGCAACTATGCAAGTGTATATATATATATATATATATATATATATATATATATATATATATATATATATATATATATATATATATATCCACAGATAGGCCTTATCCAAATGAAGTTGGACAATTTTGTATATATTTTTTTTTATTTTGTTGTTTAATTTATATTAAATTATTATATATATATATATATATATATATATATATATATATATATATATATATATATATATATATATATATATATATATATATATATACACACACACACAGATAGGCCTTATCCAAATGAAGTTGGACAATTTTGCTTGTGTCCATTTGCGGCCATTTTGCAATGTTGTTGTTCTCCTTGCGAACGATGAAGTAGACGAGTGAGGTAAAGGAGCGCCGCTGGCAAGCCGCCACCTGCGTGCGTCTGCGTCGAAGGACATCATCTTTCCAGTACTAAATTTAGCTGCTAGATGAGCCAGACGGAGAGGCAAAGGGACAGAGTGAGTCATGCGTCACCCGACGGCGAAAAGAAGTCTCCGCATCTTCTTTATTTCACACTCTTGCGCCATTATCGTACCCTATAATGCATTTTAAAACTATGTACTGTTATAAAACTGTAGGAAAGTAACTGAGTGACAGCAGAAGAACCCACAAGATTTGTTAGTCGGTGGGAATACACACAGAAGAAAATTAATTCTGACAGTTTTGCATAATTGGACACGTCCTCGGGTCAACTTGACCCGAAGACATTATTGCTGTTCCTGAGAAATTAACAAAACATACTGCTAAAACCAAGTATTGAATTTTGGATTTTGTGCATTTCTGACACATTTGGATTACTAAACATGCCACGGGTCAAAATGACCCAGGGACTTTACTTCAGTTCCTGACAAACGAAAAATGTAAAAAAGGTTGAAAACCACTGGTCTAAAATGGTAGAAAAATGGCTGAGCAACAACAGAAGAAGTTTCTGACACCTTTGCATAATTGGACACATCTCCGGGTCGTATCGACCCGGAGACGTTATTGCTCTTCCTGAGAAATCAACACAATGAAAAATCAAGGTATTGAATTTCGGATTTCAAGCATTCTTGACACATTTGGGAAACGAAACACGTCACGGGTCAAAGTGACCCGCAGACATCCTTACAAACGAGGGTCAAAACAAAAAATGTCAAACTATAGAAACATGGCTGAGCAACAGCAGAAGAATACCATTTGTTTGTTTTTTTAATTTTTTTTTTTTAATCTGGGAAAATGCCGAAATGTCATTTCCCATCCTTGCCGCCCTACGGCAAGAACTCAAGGTCGACGTCCTTCGATGGACCGTGACAGATGAGGCCCGTGTTTGTGTTGGAGATAATGCTGTTAGTTTGTTCTGTCAATTACCAAAAAAAAAAAAAAAAATGTCCTTTTGTGCTCACATCGGACGCTTCCTGTTTGCTGCACGGAGCTTCTGCTCGCTGTTATCGTTACATCACAAAATTCAATTTCTCTCTTTTGCTAGCTCACACACACACACACACAAGTTTATACGCGGGAGCGGCGCTGATAGCATCGGACAACACACACTTACGGGCCAGATAACGACGCTGGGTACTTGCTTCAACACAGCTGCTGCTACAAACCAGGGAAGGGGGAGAAAAAAATGGTTTTTAAGCAAAATATGAGCGCAAGGTGGAAAAATACAGACAGGAAACGAGAGAGGGCCGAGAGACGCGTTAACACCAAAGCGGCTGCACAAAACACAAGTGATGTAAGAAATGACCTGTGTCCGTTTTTTGGATTTGTGTAATGCTAATTGTCAAAAATGTGAGACTAATTTTATTTTTATAACCAAGTTATAAAAGATGCATTGGAGGACCGAACGTGCCAATATTAAAGAAATAAATGTGCCGTTAAAGAATAAGGAAAAAATGTCATTAAATAATGATTTTTTTTCATTGATTAATTCATGTTTCATTAGGGTTTCACTCATTAAATATGGAATAAAATAAATCAGTTTCATTAAATGTGTCTTCGATTAATTAAAAGTTTTATTTAGTGAATAAATGGTTCATTAATTAACTCATTCATGGCCAGTGCATTAAAAATGATCTTTGACGTCTATGGCCGTCATTGGCAGTGAATGAGTTAAATGAATGTTCAATTGATCAATTAATACTTGAATAGTAGTAGTTACATTTTGTAAATGTTATCCTTGTCAGTCCAATGATACATTTAATGAAACATTTATTTATTTAATTCTATATTTAATTCATAAAACATTTCATTAATGACAAAACAATCATTCCACTTTCCACCTCCATGATTGACTGAGAAAGTTTTTTTTTTTTTTTTTTTTTTTTTTTTTTTTTTTTTACATTCACAACTGTTTGGACTAGTTCTGTATGGAGGAACGAAAGTGCCAAAACGAATTAAATAAATGCTTCATTGAAACTTAATAATGTTTGTATTGTGTCATTATTTAATTAGTTTATTTGATAACGAATTGCACTTTTATTTTATTGTTTGGTGAAGGATTTTTATCTCTTTAATTTTGACACTTTTGGTCCTCTATACCCAAGTCCAAACAGTTCCGGAGTTTAAATCCGGTATACTTATCAAAACTGAACTTCTCTGTCTTAATAAAAGATGTCAAACATTAAATACATTAAAACTATAAAAATGTAATTATATAAAAGCCATTAACCATTTTGTCGCTTGAAAATGACATCACACCTGCGGAGGACTCAGGTTTTGGTCATGTGACGTTCACAAGCTGAGCCCCGATTGGTTGTGCTCTGATGAACTGTGGTGTTTTGCTGCATTCGACGACGCTGGGAAATTGGAATTATCCCATTAGTGAACAACGAATATTTCGGGGGTTGACTTGTATAAATATTCGTCTTATTTGGAGGATGAAAAAAAAACTCAGTATGACCCCCCTTCGGATCCCCAAAAAACTTCTTAGTCAAGTATAGAGAAGGAGAGAGACATGAATGTCTTGGAACTTTTTTCTGCAAAGGGTACAGCGATGTATACAGGTGAAGGATAGCGTTGGCTCACGAGGGGGTCTAGAAGTAAAACAACATTCTGTGCTCTGGGCATGCACGCTCAAGTCTGAGGATGCGGGTACCAGCAGAAGACATCAGAAAGCCAACTGCTCCTTATCTCGTTATATACGTGTGACTATACGTATATGCGCAGTAAAGATGTCAAAGATTTGTCAAAAAAATCCAACGCGCGGAAGTTCTTGATTTAAGAATATGATTGTAATTTTGATTATTCTTTGATCAAGTGTTTTAGTGCAAAATTAGCTTTTACGTTTGAAACTATAATGCTGTGAGTGCTTCCACGCTTTCTTGAACATGAAGATAATTATTTGATCCTAGTAAAATGTAAATAACAGAAGTGTTTCGCGTCAAATTAACAATCATCCATCAAAAATGTGATCGTTGCAACGCCACAATACTAAATGAGAAGATAGCGGCCTCTAGTGGAAAATATTTGTCACTGTTAGCCAGTTACGTACTAAGTCAACGTGGCAGTGACGTCAAAACCGGAAATTCCCCGGATCGGCATTTTAACCGAGGTTTGCCCAACTTGTTGTTTTTCTTCTTTGCCACTAACACCGAGAGGAAAATGGTGTAGGCTTTAAAATCAGGTAAGTCGCAATCGATTTGTATTTATTATCATAAGTTTATTATTTAAAACCAGCGGGACATATTTGCTCGAATTATTGCCTGGTTAAGTTAAATAGACGACCTGTTAGCATCTTTATGCTAACGCTAGCATTAGCCGGCTAGGCTGCGATCAGCTGTGACGCCAACGACGGCCTTCGATTCGAGACCCCAAAAGATTTATTACCACATCGGACTAACTTAAGCGTAACTGTTCGTCCCCCCGATGTTGGTGGTTTGTGTATATTTTGTTGACAATATTTTCAAGCCGTATGCGAGCTAATGTTAAGCACTTGTAATCAGCTTCATTAATAAAAATGACGCGTACACACGTCAAATCAATAACATTGTTTTTTTTTTGTTTTGTTTTACGTCGCATGTCAACGTTTGTTTATGGTTCGTTTGTGTCCGTAGGTCAGCCCAACGACGAAGACGTTGCTGCACCCCAGGGGCTATTAAGCCTCCTACCTGCAATCGGACCGGTTCTGAACGTTTCACCGGCCACAAGATGACGTGCCGCGACCGGACCATCGAGTTCCAGTCGGCCTGCAAATCTCTCCAAGGCAGACAGGTTCGTTAACCCGAACCCAGCTGCTCTGAATAAACACTGCAACCTCCATTTTTTTGGTTTCTACACGAAAGAGCATTGAGATCAGTAAAAATAAGAAAAGATCATTCACAATCTGAATTTAAAATCTCTCATTTTGCAGGATTTTAAGCGCTGCTATCAAATGGCAACCTATGGCGTTTTACTTTGTGCGTTAACATTAAGGTAGATTTAAATGTGGTTAGATAAAGAACATGTAATTGTATTTATGTATGTAATTTCGAGGTATTGGTAATACTGGTGTCGACCCTCTTGCAGTAACTAAAGGCAGACTTGTCTGACAAAATGCTTGTTAATATTAAATTGTAGTTTTTTTCAGATTGTTTTTTTTTTTGACAATTCAAATAATAATAGTCATGCATTGTTACAAAATAATAGTTCCGTTTTAATATAAGTTCTATGATAATTTTGTGGCAGAAACATGTTTTTCTTCAGAATGATCTTTAATTTATGAATCTGTTGTTGTACATACAATATATTGTCTTTATTCTGCTTGCTAATTGTTGAAGTCCGTGTGGGTTTTGTTTTGTTTTTTTTCGGGCAGAATGGAGTGCAGCCCAGTAAACCGGCTCTCAACTCTCTCAGGCAGCGCAGTGACTTTACAGTCATGGCCAAGTAAGTTGAGCTCTTAAGGGGTTTTGATTGCTCCTTCCGTGTTTCTTTTGGGTTTTTTTTCATGGGGGGTTTCTGATGACTTAATGCAGTCTACATGGGAAAGAAGACAAAAACTTCAGGAGTAGTCTTGAGTAGAAGTGAGCTGACTGAACCAAAGTCCGAGTCCATCCTTGTTTACGTGCAGGAATATTACTAAAACAGAATTTGACCTCAAAATTCATTTCTAAAACACTGTTTGGTCTTATATTTGGGGGACTACAGTAAATGCTTTCATGAAACAAGTTGTAATTTTATGTTATAAAGTTTCAACTTTTTCAAAGGAGTCTTTTACGAGAATAAAGTTACAAGATCAAAAGTTGCAATTTCATCTGAGTAGTGTTAATTCAAAGATTAGGCTTCTCATTTTGCAAGAAAGTTGCATGAATTTGGCAAACGTTTTTGTTTTTTTCCTTGCAGGAGAATTGGAAAAGACCTGAGTAATACATTTGCCAAGTTGGAAAAGCTCACTATTTGTAAGCCACCTTCATCGCATTCCCGCCAAGCTATCAGTCATTATGCATCAATGTATATTTGCTTGCTCATTGCTCTTGGTTTGCAGTGGCCAAACGAAAATCGCTATTTGACGACAAGGCGGTGGAGATTGAGGAGCTCACGTATATCATTAAACAAGTATGTTTGCAAAATCCTCGCTATTATTCCCGGATGATTCGTTGTTTTTTTTTTTTTTTGACAAAATTGTTATTGAAACAAAATTGTGTTTGCTTCTTGTAGGACATAAACAGCCTAAACAAACAGATAGCACAGCTGCAAGACTTGATCAAGTCACGAGGAGCGCCGGGGAGCAAACACATACAAACACACTCAAACACCATTGTGGTGTCCTTACAGGTGACAACACACACACACACACACACACGCTTAGATTTACACTAACCCCTGAATAAATACACTCGCATACACAAAACATGGATATGCGCCAATACAAACTATGAGTCCTCATTTATTGCAAGAAATGTTTCTATTTTAGTACCTAAGTACTTTATTACCTACAGTAATCGATTACCTAAAATCATTGATTACTGCAGGTACTAAACTACTTTTGTTGGCGTTTGTCACCATTTTTTTTTTTAGAGTAGGCAAAAATAGGCGATTTCTTTGACTACAATCTGATTTTACGCTCTTTCTGCCCAGTCCAAACTGGCCTCCATGTCCAACGACTTCAAGTCAGTCCTGGAAGTGCGAACCGAGGTGAGTGAGGGGAGCCGTGTACGCCGTCTGAATTTACGGCAGGCAAATTTGATGGAATCGCCGCCGCTTTGCGCGTAGAACCTGAAGCAGCAGCGCAGCCGAAGAGAGCACTTCTCCCAGCCTCCCGCCGCATCCTCCCCGCTCATGGCCAATAATTTCAGTAAGTTCCATTCCCCTTTCCACACTCGTGCTCGCTCACTCTTTCTATGTGTGTGTGTGTGTCTGTGTGTGTGTGTGACCGCTCAACAATGACGTTCACAAGTTAACTTGTGGAACTCCTGCTCAGACCCTTTACAAAGTCTCCTCAAGGGGGCGCAAGTTCCCCATACAAATGACGTCAATAGAAAATCGTTATTAAATTGCACTTTTTCCTGTTTGGCTCCATCCCACCGCCACTGGAAAAGTGTCATGTGCTGCCACACTTAACGCACATATCCAATAATACGACTAACTGTGGATATCCTCGCCCTACTGTGTCACTTGAGCGCAAAAACAAGTGATTCGCTTGTGAAAGTCCTCCTAAAGATCAGCTGCTGTCGCGTGCATTCTGATAGACATGCAGTTTAAAATCGTGCCCACTATTGTAAAAAAAAACGCATAACCTCGTTGTCTTAAAGCTAAGGGAATCAAAAGTCATAGGCAAACTTCAGTGGAATAATTGCGGCCTTCATTTTCAAGTGATAAGTTTTCTGAAAATTGCTTACATTAAAAGGCGATGATTGTTTGTTTTTTTTTTTTGTAACTAAATTAAACTTTTTATACGCTCAATATTTAGTATGCGCTAATTCTCAACCACTCAGATTGTTTTCCGTTCGGGAATGCAAGCAAATAGCGAGCGATAAGTACTGTAGACATTGTAACCAGGAGACAGTCATGTGCTTGGTTTGTTTATTCCATTTTTTTAACTGATATTTCTCACTTGTTGGTCGTTTACTAGCTGAGCCGGCCGGGATGGCTCCTTACCTCGGCCTTCAGCACAGGTGTCATTTTCAGTTGACGGCAAGTGGCAAAATCTGTTTTGAAAAGTCTGAATTGTACATGAAAATTAATGTAATTTTAGACCGAAATAAGAACTTTAAAAGTGACCTTAAGGATCCATTCTAAGGGTGAGAAAAGGAAAAATAACGAAAAATATGTATAGTGCCAATACAGTCTTAAAACGTCCCTCCAAATGCCAGGAAAGGAATTTCAGGATATATATCTATATTTTTCAGTGGCTGTGTGCTTTGGACAAAGCCAGCTATGACTGACTCTCCCTGTATTTGGTCCTCTAGTAATGCCAAAATGAAAACATATTTTAGGGAGCCGCAAAAAAGGGGCCCAGGAGCCGCATGCAGCTCGCGAGGCGCGCAATGACTACCAGGGCTTTACAACCTCAAATGTAAAAGGTATTTCCCTGGACCGCTTGCCTTTCTCAGCGTGAATATCATAACAAGCCCGCCCCTTCATTCTGCTTTGCCTGCCTGCGTCTTGACGTGTGTATGCGTGTGTGTGTGTGAGAGCGCCTTGAACACGTGTCCTCTCTTCTCTTTATTTTTTTTTTTCCCTTTTCCCTTGCTTTCCCCACCCCGCAGAGAGTTCGGTCCTGATGCAGGACGAGTCCCGCAGTCTGGGCGACGTGGCCATCGACATGGACTCGCAAGCCAACCCGCTTCAGCTGCAGCTCGTTGACGAGCAGGTTGGTTGAGCCTCTCCGTTTGTTTGCGGGTGGAGCTAGGTTTAGTCTGGGTTGCAAGTAAGAGGAGATTCTTATATGATGAGTTGTAATTGCTATTTAAAGGGGAGGTCGCCCCCTGTATTTGTTGCTAGTGGGAAATAGCAAAGTCTTGTAAGATGAATTGTTATTGCTATTTTAAAGGAAGCCTTTTGATTTGATTTACATCAACAGATTTTATGGAACCCGACTTGAGAGGATATCCTTGTACGCTAATGGAGGGGTTAGGTTCGGTTTAGCCTGGGTTGCTCGTGGAAAATAGGAAAGTCTTGTCAGATGATTTGTCATTGCCATTTAAAGGGGAAGTCAACCCCAAAATGTTAGTTACAATAAATTCTAAAGAATCCCACGGAGGAAATCTTTGTATGTTGAGGGAGGTGCTGTGTTTAGCCTGTGTAGCGAGTGGAAAATTGGAGAGTCTTATAAGATGAGTGTCTGCTTTAGGACTCGTACATCCAGAGCCGCGCCGACACCATGCAGAACATCGAGAGCACCATCGTGGAACTGGGCTCCATTTTCCAGCAACTGGCTCACATGGTCAAAGAGCAGGAGGAGACCATTCAGAGGTTAGTCGCTACTCTTTTGCTTCCACAAAAAAAAAAAAAAGGTAAAAATGTCATCTGTCCATTGTGGTCTCAAAATTTGGTCCACGCTTATGACACGAGTGACACGAAGACGTGCTTTATGGTATTTTTCGCACTATAAGGCGCACCGCGTTTTAAGGCTCATAGAATAGAAGCTACACTAGTGACTGGGCTGTTACGCTTTCACGAGATGGAGCTAAAGGACTGTTTAGCTATTTTTTTCAAGCATGGTGTTATAAAATTTTGAATTGTAAATAATACATTTATGATTGAAATGCAGAGGTAAAAATAGAAGAATTTACATGGCGATGAAGAAACTATGGTCTGTTTAAGCCGCATTGGATTATAAGGCGCGTTGTGAAAATCAAAGGCTTTTTGGTGCGCCTTTTAGTGCGGATAATGCAACGTTTTATTGATTGTGGTTTTGCCAGGATCGACTCGAACGTGGAGGACACGCAGCTGAACGTGGAAGCGGCCCACACGGAGATCCTCAAGTACTTCCAGTCGGTGTCGTCCAACCGCTGGCTGATGATCAAGATCTTCCTGGTCCTGGTCGTCTTCTTCATCGTTTTCGTCGTCTTCTTCGCCTGAGGAGGAAAAGTCGAAGAACGGAAAGCGGACCTTTTGTCCAAGAAGGACCTTCAATCGCATCCCGCGGAAGGAACGCGGACGACTTTTTATCCTCCGCGGGACCGCAGAACGTTTTGGAACGGAAGTAACTAAACCCTCCCCCACTTTTTTTTTTTTTGTGTGTGTAGCAGATGAATGGAAAGCTATTCCGACTTGTACGTTGACCAATGACTCATAACTGTTTATGGCTCTAATTTAATGGTTTGATTCTGCAAACTGTCTTAACTCATCGACGGCCACGGGCGGCAAAGATCCAGCCGGCCGAGGATTCATCTGCTCCAACTTCCGTTGACCGCCATTGGACTGAGCTGCCAGCGGATGAGTAGAATTGATATTTTTCTTCACATGTGATATATAGTTGAAAGCCAAACTGCATGCATGCTTCTGGGCCTGCAGTCCCCCCCCCCCCCCCCCCCCCCCCCCCCCCCCCCCCTCCCCTAACTAATTCCACAACCATGTAGTATTGATGTGAGCGCAAATCTTTTTTTTCTTTTCTTTTTTTCCCGCCAAATATGAGTAAGGACATGCAAGCCCAGGAGAACTTTGGTAACTGAACTTGAAATAAACCAATAAGGACTTTGTGCTCTTCCCCGTTGGACAGCAACGCTCAGGAAGGCTTGTAATTTTTTTTTTTTTTTTTTTATCATTATTATTATTAATTAATTAACCTTCTGAATCCTCACAGTGTACAGGATGTTATTTAAATGACCAATTTTTGAGAAGAGACAAGACATTCTATCACCCCCCACTTCCCCCCTTGTATTGTTTTTTTTTTTTTTTTTTAGCTGCCTTGCCTTTTGTGTACAAAGTGCAAATAGTGAAGAACGGTGTATTGATCAGAAAGTGCATATTAATAAAACAATAACGAGGTGCTGGCATTGGTGGGATTTTCTTCTGCGATAAGAGGATTAAGCAACTTTAATATCCTGTGACAGACAAGACCTGGCCTTTCATTGGTTGAAAAAAAAAATAAAGAAAATGCTGCCCATATATTTAAAAAGTTTTATTATATTTGTAACAAAAAGCTGATGTCATAAATTCTGGCTATATACCATGTATAAGACATTTGGGGGCCACATTATTAGGTACACCTTTCCACTGCAAAAATTGCTTTGCAAATTCAGTAGCATCACAACTATCATAGTTGTGATGGTACTGAATTTGCATGAAGTTATAAAACAAATCGATAAATTCATAATTCTTTTCTAAATAGTATATATACAGTCATGTTTTAAGCGTCACTTTTATAGACGCTTATTTTTCATATAAGTTTAGTATGTTATTTTACGACAATATTTTCTATGCCAGGGGTGTCCAGTCTGACAATAAGAGCACCACTGCACCACCTACTGCCGTAGATGCGCAACTACACTTTCCACGGCAAGCTCATTTCTCTTGGAAACATTGCGATGAATAATTTGGTTTGCTTGATTGATTTGAAGGCGTTGAACGATAAAGAATTTTACTTGCGTCGACTCATTTTTCTGTATGCGGCCCTAAAATGCAAAATTCTGGACACACCTGGTCTAAGATGATCCACTTAATGAACCGTCATTATTTTTCCATCCATTTCCTGTGCTGTTTATTATCATTATCATGTATTTAACAAATGATTCATCGTCCTAGTTTCTTCCTCATCTTCCTCATCGTCACTCTTGGGCACTCTGTTCCGATGGCGCCATGTCCGGCATGCTCCTGCTCCTCCCCTTGGCGACGCGAGCCCTGATGGCCTCCTGCTCCCGTTCCTCTGCGTCATCCCGCCGTTCCTCCCGCTCCTCGTCCCACCAATCCACCCGCTGCCGCAGGTCGCCCCTGGAGCCCCCGGGGCCACCTCCCCCGGGGAGGAACTTGCTTCGGAACGCGACAAAAGAGAGGCTCTTGCTGCGCTGCTGCTTCATCAGCAGGTTGCGTTGCACGCCTCCTCCCGTCATCTCCTCCAGGCAGTCGCGGAGCGCCGAGCGAAACAGACGCGGGACCTCGTACACCTCCGGTTCCATCTGGGTCACCAGCCTCCTGAACCTGAAGTGCGGAGAACCGTCTTCAGGTCACCTAAGCCAGTGCTTCTTAATTGGGGGTATGTAGGATTTTATATATATATATATATATATATATATATATATACAATATTCTACAAAATAACTTCTTTTTTGGTCCTTCACAACACTGAAGATCTAAATTACATGCAGAAGATTTGATTTGTAAAAGGCAAGTTTAGCCTGGGTTGTTAGTGGAAAGTCACAGAGAGACTACATGCATACGCTAACCCTTACACAAATATCCTTTTATTTTCACCTTTTTCTTACCTGACAATGACAGGGCCGCAGCGGGCGGGGGGCACCTTGGCGCAGAGGTCCCGCAGCTCCAGCAGGTCATCGGGCGTGAGCTGGTAGGGCTGCGGGCCGGGCACGCTGGCCAGCCAGCTGTAGTCGGCGGCGGCGGCTGAACCGCAGCTGCCGCTACGCCGCCGGCGCCGCCGGGCCTCGGAGGCCCGCTCCAGGCGTACGCGCTCGGTGCGCTTGACCATGGCGCCCAGCTCCAGCATCAGCGTGTTGGTCACCAGCTCCTCGCTGGTGCGTTGGCCGGCCACTTTGGGCTCCAGGGAGAAGACGGCTGACCAAGGAAACATCTGGAAAAGTACGGGAGGTTTCAAAAGGCTTTCTGCCGGTGGAAGCAAACCCATTTGAATCCTGTGACAGGAACAGTGTGGTTTTTCTCTCAAATTAAGAGCAAATGAATTGGAACATGGAACGACTTACTGCCAAATGGTGTGAGGGTGACACTATCCCAGCTGGAAGTAGGCGCGGCAAACCCTGAACCGGTGGACAGCCAATCATAATAACGGATTCTAAAAATATTTGAACGTGACAGCCCTATTTCGGAATGAAAATGAAAGTAAAAAGTGTGGAATTCTCTGTATTCTATATCCTAATGTTTGAAGCTTCTGATGTGGCAAAAACCCATCAATTGTGGAAGAAAGTCATGCAACATCTTGCGAATGAGTCAGTATCACACAATTTAGCAACAGGTTATTCCATGTACCAAATCATTTGCTCTTAATTTGAAAGGAAAAATGTACTGTTCCTGTCATAGATATGCTGATACCGGCAGTAACTTTTCAAAATCTCACATTTCTCCGGAGACATTCTTTACCCTCGTTTGGGTAAAATAAAGATATGATAAATGAGTGAACTACAACTTGATTTAATGCTAAAAACACAAAAGATGATCTTATATCTTTCTTTGAAGCTTGTAATGTAGCAAAAGCCAAAAAAAAGGTCAAGGGGGCTACACATTCACAAAAGGTTCCATTTAAATGACAATAAAGGCGATTCTGATTCTGAAAAGAAAGCAGTATCACACAATTTAGCAACAAGCTGCAATTCATTTGCTCTTATTTTGAAAAGAAAACAAACTATTCCTGTCATTGCAAAGTAGAATGAATAATTGCTTGCTGGCCCTCTTACCTTGCATTCACAGCCCGCGTTCCTAGGAGAACTTCTGTCTGCTGGCCTCCATCAAGCTCCTCCGACCCGAATCTCTCGCTCCCGCTGTGCAAATTTGGGGATTGAAAATGGACAGGAAGGTAATCCTGTTGGGGGGAAAGAAGGGGGGATGAAATGAGCTTAGGCGCACACACAACTCAAGGGTATGATGAAAACACTTTTGGAGAACTTCTCACTCGTATACGGGTGAGAAGAAATTCGATAGACAGCAGATTTTGTTTTTGGACCCTTGTGCGGTATTTTTTCCAATTATTTGAAAGCATTTCACATCAAAGGAAAAGCACCGAAAGAAAACCCAGGGAGCTCCAAACTAGAGTTGCTTCCTACTTATAATACATTACCTATTGTCATTATATTGAGTTATAATTGAACTATAAAGAATACACCAGACAATCGTTATAAATCACCAATGGGAAATCCCGCCCTCTCCATATGTCCCCTATCATACACATGTATAATTGGTAGACTGTTATGTCTGAGTATTACATAACACTGGGCGATATGTAACCCCCCCTACAATAAACACACAGACCGAGGCATCGGGTTCCACTATGTGGTGCATGTTCAGGGTCGCCCCTGGCGTTCCGCAACACTCAGCACTGAGTCACCAAATCCCAGATTACGCTGCAATCCACTACCTACTTGGAGTACAAGTGAAGGGATGTCATGGGGATTATAATCATATATATATATATATATATATATATATATATATATATATATATGTATATATGTGTGTGTGTGTGTGTGTGTTTTCTATATGTTTTTTATGATTTAGTTAATTTTCGATTTATGAAACGAGAGTTAATCAAAATAATTTGTTTTTTGCGCAGCTTACAGTCCTTTCAAAACACAAAGGTGTGATTGTTGTGTTATTATCCAACACGTTAAATAAAGTTTTTTATAACCTGCCCTTACAAAGATGGCGTCGCCCGTCTGTTTACGCTCCCCATTTCCGGGTCGCGTCACGATGACGCAGACGTCTTCGCCATACCGTCAGTTGGCGTATGATAACAATAAACAAGCCCAGAAAGAAGAGAAAGACACCAAGCGCCAGGACCCGTCGCTCGCTTCACCGCGACCCAAAACGCGTCGAAAAGATGAGCCGACACGGCGACGGACCGGCGGCCTAGCGAGCGACTCGTAATCTCGAGGGGGAGTCCTCGACACGTACAAAGGATATCTTTTTTTTTTCCTCCTCCCCTGGAGTTTGTATATGGAGTTACGGTTTGCCCCTTCCTTAGCCCTCCGCAGCTAGCTGCGGCTCATTCCTGGTTCTGCTCGCTCTCGCGTTGGCCTGTTATGCAGTTTCCCGAGGACTGCGGTCGTACTCGTTCTCCTCCGCCGCCTCTTCTCGCTCCCTCTCCCCCGCTCTCGCTGGGCCCATGTCTCGCTGGCTCTTCCCCTGGTCGGGCTCCATCAAGAAGCGGGCCTGTCGGTACCTCCTCCAGCACTACCTCGGACACTTTTTGCAGGAGCGCCTGAGCTTGGAGCAATTGGGTTTGGACCTGTACAATGGCAGCGGGGTCATCAAGGAGATCAACCTCGACGTGTGGGTGAGTTGAGTCTTTTTGTGTTTGTTTTCTTTTCGCAAAGGTGATCACGGTGTGCTGCGCCAGTGCGCGTGTGTGTGTTTTTTTTTTGTTTCTCCCACTCGGACTTGGCTGTTTCGCAACGCCAGTGTTCAACAACAACAACACTCTCCAACGTCATGCTCTCGCGGCCCAGGCTCGCGTTTCTTCGAGGAAACACACTTGTGGGAAATGCTCATCACCGATACACGCACTTCTCTATTTTTACGTCTATCCAGCTTGTCTGTCTCGTTTGGTGGATTTCCACACAACGTGGCGACGCCAAAGACATACACGTTAAAGTTGTGTCGCCTTTTGTTGCCAGGTTATGTTGAAAGTCGCGTGCATGCATGCATGCATCTGTCTTTCTTTGTTTTCTATCTATCTATCTATCTATCTATCTATCTATCTATCTATCTATCTATCTATCTATCTATCTATCTATCTATCTATCTATCTATATCATTAATAAGCCATCTATCATTAAAAATTGGACACACAAAGTTTGTTTGTTCATACCAATTGTTTCAGACCGACACCAGTAGTAGTTACCGATACTGACATCAAGTACCGATACCACAGTACTTTTCATACGCAATATTCCCCTCCAATAAAGCGATAATGTTTTAAATAAAGAACGATTTATTCCAATATAGCAATATCTGTAAAATGTAATGAAATTAATGCAATATATTATCTTAATATGTCAAATCTAGTGTGTTGTTGTGAAACGGCTCCAAGAGAGCCACTGATATTAAACTGTGAAAAAAATTCTGTTGTGTTTTACACAGTTAGGGATGGGCTCATATCAATATCAATTATTTATGCTGAAAGTCACATGTGTCTTTCGATCTATCTATCTATCTATCTATCTATCTATCTATCTATCTATCTATCTATCTATCTATCTATCTATCTATCTATCTACCCCCCCCCACTACTCGCTTTTTTTTTCATGGAAACGTTGAGTCAACATGCCCTCCCTCCATTTGCATCGTGTCACTCACGTCCTGGTGTCTTCAGGCCGTCAACGAGCTTGCGGAGTCCCTGGGCGCTCCTCTGGAGATAGTGGACGGCTTTGTGAGCAGCATCACGGTGACCATCCCGTGGCAAGCTCTGCTCACCGACCACTGCACTTTGGAAGTGTCCGGTCTCCAGATAACATGCAGACCCAAGTACCGGATCGGTGAGTCCGCTTCCATTCAAAGAGCGGACTTTCGATGCATGTTTTTCGCAATTCAAAATGGCTACCAGGTGCATTACTGTAGTTGCCTGCCTGTTCTGTGATATGATTCAATTTCAATTCAAGAGGAAGTCAACCCTAAACATATGTTTTTTACGCCCCAACATTTTACTGAATTTTTCGCAGACTTAGCTGATGATCATAATAAAATATCAAGTATTTTTTAGAATATATCGCAAAATTTTGCGAATATATGTATGTTAGGATAGTCCGTACAAATAGGCGTAGCAAATGTCGTTTCACGGCGCCGTTTGCGCACAGGCGGCGGCTGGGACTCGCAAAGCTGGTCCTCCAGCATGACATCCAGCATGCAGCTGGCCCAGGAGTGCCTGAAGGACCCCCCTGAGGCATCCGAGGAGCCGCCCGCCCCGTTGGAGGGGCTGGAGATGTTTGCGCAAACCATCGAGACGGGTGAGTTTGAGCGTGCCCCCCCCCCCCCCCCCCCTTATCTCAACATGCGCGATCATTCTTCTCGTATTTTTTTTTTTTTTGCGCAGTCCTTCGTCGCATTAAAGTCACCCTCCTGGACACTATCGTCCGCATCGAACACCAGCCTCCGGACCTGGAAACAGGCGTTGCCTTAGAGGTGCACATCAAACGGTAAGATGCCATTCCCGTCTTCTGAGGGAAATTAAACTTATTTAGCAATTAAATGATCATATTTTGCCGATTTGCTACCAGTAAAATATTTTTTAACGTACAATCAATACAACATCGTTTTACTTGCTGTCCCCTGAAAATAAATGCAGTCGCTCAGGGCTTAGTTGACAGCCTATCACGCGTGACCTATTTTGTGAGTTTGGCCATGTGGCGTGAGCAAGCTGAGCTGTGATTGGTCACATGTACTCGGGGCTCAGGTAACAACCAATCACAGCTCATCTGGTGAACATCATGTGACCAAACCCAGAAATTGATTGGTTGTTGCATGCGACATCATTTTCAGTCTATAATAAGTGGAAAAGTCTCTTTTTTGAAGATATTAACTGTACATTAAAATTTTTAGTATCAGATTAATTCGACTAAATATCAATTATACTGAAAATTGCTGGATACTGAACATATTTCTTTAATGTCAGCAATTGGGAAACTAAATTTATAATTGTTCTAAAATATGAATGGAATTTGGAATTGAATTACTTGTATATTTTTGTTTTATTTTGTGTTGTTTTAATTTTATCTTTAAAAAAAAAACGAGGCTGCTGCCCGCTTATTCCATTATCTTGGCGTCTGTACACTAATGGCTGCCGCTTGTTGTTTGCTCCTCAGCGCGCGCCGCGTGTCTGGTAAAACATTTAACAGTCCAGCCTGAAAGAAGGAATATTTGCCAAGAGGGTTTGACGTGTTCAAAGGTGGATTGTCGTCATTGTGCAAGGGGTGGCAATCTCATTTTTATCATTGGCCGCATCGTAGTTACTGGTCGCGCAATTTTCTAGTTTTCAAAAGCTGAACTGTGATTGGGTGGTGGTCAGCGTATTTGATGCCATTGCAGGGGAAAAAGAATGTTTTTAAATCATTGTTTGTGAAAAAGAATGTACTTATCAAATTCACACATTCATTCCCAATTTTGTTATGTTACATTTCTGAGAGTCCAGACATTTATTTTCCCCCAAATATTTTCAAGTGTTACGCGCCAAAGGAACGTCTAAAAATGTCTGGTGGGAAAAGAGTTCATTATAGGCCAAATATTAACTTTTTACTGCTAAAAAGGGCTTAGTGGATCGTCTCTTTAAATACCACAGCTAAACAATGGCTCATTTCCAGGTTGGAGTACTTTGACGAGGCGGTGCGCGAGCCATCGGGCCAGACGGCCGTGCCCGTGGACATCCACCAGCCGCCCGCCTTCCTGCACAAGATCCTCCAGCTCAGCGCTGTTCAGCTCCTCTACGACAGCATGGGCGCGGAGCAGGTAGCCGCGGTGCAAAAATACCACAATGTCACCGTATTGAAAGTACAGCTCCTAAATGAATCATTTAAAAATATTTTTGCTTGATAGCCATTTTTTTCCGCATTTAAAAATGAGGTAACTGAAAATATGCATGCACAGGACATTGTGTACCGCTAGAGGGCAGTAATGCGTGGTCACAAGGTAGTTTAACACTACTGTTTATGACATAATTACTGTTTTTTATTGTGTTATTGCATATTAAGTCTACTAAAAATGATATATTCGGATGATACCAGTACGAGTACTCTCTTGAATAGTCACTGACACCAAGGACCAATAGAACCAGTACTTGTGATACACAAAATGTACTTGAAAAATGATGATTAAAAAACGACCCGTCTATTCGATTATACAGTTTTCGATGCTTTGAAATGAGGTCGGAATCATTCACCAACTGCTGTTTGTTTCCCTCTCAAGGAAGCCGAGGAGAAAAAGCCGGAGTCGGCCGCCGTCAGCGAGGGAGAGGAGGACGAAGAGGAAAAAAGCGATGATGACCATCAGGTGAAAGAAAAAGGGAAGCCCCTGAAGGTTCCCCTGTCTCAGCCCCTGCTCATAGGCAGCTGCTCCGGTTTCATCGAGACCACCGTCAAGATTAAGCAGAACGACATGCTGCCCGGACCAAAGGTACGGCTTTTCTTTTGTTTTTTTCTGCTATTTGTGTGTGTTTTTTTTTTTTTGTGCTATTTGTCAAGTGTTTCTGAACCAGCCACGAACATACAGTATTTTACATCTGAGCTAAGTCCGTTTTTGCAAGTCTGTCCACTATATCTACTCCATAATATGCTCAAAATGTAAATCATTTATTAGTGGTTCATTATTACTGCCCATATTGCTCTTTCACCGTTTTTTTTTGTTTTTGTTTTATTGCCTACTTTATTATTTGCTCGATTGCGGACTGTAGTCTGCTCGGGGAAGTGACCGAAATAAGAATTTCATTGTGTAGTACTGCTATGCATATGACTAAAACTCTTGAATCTTGAATTGCAGACAAAATATTAACTTTTGACTGCTTTAAATTCCCAAATAAATGGACCAGTCCCTTGTGAGGCACAGCAGTTACAGTGGCTAAAATGTCACAAGAACTACAAATGCAAACTAAAAAACGATTTATTCGAAATTAATCATGTTGGATCTTTTTTTTTTAATATTATGTTGGGAATGACTATATTAAGTGCTCGTCATTCACCTCGCAAATAATTTTTTGTCCTGTCCGGTGACCAGTTTGAGTTGGATGGGAAGGTGGGCTGTGTCCACATGCTGTTGTCTCCGGCTCAGATCACTCACCTGACTGACTTGCTGGCTGCTCTTTGCATAGAAACAGGTATGGGCTTCACATGGTTGGATTTAGTCAGCGACCGTCTATTTCTTCTCCGTATTTTGCCACATATCGCATCTGCATTCCTCCCGTCCCTCAGATTGCGAAACCAAGCCCGGCGGCGCGCGCAGCCGCCCGCTGGACTCGGACGACCTGCGGATGATCGAAGAAGACCTCAGCAAGCAGTTGGGCTCCAGTCCCAGAGACGCCGACTGGGATGCCGAGTGCGACCTGGAGCCTTATGTCACCGCTCTGGAAAATGGCGGTACGGGATTTTGATTACCGTATTTCGACCACCCTCAACAAAAACGGATGCCCGATATTCATGACTGTCAATGGGAATGAATGAGTTAATTGAGGTGGCGACGGCCCGGCGAGGTGTTAAGTTGTGCGTCCTTGCAGAAATGTTCTATTCCATGGGCCCCGCGGGGATGAGCAGCAGCGTGACGTCGGTGCGCTCGGGCAGCGAGCAGTCAGACAGCGACATGGACTCGTCCACGCACAGTCTGGCCAGCATGACTCAGGGCGGAGCGCTGGGCGCGCAGGTACATGCGGTCTCGGGGCTCGGGCGCCAGAATGCCATACTGCTCAGGTACCGAAGGAACACGATGATTGTTTGCATTCTGAGGCAGAAATCATTTTTGATTGAATTGAATGGTTTCGAATCGGAAATCGATCAAATCAGAGACCCCAAAATCGGAATCGAATCGCGAGTCAAAGATTTACACCCTTATCGGAATAACCGGTGGGTTGTTTTTGCCATCCTAGGGCCTGATGAGCTGTCCCAGGCGGTACCCGGTAGCAGGTTGTGTCTCCAGTCTACCCCAGGCCAGCCATCGAGTCCGAGGTAAGGGCGCTGAGCCCAGCGCCACGGGTGGCAAAAGTACTCAAATTCTAGTAGAGATAAACCATTTTTTTTCTTTCAAGATCCTAATACGATACCAATTATTAATAGTCAAATTGGCCGATTGCATTGTGTTGCATTTATTCATTTTTTTCCCCCCAATGTAACATCATCGCGTCCAGGTCGCTCACAAAGCGGCAGCGCCGAACAGCTGAAGACGGACGCCTTGCTGCGCCTGACTCTGGGCGGCCTCACCCTGACCATGCTGCAGGAGGACCCGCCCCCCAAGCCGGACGCCGCCTCCTCATTGGCTCAGCTGTCGCGGGTCTTCTTCCAAGAGCTCGCCTCTTTTAAGGACGGCATGTTTGGCGAGAGAGGCTTCCACCACCTCAGAGGCGGCTTTGCCAAAGCCTGCCCTCGCTCCCATCTCAGGTAGGAAAACAGCAAATTCATCCGCATTGCGCTCACTTAGGCTCCTTGACCCAAATATAGGACGCACCTGTGTCGACATTAGTGATCGCAGCGCCAGTTTAAGGTTAAATGCGCTGCAAGCAGTTTTCCTTGCGAAACAGCTCCAGTTTATTTTGCCACAAATACCCAAAGTTTCAGATTTCCCGCAATGTGAGCGGTCAGTGAACACAGCGCCAGTGCAACTTTGAAGGGGTTGTTTTTCCTTTTCCTCGCGATGCAGCTGGAGTTTATTTTGCCATGAAAACCCAAAGTTCTTTAAGTTACCGTTTATAGGATGCGCATATACGCACCGGTGTACTATTCAGGATGGTGGTAGATGAAGCAGGTTATTGCCACGTCTGAGGTGTCCGTTTCTCTTCAGAGTGACGGGCGCAGCGGTGCAGGTTTGCTGCGAGATGCGCAGCGGGAAACGCCGCAGTCGAGCGGTGACTTCCGACGTCTCCTTCAGCAGACTAGAAATGTTGGAGTGCCTCTGGGAGAACAACAAGCCGCAGTACAGCGAGGTAAAAAAAAAGATTGGTGTTTATTTTGCTGGTTTGTCGGACAGGAAGTTACATTTTGCCGAAAGAGTTGCGATGTCTCTTTTGTAGTTGCTCCAATTTCAAAAAGCCAGCATGTTCACGGTGGGAGTGGCAGCCAGACCGTGTGCCCAGCTACACTACAGCCTCACTGAGAGGCACCTCAGGAAGGTAATCTTCACATTTGTGTGCCAATACAAGCTATGCCGGGACAGCGATAGGCTGAGCTATTAAGTGCTCTTCCGCTAGATGGCAGTAGGGGCACTCAACTTTGTATCAATACAACCAAATTCTTGATTTAACTAACAGGTCCAGATTTCACAATAGGTAAGTTAAGTTGTGAATAAATTTAGATGAGATCATTTTATATTAAATTGGGATTTGTGTCTCCAATTGCTTGCTAAAGAGGCGACGAAGCCAGCAAAGCTAAAGCGGCTTCTATTTTATAATGCTGTTGCTGGCAGCAAACTGTTTAGGTGCTCTTTGCAATTTTTATTTTGTAAACTTTAGTACAGCTGAAAAATAAAGAAATATATACTTGTTGTCAAATTGAATCTATTGGTGAAGAAAATGTTTTCTTTCCGCAAACATTTGCAACGGGGGTCCTTGGAAAATTGGCTTTCTGAAAGGGGTCCCCGACTGCAAGAAGTTTGAGACCCGCTGCGTTAGAAGTCCCATTGTAAATGTCGCAAGATGGTATTCTGGTAAATGCTGGCAGGGTAAGCAGCGGGTGCTTCGCCGCGAGTGCTCGGTGCGAGTGGAGCTGGAGGATCTCACCGCCGAATTGGACCTGGACATCGTCAGTCGACTGGGGAACCTGAGCAACGCCTTCGGCCGCCATCCCGCAGAGGCGGCTGGACCCGAGCACCTCCAGGTGGGATCAGACCCTCGCCGGTTCCGCCGCCAAAACCTCCTCATCGGACCTCATCTTTCCGCCCTCTTTCAGACACAGAACAGCGAGCTGTACTCGTCCTTGTCCTTCCTCGCCCCCCACGCCGTCCTCAGACTCCGTTTCCCCATTCCGGACCTGCGGCCCAGCTCGGAGCGACGGCAAGCGAGCCAGAGGCCGGTCAGGGAGGAGACTCTGGTGTTGGAGCTGAGCGAGCTGGAGCTCAGGCACCAGGAAGCGCCGGACCTTCAGAGCGGGCAGCCCGGCCAGACCCAGCTCTCGGCCCCCTGCCTAACCCAGCTTCTGGAGGCCTCCTTTACTGACCTGCATGGTGAGAGTAGATTCATTCATTAGCCACAACATTAGGTCCACATGCGCATACATAACCCGCATTTTTGTTATTTTTTTCAGGGTCGTACGAGGGCTGGGAGGGAGGCTCCTTCCCCTGCATCAGAGTGAAGAAGAGCCACGACTCTCTGCCCAGGTGAGTGGTCATCTTCATCATTTTACATTTGTCAAAAGCTATTTTTCCCCATTTTCCAAGTCATCCCAATTTGTCCCAATCTGATATTGAAATCACATATCATCCAAAACAGTATCAGGTTATGATAAAATTTACTTCGCTTACTGTATTTTCCGCACTAATAAGGCGCACCTAGAAGCCTTCGATTTTCTCAAGCGCTGACAGTGCACCTTAAAATCTGGTGAATGCAATATTCAAAATTAAAATCCGCATGCAGGATCCAAATGCTGCTGGATGGAAAAGCAGTAATGGAATCTGCAATGGACTGCTGGAATACAATGCTAGTTTGGGAGACTTTGATTGTAGACCAATATAATGTGATACCGTTTAATTTTTTGGCTGGTGTCAGACTGATAATATTGGATCTGGAGACCCCTAATATTTGTTTTTCATAGTTGCTGTTGCTGATTATTGTTCTTTGTTTGAATAATGTCACTTGTTCAAGTCTCATGTAACACTTTATACTAAAAAAAAAAAAAAAAATCAAATGCTGATATCGACTCAATATCTATAAGCTGTATCCCGATACGACCTTGGATCCTGGTCATCAAATCATGTGTGTCAATTTCTATTATCCATCCGTTAGGCTCTCAGTGAGAGTGCGCGGCGGTGAGACTCAGGGACCGGCCGCGGGTCTGGCCGGCTTGAACCTGGACGCGGTCCAAGACCTGGGCTCGGCCTTCTTCGAAAGCCACTGTGAGCTCAACGACAAAAGCAGCTCCCCGTTCTCCTCCAACCGCACCATGTTCGAGACGGAAGAGGTGCTGCGCCCCGCGATCGGCTAACTGCCGCGCGAAAGGTTCCGGTGCGGCACGATCCCTGACCGGCTCCCGATCGCGCAGATGGTGATCCCCGCCGACCCCGAGGAGATGAGTCAGTTCCAGGCCCAGTGCGTAGCCCAGTGCCAGTGTGCTGTGGACGTTCGCTTTCCGCTGGCCTACATCCTCCTGCCCAGCAAGCAAGCTTTCCAAAGCGTCTACAACAGGTAAGTGCGCTCGCTCAAAAATAAGTTGGCGGTCGGTCGCAAGACGCGTAATTATGCAAAGAGAATGCGAAATCACCAAGGAGAGCGAAAAGCGCATTTCACGTCACGGACTGTTTTTTCATGCTTGTTCTCTATTCAATGGCCGCCATTATTCGTGAGACCGATCCTCTTTCACGCAGGATCAATAACGACCTGCTGATGTGGGAGCCGCCTCCCCCCGCCGCCTCCTCGCCTCGCAGCCCCACGCACAGTCAGCAACAGCACGACGAGTTTCAACTCTGCAAGTCGGCTTTTCGACTCGGTGAGTTACGTTGGAGGATATTTCACGGCAAAACCGGCTGTCCTCGGGTACAAAGTGATTCTTGAAATATTCCAGAGTAACAGCCAAAGAAAGTACATAAAAATATGTCGTTTCATAGAGACATAGGTGGGAAGAGGGATATTAAAATTGTTTTGTTAGGCCATTATCAGCAAGTAAAAAGTTAGTTTTTTGCCTGTCATTAATTTGATGACAAAATTATGTTTGCATGCACAATTAATGCCTTCAAAAACACGTTGCTGTCGACTCAGAATGACATCCCCTGTGCTCAAGGCTCAGGTAATGAGTGACCAATCACGGTTCAGCTTACAAACGTCACATGATCAAACCCGGAAAACAGGCAAGCCACGATTGGTCCTTACTTGAGCCAGAAGCGCGCAATGTCATTTTTCAGTTGTCAGCAAGTGGAAATCCCTTCAAAGTTAACTTGATTTGTTATTCTAAATCCGCGCATTGTCGTGTTTGCTTCTTCTGGTGCGAAAGACTCCGACTCGGAGGAGGATGAGCCTCAGTTCTACTTGGCCAACGAACCTTCAGGAAGGACAAAGTCAGCGCTGCGGCACAACCCCAACCACAACCTCAGCCTCCTCTCCCTCACTCTCGTCATCGGCAAAGGTCGCCTTCAAGCCAGGACGGACAAGAAGGTAAATTAGGCGGCCGAAAGGCTTCTTCGCGAGAAGCGCAACGCCGCCAAATGTCGCCTTTGATTCATGAAATGAACGCAGGAGGACCAAAGTCATGGGGAAATTGTGCTGGACCTGGAAGGAGGGAAGATGTTCAGTGTAGCGCAACATCAAAACGATCCAAATCTCAGTTTTTTGTGTCTGGAGAGTCAACGAGTGGAACTTTACCATCAAGGTAAGCCGCACATTTGGTCACATCATTTGATGTAGTGAAAAGATCACAACAACTCATTGGCAACCTTAATGAAGACCTTGTCTGCCGGAAAATTGTGAATCTGCATAAAAGTCTTTATTCCACAAATAAGTTGCTTCATGTTCCAGTTGATTTGCTCTTAATTTGAAAAAAAAATGTACTCTTCCTGTCACAACAAAAAGCGTGATATGCGGGAACAATGAATCTCACTTAGCCCCCTAAAGTGCCTTCATGTTCCCACGTTTATGAACCGCTGCTCTATTCACAGTAACAATATGAAAAGACGTGAAGTCGTTGCATTTATGCCGGCGCAGCCGCCATATTGGATGGTCGAGCGTACTCAATAACAAATGCGCAACAGTTTTAAAATGTAACATAGTCTTACAAATTCGAATTAATTTGTTCGCGTGAAAAGACACAAAAATCACTCCCAGCCCAGTTAAATAGGATTTTTGACGCATAAAACTGTCAATGGCAGCGAATGTGTTAACTCCTTTTGAACTTTTTTTTTTTTAAAGCTGTAATGAAGGACGCTGGGATTCCACCACGGCTAGAAATGCCCAACTTCACTTCCCCAAAGTACTTGGACCCTACCATCTACCCCACCGAGGTGGGTGTCAGCAGCGTGAGCGGCAGGGAAGCCACGCCGCAGATGTTGTCCACAGCCATCAAAATCACTCTGGACCCACAGAGGAAAGTCAAGGTGTGTCCTCTCGCCCTCGCACGCCCATTGTCCCCATCCACCGAAATGAAACGAGCGCCTGTTTGTCCCCTGCTAGGAATTCCTCGTCGCCCTTCGACTTCAGGGTGCCACCATGCGCCATTACGTGACGCAGACCAATCACAGCTGGCACGAGCAGGTAACCTAATTAACATTTGTACCATGTGCAGGAATGACAATGTAAAATAAAATATGATAGGTGGAGAGCGATTTTAGGCTTAAATAGGGTTGGAAAAAGTGTTTCGCCGGCAGTTCAGTCTCGCTTGTGTTGCAGTTGGTCGACTTCCTGGACGTCATCGACGACCCCATTCTGGGATACACTGCGCCCGCCGTCATCACTGTCCTCCACACCCACCTGGCTACATGTGCAGTTGACTACAGGTAATCATTATTGGGCCTGATGCGTATTCGCAATGTATCCCATCCCATGCGGATGTACAAAACATTTGCAACTTTCTCTTGGACTCTTTTAAATGGCTACCTTGTTGTTTTCTGTTTTCCAGGCCGCTGTATCTGCCGCTGCGAATGTTGCTCACGGCAGAGTCCTTCTCTCTGTCCAGTAATATCATTGTCGACACAGCCACTTTCCACCTCAGGTAAAAGACGACCTCTGCTGGGTGGATTTGGTATTGCAGGCCAAACTTGTAAACATTTTATTGATGTCTGGTTTAGATTCATCTTGGATGACTCCGCCCTCTACCTCTCTGACAAATGTGATAGCGACGTAGTGGATCTGAGGAGGGGTACGTCACACGATAAAGAACACATGCAGTGCATTTGCAATCTATTTAAAGTGCTTAAAAAAAATCACAGCCTTATTTATTTCATGATTAAATTAAACCCCCAAATTAAACAAACATGTCAACACACAACTTCCCATTGCGACAACAACAAAAGAAGAAAGATGAAAATAGTCCATTTTCATTGATTCCACAGACTATATTTGCGTTCTGGACATCGATCTGCTGGAGCTCGCCATTACGACGTGGAAAGGCAGTGACACGGGCAAGTTGGTGAGCAGCTCTCAACTCAAAGCATACTTTGTTTACCTCCATATAGTAATCTAGGTACAAATTAGATCACATTGAATCGTCTTTTGTCACCATCCGCTCGTCTCCAGGCCCAGCCTCTGTTCGAGCTCCGTTGCTCCAACAACGTGGTCCACGTCCACGCGTGCGCCGATTCGTGCGCCGCCCTGGTCAACATGCTGCAGTACCTGGTATCCCAGGGCGACCTGCATCCGCCCCCTCGGCACACCTCGCCCACGGAAATAGCCGGCCAGAAACTCCCGGTGAGGCTCGCTCGTGTAGCCGACAAAGAAACCACGCTAAGCAAAGCTGTGAGATGTCATCTTTGCCTTTAGCTGTCTGAGAGCCCCGCGTCGGCGCTACCCTGCCCTGCTGCTGAAACCGCCGAGATCAACCAGTGCGATCTGACCGATGCCTTAATAGACGCCGACAAGAGCCAGCAGGAAGAAAGGATCGACCCAGGTTCCGCTGAGATATTTTGTGACGTCGCCGTTTCGCCCGGAGATGCTGATGGCCCCTCCCGGGGTTTCCGCCTCGTTCGCGTAGGCTCGCCCTCCATGCCGAGAGGCTCGCCCGTCTCCGTCTACCTGTTCCCCGGCGAGGGCTCCAGGCGCGACCTCTCCGTGCTGGAGGAGGAGGAGGACTCTGAGCTGGACGGTCTGGTCGCCACGGCGACCGAGGCGCAGGCGGACATGACGACGGACGGCGAGAGCTCTGAGGCCTCCACTGACAACGATGACTTCTGCATCCTGGAGGCTCCCGGCATGGGCATTGCCGTGAGTCTCTGCTCTAGCTAGCTAGCTAAGGCAAGTTTGTTGTTATCGTACCCCAGTAAGACAATTTGGTGTCGCCCCGCAGCCCAGGGACGGAGAGCCCGTGGTGACGGTGCTGGTGGAGGGTCCCATCCTCGTGAAGGAAAGCCACTTCTCCAGGCCGAGGGGAAGCTCGGACCTGCTCCGCGCGCCCAGCCGCTTCCCCGTGCCCCAAAGCCGAGTGGTGCTGCGGGAGATCTCGGTGGTGTGGCATCTGTACGGCGGCAAGGACTTTGGCGCCAAACCCTCGTCCATCCACGGCCAGCATGCAAACCGGTAAAATAGATTCACATGTCATTCACCGGTTTAGGCCCTGCCTTTTAAAAAGGACACATTCAAAGTCAGAAATACTCCAGTAAAAATGTGAGGATGGAAACCTCAAATATGGACAAAAATAATACATATTGTGTATTGTTTTCATTAAAGTCAGCTTTATCTGATTAAAAATAATACCTGAACATTGTGATTTTTTGTTGTTGTTTGATTATGTAATTCCCGCGTCTTTTCTATAAAAAAAAATGGTTGGCACTGAATGAGTTACTTTACAAAATAATAGACATGAATTAATTATTAAAATAATTGTTAGTTTGCTGCCCTACTTCATTTTGACTGGTCTTTTCCCGCCAAGGGGTCGTTCCGTCCCGTCCGGCGCCAGAAGCTCGCCGTCTCGCTCTGCCGGTTCCTCACGTCCTCAGAACTCGTGGAGGTGGGCCGGAGGTAGCGGTCGGCAGCACGGCCTCCTCATGGAGATCCAACTCACCAAGGTGCGTACCGCACGTCGCGATTTCCTCGAGTTCCCATGAAATTTTGCGAAGGAGGTTTATCGGATGAACGTTTTCACCGTCAGGTTAGAACCTGACATCCATCGTATCGGTTTTGTTTGTGGTCCGCAGGTGTCTTTCCAGCACGAGTCCTACCCGCTGGCGGTGGCGGGACAAGACTGCGAGTCCTCGGCGTCCGCCGGGGCGGGTCCTGCCGGGGAGCAGCCCATATCCAGGCAGGTTTTCATCGTCCAGGAGCTGGAGGTGCGCGACCGGCTGGCCTCCTCGCAAATCAACAAGTTCCTGTACCTCTACACCAGCGAGAGCATGCCGCGAAGAGCCCACTCCAACATGGTGAGTCCCACACTGTTTCCCATCGTCACTCAAACATCTAAATGTACATTTTTTTTGCGTTCGGAGTAGTTGACCATCAAGGCACTGCAATTGTGTCCCGAGTCCGGTCTTGGTGGTCCAGAATGTTGCCTCCGAGTCAGCCTGCTCCCACTCAGACTCAACATTGACCAGGTACCGCAACAGGCAAACTCCTTTCTGCCCCTCAGGTCCAGGAGAAATGTTCCATCCAGCCGAAACCTAAACAAGCCTTTTTTTTTTTTTTTGCTTTGTTCAGGATGCATTGTTCTTCTTGAAGGACTATTTCAGCAATCTGGCCTATTCTGTCAACCCTTACCTGCCCTTGGATGCTGCATCTGAAGGTACGCTCCATCCAAACACGTTTGCCACAGTCTCATCAAAATTCCGGCATTGGTCCCTAGCGTCTTCTGTATGCATTATGTGTCCCCGCAGTGAGAGCGGACGCCTCCCAAAAAGCGTCGGAAGAGGCGGAGGCAGGCGGCGCCCTGGGACCGGACCTCACGGCTTCGGTGGAAACCACTCACAGCGAGCAGAGCTCCTCCTCCGCCGGCTCCACCTCCTCCTCCGAGCAGCCGATCTACTTCCGGTGGGAACCGGCGCTTTTCGCGTCGTCTTTAGCCGTAAGAGCAACAAGGCGCTAACGCCGCTTGCGTCTCTCAGCGAGTTTCGCTTCACATCCGAAGTGCCTATCTGGCTGGACTACCACGGCAAGCATGTGGTCATCGAACAGGTCACTTTCAAATTTTAAGCCCACGCGCCGACCAACGGAGCCGTTCTCACAGTAAGGCCGCTCTGCTTTCACAGGGAACCTTTGCGGGGATCCTGATCGGGCTGGCTCAGTTGAATTGTTCGGAGCTGAAGCTCAAGAGGCTCTGCTGTCGACACGGGTACGTTTCCCGCGCTCAGATTTGACCCCGATTTGCGTCACTAATGACAATGCGCGTCCGTAAAACCATACGCAGCTGTAAAACCATTACAGCACAATTTGTGTTTCGGTTAACACATAAAATACAAAATACTTATTTTTACGTTTTTTTTTTCTTTTCTTTTTCCTTTTTTTGGGGAAAACTAAACAAACTAAACGAATTAAGCACTTATATAGTAGATTACTTTAGTACTTGGGTGACTAAAGTAATTGATTACATTAAAGTACTTAATCACCACTTTGGTGATTAAATTTTAAGTACAATATGATCTTTAATCACCACTTTGGTGATTAAGTACTACATTAATCAATTACTTTAGGCGATCATGTACTCAATAATAAATTACTTTGTGCACTTGTGTTAAACCGATCAATGAGTTACGTTCGTACCTTAAGTTATTCGACCTAATTACATAAAGTAAGTAATTTTTACAAAAGTACTTTTTACACTTGATGCCAGCCAAACACAAGAAAAAAAAATTATAACATTATCATGACGTATTAAGGATGAATGTCCGGACTCTTTAAAAAAAAATAAAATAAAAAATAATAAGTCCTTGGCCCACGCTCTCTTTCCCAGCCTGCTGGGTGTGGACAAAGTGATCCAGTACGCCGTGACGGAATGGCTGACGGACATCAGGAAGAATCAGCTGCCGGGCATCCTGGGAGGCGTGGGGCCCATGCACTCTGTTGTCCAGCTGTGTGAGTACACCTTTCAATTCGTTGAATGTCATTTCACAATTCGTTCCTCGTTGATTTTTTCCGTTTTTATCCATCCGTCTTCAGTCCACGGGGTGAGGGATCTCTTCTGGCTTCCCATCGAGCAGTACAGGAAAGACGGGCGCATTATCCGGGGTCTCCAAAGAGGGGCGGCGTCCTTCGGCACGTCCACGGCGTCGGCGGCGCTGGAGCTCAGCAACAGGCTGGTGCAGGCCATTCAGGTATTGGAAATGAGCGACTTTGCGCCAGGAGTTAATCATAAGGCAGATTAACCCCACCATGTCCGCTATGTGAATGGGTATAATAATAAATTGGCGACCCGAACATAGAAAGCACTCTGCCTCCGGGATCAAGAAAGTTTCTGTTTTTCAAGTCCGCTGGGGCACGTTCCAATTTTGCAGGCCACCGCCGAGACGGTGTACGACATCCTGTCTCCGACGCCTCCCTTGACCCGCTACGCCATCGCCGAGGGCCGCGCCCCCTCCGTCCGGCCGCGCCGAGCCGCCCAGCCCGCCGACCTCCGAGAGGGCGTCGCCAAGGCCTACGACACCGTCAGAGAGGTGAGGACCGCCGGAGAGGACACTTGGACAAGATGTCTCGCTAAAGAGAGGGTGTTCGGTGGCAACGCCCGGAGTCACTAATGACAATGTACATTTGTATAAAGCTTAACAAAATAAAGGCATGAAACACATGGCAGAGGAGTAACTCTCAACAGTTTAACAATGTGGTGTCATGTTCCATTCAATTTGCTCTTAATTTGAAAAGAAAATCTGCTGCTCCTGTCATGGCAATAAAATGCAGGTAAATTTGCCGATTCATGCAGAAACGCCGTTTCCTTGTTTTACACTCATGATATGATAGTTTTAAGTTTGTTTTTTTCTTTTTTTACAATTGGACCGGGACCCCTAATACAGCCCGTTTCCCTCTCCAGGGCGTCATCGACACAGCCCAGACCCTTTGCGACGTGGCGTCCCGCGGGCACGAACAGAAAGGTCTTCCCGGCGCGGTGGGCGGCGTCCTGCGGCAGATCCCGCCCACTGTTGTGCGCCCGCTCATCGTGGCCTCAGAAGCCACCTCCAATCTGCTGGGCGGCATGCGCAACCAGATCAAACCGGATGCCAGGAAGGAGGACTTCTTAAAGTGGCGCACGGACGACTGCCAAGAGTGAATCCCGACTGTGTGTGTGTGTGTGTGTGTGTGTGTGTGAGAGAGAGAGGGAGAGAGCAAGGAGTGAAAGCAGGGTTCAAATGTGTGTTTTTTTGTTTTTTTTTAGCATTTGTGACTAGGCTAACAAGCGTTAGCGAGGACTAACAGCGACTGTGACGCCCAGTATTGCGTCACGTGTTGACGTATGCAGCACGAGCTCTGTGAGTTTTCACCCCCCCCCCCCCCCGCCCCAGTATTACTATACGCTCATGCTCACATCCTCCTCACTTTTTGATCCAGCGTGCAAACATATCGCCATCACATTTGTTTTCTAGTTCAGTGGCATTTCAGGCAGTCGCCTCGTTTCAAAGTGCACAGGGAAGAGAAACGGGGGACACAATGTCAACTTTTTTTTTTTTTCTTCGACATCCATGTGCCATAAACTGAGCAGTATACGCTTTTTGTGTGTGTGTGTTTGCATTGCTCAATTGTGCACCCCTCCAAACTGAAAA
This sequence comes from Hippichthys cyanospilos, assembly GCF_059441005.1. Lineage (NCBI taxonomy): Eukaryota > Metazoa > Chordata > Actinopteri > Syngnathiformes > Syngnathidae > Hippichthys > Hippichthys cyanospilos. The sequence continues at coordinate 1,889,187 of NC_142381.1, forward strand.
AAACTCAGATTTCATGCCTGACTGAATAGAAACACTTGAGGCCTCGAAATCGACAACGCAAAAATCACGCCAGATCTCCGGTTGACTGTGTCTTGATGTCATCCGGTGGTTCTTCCACTTTCATCACAAATTGTGTTTGTCAAGATTTGGAGACGACGAGGATTAGTTAGGATCGTTATTTCTTTTTCTGTTTTTTTTTGTAGTTACTCATCTTTTTATGTTTTTTTTTTTTCCTTTCTCCATTTTATTCAATGTAATTAATTTGTAAACGAAGCAATGATGGGATATGAATGTAGTAACCACTGCGGATATGGAGTGTGTGGTTCTAAAAACAGTTTTACATTTGTATCTTTTTTGTTATGATGTATCTAAAAACGCGAGCGTGTGTGTGTGTGTGCATGGTGGAGAAAGCATGACAGACTTGTGTGCGAGTCTGTGAGGATGGTTGGCTTTGAACGATTGAGGGGATGCTTTGAAATGCTATTTACTATATCAACAGTATGAATGATGAACTGTATAATACAAAACAATGATGATATAAAAAAAATAAAAATAACTTGCTTTTTTAAAAAAAAAAAAAAAAATTCTGTCTAATTAGTAACTTGTTTACCAAAATGCCCAACCATAGTTTTACACATTTGAGAGAATTGGTAAAGCAAATGTCGGACAGCATAACCGTGTAGCATCAAAATGTGAAATGTGTTGCTTGATAGTGGAATTAACTTTAACTTTACATTATAATTGTTATTATTCTTTTTAAATGGATTTTATTATGTATTTTTAGGTTGTTTGTGTTTAGATGTTACTATTTCACTTTTCTTTTTAGGTGAAATTTTCCATTCGACCAAACGTATATTTTTTTTTACGAGTATAGTTGAGATGTTAGGTGATTTTCCGATTAACTTGACATAATTTAGAAGTTATTCATTTTTTATTCATTCATTCATTTATTTATTTTATTGCGGAACTTCTTTATCGAAGAAACTGCGGGGAAACATTTAAACGACGTAACTTCCGGTCCACATGTTGTCTTGCCTGGCGCTCGTCTGCGTCGCATTCTAGGCTTATCCAACGTTTTTTATAAAAATAAAATCTTGTTTACGTTATCATGAAGCTTCTTACGCACAACATGTTGACTTCCCACGTCAAAGGCGTCACCAAGGGATATCCGCTGCTCATTAAGGTAAAAAAATAAAACGTGAACCTAAAGCGGAGCTAACCGTGTTACAAGCCATTTGACGTGATTTATCTGTTTTTTTCTTTAAACTTCATTACATCAACCAGATTATTATTTTTTGTTGTTTGTAGTTAGCAAACGTGCTAGTACAATAAAGTGTGTTTCGTTCCTAGCTTGTTGGGCTAGCACATTTAGTAGCAATATTACGAAGAGTGCGTAACTAAATCACTCAAATGAACAATTTATATATGTTGATGTGTATTTTTTTATTTATCAAAAGATTTGTTTGTGGGTCGTGACCTGCACTTTTTCTCTTGCTTTGCCATTTCCCCACAAAAAGCAAAACACAATGATGCGTCACAAGTAAAATTGCCCGGATGTTCGACATCTTTCAAAATATAATAAATGTGTATGAACGAGTTAAAAAATGTTACCATTAATTGTATGCATGTAATAGTGGTCAAGACGTATTTTTTTGCAAGCCACGAAAACCTCATGTTTTCACTAAAATCTTACATATAGAACGCTAAAAAGAAGAACACACTGAAAATAATGATAGAACGCCTGCCGAACTGCGATTTCTATTAAATTCTGTACGTTTTTTATATAGTCCTTATTCTATTTATTGGTCATATTAATATGCACCAATCAGTGCAATTTATTTGTATTCCAGTTATACAATGACGTTCAAGGCATTCTATTCTTTTCTATCCCATTTTGCATGCCACCTACATCGTTTTGGTTTGGAGGCGACGGAGGTGAAGGTGAACGAGGTGGACTTCAACCCTCATTTCGTCAGCCGCATGATCCCCAAGCTGGAGTGGAGCGCTCTGCTTCAAGCCGCAGACGAGGTGACCGCAAATCAGCAATTGGACATGCAATATCAAAACAATCCAAGCAAACGTGGGCTAATCTTTGCCTCCGTAGCTGGGTCATCGACAAGACCTGCCCAGTGAACTGGTGACCGACTTTGAGAACAACGAGGAGTTCCTCAAAAAAGTGCACAGAGTTCTCTTGGAGGTGTGTATTTTTATTGGGGTTTTTTTGTTTTTTTTCCACGCAGCATCATGGAAATCACTGAATCATACATTTATTTGTTTTGCCGCCATGTCGGATGTGGCAAAGTTTAGCAGTGGGTGGACATGCTGATGTGTGTTTGTTTGTTTTTTTTGGGCGGGGGGGGGCTTAATAAATAAGATTAAAATCAATTAAGCAATTACAAGTTGTCTATATACGGCAGTTAGTAAAAAAAGTTAAGACTTTTTGTTTTGTTCCACCAACCTTTTATAACTTTTTTTTTTTGATAGCATTAGCCAATAGCATTGTCCAAATGTATTTTTAGCATATGTCACAGTCCACAAAAATGTGGAAAGCGCAAAACGGGCGTCTGGCCTGTATTTTCGACGCCTGTATTTGGCGACCTCTAGTGGCGCCGGCGTGATTGACATGTGCTTTTGGACAGGTGGAGGTGATGGAGGGCTGTCTGCAGTGTCCCGAGTCAGGACGACAGTTCCCCATTACCAAAGGGATCCCCAACATGCTTCTCAATGAAGATGAGGTCTAGACGCACACACACACACACACACACACACACACACACACATACACATGCACAGACTGGACTGCGGGTTGGCTTGATGCCAAGAGATGATTGGACCATGAAGTTTTACTTTTTGCCAGCAAAATGGCCCCCAAATGGAGATTGAAATTCATCTTGTTTTATCTGTATTTATTTTTGTATGCATTTTTTTTTGCCCCTTTCAATAAAACTGCTGATACTCCCTTGACAGCCACAAGTGCAATTGGTTTTTGTGGCCAGTAAGGATTGACTTTAGGGTTTTACTGTCATTGTGGGGACCTATTTCACTTGTGGGGATCACGCTCGCTTTTAGAGTAAAGATTTTGATTGGAGTTCGAATAAGGCCATTTCTTGGTTTGGGGCTCGAAATTCAGTATATCAATGGGATGTCCCCAGTATGATAGAAAAAAAAATGAGTTTGTGCAACGTGGACGCGCAATTCTAGGTTTTACTGTCATTATAGGGACTTCTTACAAAAATGTCTATAGTGGGCCACAAATGGCCCCCGGGCCATAGATTGGACACCTCACGGAAATGCACTATGAATGTACGTTAGAGCCGAACTGCCCCCCCCCAACAAAAGTTGAGTTTCGGTACCAGGTATTTTCAGACACTCTACCCGATTATTTCATAAACAAAAAATAAGTACCAGCAATTGAGCATAAACACGTCTTTGGGATGAAATGAGTCGGTCTCGGTTATGTTCATAACTTGTCCCAAAATTGGCGACATGGCTCAGTGGTAAAAAGGCTACGAGTCCGATTTCCCCCTGCCGTCGTGTCCTTGAGCAAGACACTGAACCCCCAATTGCTCAAGATGCTGCTTCATAATAAAAGTATACATATGACAGTAAAACTCTTGAATATAAATGACTATTTATTGTAAAGTGTGCCCCCCCCGTGAAAGTGGGCGTGCGTGAGTGAAAGTAGGCATCATGTGTGCGTCTGATTGCAGAGGGCGCAGAGGTCCAGATGACGTGGCAGCAGCGCCTCGTCTAAATTTGGCTCGGGGGGGAGAAAAAAACAAAACGGAGCAGACAGGCTGGAAGTTGTTTTTCACCACTTTTTCCTCCTTTTTTTCCTTTATCGTTTTAAAGCCACACGTCACGGCAAGCCAAAGCAGCAACTCCTACGCCCGCCTTTTTTTTTTTTAAACGCGAGTCAGTCTTTAGCAAGTCGGAACAGACGCGTAAAACGTCAGGGCGCTTTTTGAAAAGCGGGAGCGGGGTGCGTGCGCCAAAAGCCGGAGGCAGAGCCAGTCAGTCCTACCTTTCCTTCCCTTCTACTTAAAGCAATTACAGGCCGGCGCCCACAACTGTAATGACAGTATGATGCGATGGCAGCGGAGCGGCAATAAAAAGCACCCGTGACAGATTAACAGTGTTGGGCCAACGCTGAGCTGTAATTAACCGGCAGATAAAGTGGCACGCTGACTGATGTCAAATGAAGGGAGGCCGCTTTTAAAAGGCTGCAATCAAATCATGTTTTTATTTTCTTCAGCATTTTCTGGGGGGAGGGGCATTCAAATGACTTTTTTTTTTTTTCCCGCCGCTAATGTAGTCATTATATCGTCTGGAAGCTGCCAGTGCACGTACAGTCGTCAATGTATAATCTGTAAATGTTTCTTACATGTCGGATGTGTTATAATTCATCACTATGGAAGTTTTGTTTTTCTTGTTCGGACTAAATTTACCTTAAGACTTTTTATACCCTCCTCAAAGACGCACCTGATTTCTAGCTGAACTTAAGTGGATATACTATACTATGCATTATATGCAGAAAGTTCAAGACTATTTTTTTTCTCATGCTTAGAACCCTGTGGTGGTGTAGTTGCAGTTTTTTACGAGCCACCAGGAGAAAATCTCACAGTAAACAAAAAGAGACAGTAGAAGATGCTATCAAAGTATTGATTGTGAATTGCTATTTTACTCACCACTAGGGGTCACGTTCCTCTAGTAAATGCAACAGGCACGTTACTGTTGTGTTGATGCTGAAAATATTGGTATGCATGTACAGAAAGATACTTTTTTTTTAACATTTTCAGTCAGCTTGAGTGTACTTTTATATGTACAGTTTTATTTAATGCTTCTATCAATCCTATTTTGGTAGCATTTAATGTTTTTTTTTTTTCAAATTATTTAAACACGACTGACAAAAAGCTGAGAAGCCGTTTTGCTCTCTTTGTCCACATGCTAAGCTAGTCTCGCTAACGTCAGCTTCAGCCTTGAGGATCGTTGTTATTTTTAGAATAAATTAAACGTGTCCCTCGCTTGCGTGTGTGTTTGCGCGCCCACTTTGGGTGAGAGTGAAATGGCTCTTATCCACAAGTCACACTCCCTTCCCCTTTCGGTAGCAGGCCGCCTCCCATCCTCCCACACACGGCGGCGGGCGCTGCTCCCCGGCCGGCCCCGCCTCCGGCTCTCCCTTCTCCGGGGCTGCGTGGCTCAGTCGGCGCGGCTCGCGATGGAGCTCCATCCCGCAGCAGGTCTGCACGCATACCAGCGGACCCCGCGCGATCTGCCCTAAAAGCGGCCCCTCCGCCACAAGGACTTCTTTCAGACATCTTTCAACTTTTTTTTTTTTTTTTTTCCCCAACCCGATGTTTTGATGTCCATGCTAGGGGCCGTTATTCGGTGTTTGTTTTACGACACAAATTAGACTTTTTACGACATAAATCAACACTTCCTGGTTGTCAAGCGACGCGTTGTTTATCTAGCGAGGATAATTAGTTTTTGTAGTAACAAATTCTTGGGGGAGTAATAAGAGCTTCTTGGGGTATTTTTTTTTTTTTTTTTTAACGAGAGACACGTCGCTGGTAGGGTTCTTGGAGCCGGCTATGTGGCCCCTTTGGCTCCGTGGATGTGTTTGTCGGAGGTGAGCAGCCAGGTGAGGTGACCTTATCATGGGCTGAGTTTTTTGTTTTTTTAATTCACTGAAGGCTGGGCACTGGAGGGCTGAACATACGTTGTTTAAAATTAATTATGTTTAATCAAGGTTAGGTGTTTATTACGTTTAATTGTCTAAATTTTAAGTGTTCGGCTCATTTCAAGGCGCTTTTGTATTTTGCTCGCTGTCTTAAATTAGCTTGGTGGAGGACAGTTGTACATAAAAAAAAAAACACTGGAGTTTTGTTATCTTTTTAGATAACAGTTGATTTTTTTTTAAAGATGATTAAATGTTTTTTGGGGAGTATTTGTTTATCGCGGTGCCTTCAATTGACAGGCGTTAGTGCTGGCTTGTAAGTCTCCCTTTCCTTCGGGAGCTTTTTTTTTTTTTTTTTCCTCCACAGTCCAAGTGCCCCCGCCGACATTCAGGGACTCTGTGTCGGGACAATGTGGCTGTCTCGCCTGGCTTTGCTGCTCCTCCTCCGGCTGTCGGTCGCGCTGGTCAAGGGCATCAACACTTGCGCCTTTATTAACTTGGACGAGCAAAAGTCGCGGCGAATCGAGGCGGTGCGCGGACAGATTCTCAGCAAGTTGCGCATCCAGAGCCCCCCGGACGACGACGACGACGAGGCGACGGCCGGCGCGGTTCCGGCGGAGGTCATGTTGCTCTACAACAGCACCCGGGAGCTGCTCAAGGAAAGAGCGAGTGTGGCCGACTCGACTTGCGAGCGCGAGAGCAGCGAGGAGGATTACTACGCCAAAGAAGTTCAGAGGATTGACATGCTGCCTCAGCGCACGCAGACAAGTGAGTCCATCTCGTCAAAATAGAAACCGATCGGGACGGCTCAGATCTGTTCTTCTTGCGCCAATTAACTTGTTTAGTCACCTGTTGCCATTACGTCCAAAGCCGCTGAATAGGTGAGGTGACGTTCTCTGACGTCATCTTCAGGCGACAGCAGCGTGCGGTGCTAATTAAAAATGGCAGCCTTGGATGGTTTGAAATCCGTGGTTTATTCTGCTCCGTTCTTATTCCGGAAAAAGACGTGCTTGCACTCGTTATTAAATTCTGAATTGCGAGATTTAAGCTAAGCCATGGAAAATTTACGAATAAAAAATATTTTAAATCAACATACGTTATTGTTGTTTGCACAGGATGTAGTTTTGTATAAATCAAAGTTAAATAAATGTTTGTTGGGTTTGTTACTCTGATTAAAATTGTAATGTCTAGAAATTGAGAGATTTTTAGTCGTATTTTCCGGCCCGACAAGGAAAAAATGAGGGCGAAGTAACATGTTTTATTCAAGCTTTAAAGGGGAAGTCAACCCAAAAATATTCTTTACAGTAATATCTTCTATGCATCCTCACAACTATAAAGACGGTATTCTGCTTAATATTGCATTTTGGGAGTATTAATAAAGCAACAAAATCCACTGGTTTCTATCCGTCTCAATGGGCTTGCCATTTTGCTACTTGCTGTCGACAGAAAATGACTTCACAGTGACTCAGGGCTCAGGTGATAACCAATCACAGCTAATCTTGCAAACGTTGCAGGAGGAGAAAACAGATGAGCCGTGATTGGTCAACCGTGATGTCATTTTCAGTTGGTCCAAAATGGCCGCCCCTTGGAACGGATAAAAACAGGTGTATTTTGCTGCTTAATTTACGTTACGTATTTAGACCAGTGAGGCCGCATAGATCACATTATGGGAAATAAATTAGTTGACTTTTATTTAGATAATGGCACCCTGAAGCTTAGTATTGAATAAAATATAAAAAAACAGCACAAGACTGACTGTACTTTCTCTCTGCCAAAGAAACGACAACATTTCCACGTAATTCAGTGAGAAAAAACAACATCGTTCTCCCCTTGACGTAAAGTAGATGTAAATGCGAGACTTACAAGCAAAAGATCAAAACAAAAACTCTCATGACACGCTCGGCAGATAAGATATACATCTCCCACTGTGTAATTAAGCAACGTATCATTTCACTCTAAATATGGCCAAGATAAAAGCAGTGAAAAAGAGTGTGATATTCCCTATACAGAACTGAAGGGGGTTGTCTCTGCGAGGGTCTTATTTGGACTTTTGCAAGGTTAAAAGGTCATGGAGTGTGCATCTGCTTTCTCCAGACATCACGTCAACGGCGGACGCGCGACTGAAATGCCACTAAATGTTAGGCTAGGAATGAAAGAAACACACACTGGCCTGGGAGGAATACGCCTGTTATGTAAGCGTGCAATCCGTGCAGTGTGACAATGGCCAAAGCCGCACCAGGAATTCGTTGCCTAACCGTCCTAACCTTTCATTTATTTGTCATCGCCGCTCATTATGGACTGCGTTGACCGTGCGAGTTAGCAGCTAGCCGTTTAGCGTTCTCATTGGGCTTTTATTCTTCTCCCTGCAGACGCGGTGCAACCGCTGCCGCTGGACCCGCATTACCGAAGCGTCCTGTTCGACGTGAGCGGCGTGGACCTGAGCAACGGCACGCTGGTCAAGGCCGAGTTCAGGATCTTCCGAGCCCCCAACCCGCAGGCACGGGCCTCCGAGCAGAGAGTGGAGATCTACCAGGTGGGGCCCGTCTTTAATTTCGGATCCAAAACGGGACCTTTTGAATGTGATTTTAGAGGGCGCGCAAAAATGCCCCAAAAGAAACGGACTGTTTTTATACCGAGTAAAATTCCATAGCAACCAGTACCAAAGGAAAAAAAGATAGTGACCTAAAATTTAAAAATAAATAAATCCAAGGACCCCCATTGCAGATGTTTGCAGAAACAAAACATAATTTAAGCTAAACATAAGGGCGCATAAGTGCCCCTTAAACGCATAAAATGATGTGGCGAGCCCCTGGGCTTTGAGTTGGACACTCGTGGCATAGATTTTACCATTTATATTAAACCAAATAAGGTTCAATATCTGTATTTGGATGTTAAATGGTTCTATTTGATGAAAATATTGTTGTAAAATTCTCTACATTCATATAAATCAAGCTATCTGAACGTATGCTAATGATGCAGACATTAGCTTCTTTTTCATTTGCAGGTAGTACTCACAATACTATGGTATTGTTTATACTATTTTATGTGGCACAAATGTAAAATGTTTTTTTTTATTGGTAACATTTTCTTGAAATTAAATCATGGGAAAAAAAAAAAAAGCTAAGCCACCTGTTATGGTGTGAGCTTCAGCCTCCATTTAGCGGCCGCTAGAGTGACACCCAAATGTGTCATAAAAAAAAAAAGAGAGGACTTTTTATACAGTGGTGTTGAGTTTGTCTAAAAGTAGATGCGAAAATGTCAACAATCTGCTGTGTCAAATGTGTTTTCTGGCTGCGGGCAAATATTTCACACCGCTCACAGAATTCCCAAGGAACGAGTCACCTTCATTTGCATGCCTCCTCAAGTATTTTTTTCTTTTTTTTTCTTTTTTTTATGAGCATGGAAGGTTAGCATGTTATTTAGGTCCAAATGAGTAAATGAGGCCGCAGTGGAAATGACTAGTCAAAAAGCAACACAGACCCATGCCAAGGACAAACACTTAACACTAAAATCCACATTTTATGGCTTCTTCAGAACTCTTGTGGAAATTCACCCGTCAGGTGTTGTTGTTTTTTTATTTTATTTTGTGCAAAATCCTGCACATTACATAGAATTCATGACGCACATTTTTACTGTATTTATTTTGTAAAATGCTTTTGAATTAAATCAATAGAATGTCACCTTTATCTATTTTTTAGGTATTATTATGGAAGGTAGCTGACACCCTTGACTAATGCTTATACAAGCGTACACAAGCCTTTTGGCACAAATGGCGGTAGAATATATTCTTTATCCTCTCCACCACAAAGAGTAAACGTGCTTTTGCTTTAGCTGCTGAAGCCGGACGAGGACAGCACATCCACGCAGCGCTACATCGACTCTCGGACCGTGCAGCCGCGGGCGAGGGGAGCCTGGCTCTCGGTGGACGTCACCGAAACGGTCAAGGACTGGGTGTCGGAGCCGGGTGGGCGTCGCCCGCTTTCTCTTCTGGCGCGGGAACGCCCGTAGGCCGTTTTACTCACGGGCGACTTTCCCTTCTTTCCTGTTGGCAGACAGCAATCTGGGCTTGAAGCTGGGCGTCCACTGTCCCTGCTGCACTTTTGTCCCCGCCACCAACAACATTGTGCCCAACAAGAGCGAGGAACTGGAGGCTCTCTTTGCAGGTTGGAAAACAAATATCTCAAGCAAGATAGCCATGCAGTTTGAAACGCCGCTGGCCGCTGTTCATTTACAGATATGTGATGGTTGTAATGGTAGCACGGTGGATTAGTGGTTTGCACTTTGGGGGGTTTGAATCTCAGTTGCAGCCTTCCATTGCGGAGTTTTGCATGCTAGGTTCACTAACCGCTCAAAATTGTCCAATGGTGTGTTTTGTGCCCTGTGATTGGTTGGTTGGCGTCCCTATTTTTCGGACTATAATTCGCATCGCACCAGCAAAACTTGAAAGATGGTATGAGGAAGATTTATATTTATTTTAAGAAAATAAATATTCAAAATGATTTTTAATAGCGCGCTGACACATACAATCATATATATATATACAGTACAATCAAATATATATCAAATCACACATTCAAACTATTATAGAAGATCTTTTATTCATAATTTTTATCTTTTTAATCCTATAATTTTAAAATACAGCCATCGATTAATATCTTTTAAGCTATATTTCATTGTTTCACAAAATGACAAATAGATATACAAATTAATTTTACTGGTGGATTGCCTCTTGATGGCTAGCAAAAAACTGTAATAAGTTGCACTGCACTATAATGTACAGGGCTCAAATCATGAGAAAAAAGTTGCGGCTTGTAGTCTGAAAATCAAGGCTTTTTTTTTCCCAATAGACAGATGATATTTATTATCTTTCCCTGTCATAAAAAGTGAAAGCCTAATTACAATAGCATTACACAAAATAACGCATCAAAACAGTGAATTTTCTCAAAAATACGGTGAAAAAAATGAATGCTTTGTGGTTTTTCATCCTCTAAAACTTTGCGTTTGCTTTCCTAAGTGCCCCCCCCCTCCTTATTGCCCAGTACACATTTTTCAGACAAACAAAAGACCAAAAAAAAAAAATCTGGCATTTATTTTTGTCACAAAAGAAAGAAACAAACAAAAAAACCTATAACTGCGAGCACTGCGATTTGTGTCCACTCTTGTGTCCATTTCGTCTCAGCAAGACTGCACAATCCCATTCCACCTAAACACATCAGACACCATTGCAATAGCCAGCGTGTCCTCCACCGCGGACATTAGTCGGGTAGCTCCAGCGAGTCCAAAGATCTCCCGCAAAAACCAACGTCCGCTGCAACGGACGTAAAACGTCCCATCGTGACGGGAGAACGCCGCAATGTAGCGACTCCCTAAAATAGTGGACGCAGCTGTCAGTATGATGCAGTACCCCGCTGCCGCCCGCCATAATAAACAGCTTGGGAAAGGAGCGTGTCCATTCAAACTTCTAAATTGAGAAGGCGCTCATTATGTCCTGTTTGGATACCGCGCGCGCCGTCAAAGTTGCTCAGCCAAACACGAGCGTCCGCAAATCAGGTGAGAAATGCGCCGGGCGGCAAATGAGCCAGGATTCCGCGTCGCGCCGGCTTCTTAAATAATGCCCGCGCTGTTCTCACACACACACTGACGCGCCGTTGAGCAACGCGCGCGCTTGCGCGGCTCCCCGTTTGCCCTCGGCTCCGTTTTTTTTTTTTTTTTACTCCCTTTATGTCAACAAAAAAGTATCAATGTTTGATTCTGCTGGAAGACAAGCGAGGCTCTTGTTTTTGCTCGACCGGCTGCAAACGCTCAAATAAACGTTGTGAAAAAGCCTCCTCGCGGCACGGCGTGCTAGCGTGCTAGCGCCTGCTAATTAGTCAAACGACTAAATGATGAGTGTGTTGTCAGTCTTGCGAGGAGTCATGAAGTCAAATATTTGACACGGCAAGGAAATCTGCCTGGGCCTGACTTCAAATACTTCCGCTAAGCCAGGGTTGTCCAAACTGTGGCCCCGGAGCCATTTGCGCCCCGCCATTCATTTTTCAGTGTCGTAAGCTAAAAATCACATTAGTTAATTTATTTACAAAATATGCACAAAAGGAAAGAATACACCGTTTTGCAAAGCAGTCACCATCACATAATTTAGCATTAGGTTGCCTCGTGTTCCAATTAGTTTGCTCTTAATTTGAAAGAAAAGCTATACTGTCCTTGTCCCTTCATTCAATCGGATTAAAACTTTAAAACAAGGAATACAGCCTTTTGCAAAGGAGTAACTATCACAATTTTGCAATCGGGTGCTTCATGTTCCAATTAATTTGCTCATAATTTGAAAAAAAAAAAACTTGTATCTGTCACGGAATGAATGTGGCTTAAAACTCAGTAAAAAGGCTACATTGTTTTGCAAAGGGGTCACTATCACATAATTTTGCAATGAGTTGCTTCATGTTACAATTAATTTGCTCAATTTGAAAAGAAAGCTGTACTGTTCCTCTCATTATTAAAGGAGACCAAAACAAGGAATACACCCTTTTGCACGGAGGTCACTATCGCTCTTTCGCAATAGGTTGCTTCATGTTCCAATTAATTTGCTCTTTATTCGAAAAGAAAGCTGTACTATTCCCGTCACTGCAATGAAAGCATTAAATGAGATTTCCTGTTGAACTCTCACGTACCTGCTGAAGTGCTGTCACGTTCCCCCATTGGAGAAGCACTGCTTTTGAGAATAACAGGAGAAAAACGCCCGGCAGTGTGAAGAGGTGCTTCCAGTGCACATATTTTGAAAAGAGCTTTTAATAATCGCTTATCTGTGAATGTTTCTTTTTGAATTAAATGACTAATCAACTCATATTGCAAAAATATACCAAGTAGTGAAGGCGCTGAAAAACGTTCTTTTGTTGGCCTAGGCGTGGATGACGAGCAGCTGCGCCAGCTAAAGAAGCAGAGCCAGGTGAAAGGTCAAGCGGACTTCAGCAGCAAGACGCCGCACCTCATCCTCACGCTGCTGCCTAGCGACAGAGTGGACAACCCGGTTAAGAGGAACCGCAAGAAGAGGGCGGCCGCCGCCACCGACGCTGCCACCTGCTCGCGGTAGGACTGCACTACTTTCTCGTTTTTTTATTATCGCCGTATTAGCCGCACTATAAGGTTTGAAGGGCGCACCTTCAACGAATGGCCTATTTGAAAACTGATTTCGTATACAAGGCGCACCGCTTTATAAGGTACGTAGAATAGAAGCCACGGTAGTGGCTGGGCTTGCGTTATGCATCCACTAGATGGAGCTGCGCTAAAGCGGATGGCAACACAACAATCAGAAACAGTCATAAAACAGTCATAACATGTTCGCGTACCATAAAAACCTTGTGACTTAGTGTTTTCCCGGAAGACATCAAATAATCTGTCCGAGCCCAAGTTTTATTCATTTCCTTTTTTTTGAACAGCAGCGCTCGACGTACATGATGCGGAAATGGCCGACTACGCGACCGACGATTGTTTAGACTGTCGCGTGTTTGGTCCGGCAGGCCGGCGTTGTCATTACGGCTTTCTTTCTTTTCGTCCCTTTCCCTCGACCCGACTCCAGCGGTTCCGAGTCGGGTTGCTGCCTGCGCTCGCTCTACATCGACTTCCGGCGCGACCTCAACTGGAAGTGGATCCACGAGCCCAAAGGATACAAGGCCAACTTCTGCGCCGGCAACTGCCCTTACCTGTGGAGCGCCAACAACCACTACAACATGGTGCGTTCACACACACTAGGGAAAAGATAGCGTCTACCAAATTTAGACTTACATGGACTTACATGGAACAAAAACATTAAAATTAAGGGGTGCTTGGATTCAATTTAGGGTGCTTGAGCACCCCCAAAACGGGCTGGAAACACAAGCTAAGTGTGGGCCAAAATGCTGCGTGCGCCAGATCCTGCCGCTGTACAACAAGCTGAACCCCGAAGCGTCGGCGTCGCCCTGCTGCGTCCCCCAGGAACTGGAGCCCCTCACCATCATGTACTTCATCGGGCGCAGCCCCCGCGTGGAGCAGCTCTCCAACATGGTGGTCAAGTCCTGCAAGTGTCGCTAAAGACGCGCTCCCTTTCAGACTGGAAATAAGTTCGCATACACACGCTGCATGCGCCAAGTATTCACAGCGTTTCACTTTTCAGTTTTCTTTAGCCTTATTCCCTTCAAGCTAGGGCTGGGCAATAAATCCAATTCATTTGTTTCATTTGTCATTTCAAAAATACAATATTTGAAAATCAGCTAACTTACAACCGAACTAACAAACTCATTCTTGCAAATGTCATAAGTTGCGCCCCCCCCCCCCCCCGGTGGTTTTCGGGACTCAAAAGAAAAATTCATTTTGCACCGCGTTGACGAGTTGCCGCTGAAAAGATGACGCAAAAATGCACGATAAAACATCTGACTTTCAATATGTCTAAAAATGACAATATTTCTCATTTTGAACGGCAGTAAATGAGCCTGACATGGGCTAAATTTTGCAAGCATATTGAAAGTCGTCATGTTTTGAAAATCTATGCAATATTTTAGCCTCCTGGTGTTTTTTTGCATACTTTTCCTTTAATATCACAAATCAAAAAGGTCTAAAATCCCGAGTGGGCTCAAAATTTCCCCCAGAGGTCAAAACGCCAATGTTCTTTTTCGTCCTAATCCGACGCTGTGAATACTTAGCAGATTCCTCCCCGTTCATTTTTGTCATGTCCACTCGTGACTTTTTACCGTAGCTGGGCTGGAGGCGGCGCCAGCCCGCTGCGGTCCGGTCCCCGAAATGCGCCCCGGCGTAAACAGGATGCCGAGGCTTTTTCACCAAAAGGCATCCGTTTAAAAGGCCTCCTCCTCCTCCTCCTCCTCGGCCGGGACTTGCGGTGGGAGGAGAGAGCGGGAGAAGGCCAGACGCCGGACGCAATTTGTCTGGAAGGCGGCGCTTTTTGCGGCCCCCGCCCCGCCCCCTTTGCCCACGTTTTCGGGGGTCCGGCGGCCCCGACGACTTTTCTTTCCTTCCGCCGTCTGGCCGCGCTCCTCCACCACACTTGAAACTGTGCGAATAAAAAGAAAAAAAAAAAAAGCCATCCACCACTTGTAAAAATAGCCTCTGGTATGCCGGCGGTTTCGCTCTCGTGAGGTCACGCGCGATCGCGCGGACGCTCGCGGAGCTGCCGAGACGCGGCCGGAGATTTTAGCCGAGTTATGCAACCGGAAAAAAAAAAAAAAAACAACTTTCAGGACTGGGCATTAAATAGACACATCCGCTCTGTGAAACCACATGTCTAAATACGCCGTCACAAAATGACATAAGAAATGCTTATGTGCTTATGCTATACGTTCACTTCATCATATATTCATTAAATCTCGTTTTTTTATATTTTCTCCAAAATATAATTTTCTGCATTTTATTGAATGTCTCCAACCAGATTTTCAAGTGCCCGTTGGCCCGATTTCCACAGAGCACTGAACGCGGCGTCGCGTCCGCTCGGCGAACAAAGATGGCGTCCGAAATGTGGGTGTGTGCTAAGATAGTTTGCCAAAATTCTAATGAGCGCTTTCGTTATGTCTGTTGAGTGGAAAATTTGTCAAACCTGGAAAAAAAAATCTCTAGGAAAGTGGAGAGTAAGGCTTTAAAAAATAAAATATAAAAAACGCTCATCCAAAGTAATGCTTTAGAAAAAACACACGTAAAAAAAACACACTTAAGGAAAAACAACCATGTATACTATGAGTTTTTCGTTTACAAAAAACAAACAAAAAAAGATCATGCATAGTAAGGGATGATCATTAATAGTAAGGCTTTAAAAAAAAATAAAGCAAACACAACCATGTCGTGTAAGTTTTTTTTTTCTTTTTTTAAACCGACCATGAATAGTAAAGCATTTTTTGTTTTCGAAAAGTGTCCTAAGGGTTTTTAAAACCAAAAAACAAAGACCATGTATAGTAAGGCTTTAAAAAACAACAACAACCATGCATAGTCAGGCTTTTTGAAAAAAGTAAAAGACAACTATGTTTAGTGAGTTTTTTTCTGAACAACCATGGAAGACTTTTTCTCCAAAAAATTAGTATTTAGTAAGGCTTTTTATTAAAAAAATTACCATGTATAGTAAGGCTTTTTGATCTTTTCATATATAGTAAGGCTTTAACTAAACAAACAAGACTTTATTGGGGGAGGGGGGTACCCTACCTTTAATAGTAAGGCTTAAAAAAAAAGAAAAAACGTGTTTAGTAAGCCTTTTTTCATTTTCTAAAAAAAAACGGCGTTTTTTATTGAAAACAATGACAACGAAACATGTTTTTTTGTAGATCTATCATGTGTAGTAACCCTACGCCACAGCCCCCCCCCCCTCCCCCCTCCTCTCCCCCTCCCCCCTCCTCTCCCCCTCCCCCCTCCTCTCCCCCTCCCCCCTCCTCTCCCCCTCCCTGAGCAAACTGACCATCCTTGCATGTGTTTGGGTTTTGCACTTAACTACCTCTTGCTAAATGCAACCTGCACTTATCCCACTTTTTTTTTTTTTTTTTTGGGGGGGGGCATTGCCACAAGCCTAAAATGTGCCTGAGAGGATATTAAAAAGGCCACTCGCACCTCATAACAAACACGTCACATGCAGAAAAAAGTTTGCACAAGTTCCCTTTTTAAACGCACGAGGGCGCCCGATTTCAGAGCGGCGCTTGACCGCAGCTCGTAAATTCACAAACGCGCCCTATTTAGGCGTCAAAGGCTCAAGTCCAAGCCGCGGCACGCAGCGTCGGGGTCAGCGAGGACTCGCCGAGGTCGGCGCGTCTGCAAAGGCCCCGGCTTCTCTCCGCAAAATGTCTGAGAATCGCTGATTTTCCATTTTTTTTTCACAAATCTGGAGGGGGAAAAAAAGTGCTTATAGCATCTCATGTCTGATTTATTCCGTTTTGGAACTAGCACTTCAAGGAAACTAACTGCGTGGAAAAATAAAAGTGGGCCGACGACATGGGTTTTGGGAAGGTAGGCTTTATTTTGACACTGTACACTAAATTAACGGCGACCCAAGGTGCCATTAGTTATATATATATATATATATATATATATATATATATATATATATATATATATATATATATATATATATATTTATATATATATATTTAATGAATGGATCATTTAAAAAAATAGCTCATTTTCTGCACTGTCAATTTTAAAAATTGCCCTGTTTGAATATGAGGATGAAAATTGACATTTAATAAAAGTACAATCATTAAATATATATATTTTGTTGTAATCTTTTGCCGGGCAAAAGAAAATGCCTTGAGTATGTAAATATGCAGTTTATAGTATAAATAACTTCCAGGTATGAACTGCATACTTGCAAAAATGGCAGAAAAATCATAGATACGATCATTTTGCCCTAGATGTAAGGGGGAGGGGGGGGGGGCTGTGGGCACCCATGTCCATCATGTAGCGCCGCCCCGCAAAAAAAATGCCGGGATCATATCAAAATGCAGTTTTTCAATCACAAATAACTGGCAGTTATCAAGGCGTTTCAAAAATACTGCACGCGTGTTTCTCCCGGATGATGGAGAACCTTCATAGAGGTCTCGCGAGAGTCTGTAAATAGAATTTTAAAACAAATTAAAAAGTATTTCCCCACAAAAAGGCTGACATCAAAGCGTCCGCGGCGAGTCCGGAGGCGGCGTGGGCGGATTGGAGGGCGGTCGCGATTCCCCTTGGGGCCTCCTCGCCCGCAGGGGGCTCCGCAGAGGGAGCGGCGCGGTCCTCGCGCCCCCGGGGCTCCCGGGCCGGCGCCGCCTCCTCTCGTCGGCGCTCTCGCTCAGCGCGTCCGACGACTCGTCGATGTACGCCAGGTTCTCGCCGAAGAAGTCCAGGAGGCCCGCGGAGTAAAGGGGGAGGGGGGGCGGGCGGGGGAGGGGACCGGGACCGGGCGGGGCTTTCTTCTCGCGGCTTACGACCTCCCCCTCCGGGTCCGTCCTGTCCGCTTCCGCCCGGAGCGCGCGGAGCTTGCGGAGAACCGAGAAGGACGACGACTCGGACGACACGTCGGAGCCGGAGTCGAAGTCGGACCCGGAGAGGGAGGCGTCCGGCCCGCCGCCTTCGGGGGAGTCCGGCTCGGAGGCGGACGCCGGCGCGGGGAGGGAGAAGGATCGCCTGAGCAGCTGGGGCAGGGAGCGGCGCGCCGCCTGCTGGCGCAGGGCCGCGGAGGGGCCCGACGGACGGGCCCTCGGGACGGTGCCGCCGAGGACCGGCCCGGGCTTGGTCGCCGCGGTCCACTCCAGGGAGGAGGCCGGTCCCTCCAGCCGGCTCAGGGAGCCCGACGGGCGCCCGTTTTCGGGGCCCCCCCGGGCCCAGTGGCCCAGGGTGACCTGGGCCCCGCGGCGGATGCGCCGGCGCTCGCTGCGCTTCCAGCGCCGGCGCTGCAGCAGGAAGGGGTCGTTGAACTCCAGCGGGTTGGGGATGCGGAAGTCCTTGGACATGTGCTGCGTCCAGTCGGTGGCGTGGGCGCGCAGCTCCTCCATCTGCCGGCGACACGGCAAACAAAACAAGACTTGAAACGTATGAAATAAAAAAAGACAACTCGTCCGTGAATACTGCAATGCTGAATGAAAGATGTGGAAGTATATTGAATGAAGTGGAATCATGTGGATGGACGTGGAGCGATCCATAAAGACACTGGAAGATTATGGAACGACATTGAATAGTACTACGTGATATGGATTGATGATAAAAATAGGGGATGGTACTGAATAACAAAATGATATGGAATTATGTTGAAATGGAATGATATTGTAAGATACTAAATACTGAACAATATGCTATGATGTGGATGGAGATGGACCTAAAAGATACTGAAAAACAATGAATGATATGGAAGATTATGGAGCAATACTGAATAGAAGTACTAAATACGAAATGATGTGGTATCATGTAAAAAGATATAAAATGATACTAAAACACAAAAATTGGTCCTGAATAATACTAAATGATATGGAATGTTACTTTAAGATACAAAAATCTGAACAATATGGTATCATGGAAGAAAATGAAATGTTAAATGATGTGGAATGACACTGAATAATAGCGAATGATACGGAATGACGAAAAAGATGGAATCAGAAAGGTACAAAATTATACACAATTATACCGAAAGACGAAAAAAAATCAAGGCTTCTGAGCTTTTTTTTTTTTTTCAAAACAACTCTAACGTGTCAGGAGGCGTGACTCAGTGAAAGGTCATAGGAAAGGTCAGCGCGCGAGACCTCGGCGCGCGTTCGCTTGGAGAGCACCCGCAGCCAGTTGGCAATCATGGTGAGGATGGAGGCAAAGTAGGCCAGGCCGAAGACGATCCACAACCACACCAGAGGCTTGAAGAACAAAGCGCCGGCGTGACTCCCGTCTGAACACACGCACATGTTAAACAAAAAAAATCCCTCAACTGTACAGCGGACCCCCGGGTTACAGCGTCCCTGGCTTATGTTTTTTTTCCATGTTGCGATGCGGAACACTGAGTTTTTTCATCCCCTCCTTAGGGTATTTTCCCGGTTTTGCGACCAAAACAACTGTCATGACCCTAGGGGCTTGGCTGTATTTGTGTTGTTATGTTTCCATCTGCAGGCGTTTTTAAGTAACTGCACTTATTTTCTGTTCTGTTGCCAAACTGCCTCCATGCAACGCGTCACTACTGCCGGTCCGCTATCGGTCGGCCTCACTCGTTTCAAAATGGCGGAAGGGTAAAGCTCTGTTCTATTTAACGCAGCCCGACCGCGGACCTGATTCATCCGGTAACACGGGGGCCCGCTGTAAGGAAAGTAAGCCATTTGAAATGCGCAAATCCCGAGGCGCCCCCACCCGGCACGTAGTCGCCGAAGCCCACGGTGGTGAGCGTGATGACCACAAAGTAGAGGGACTCCAGGAAGGACCAGTCCTCGGACTTCTGGAAGACCACGGTGGGCACGGCCAGGAAGATCAGGCAGCCGATCAGGATGGAGAGCACGGCCGAGATCACGCGCACCGTGGTGGCTCGCACTCGCCGCTTCTGTCGCGCCGGCCGGACGTTTTGTTCAGAGCCGAGCCGCGCCCGCTTGGCTTGGCTTCGCCGCGCCGCGCGGGCCATGGCCGCTCACCAGGAAGAGCGCCTCGATCTTGGCCACGGCCTTGCGCAGCACCGTGCCCATGTGGTCGCCCACCCCGGCCAGCAGGATGCCGAACATGGGGATGCCCACCAGGGCGTAGCACACGCAGAAGAGCTGGCCGTACCACGTGCGGGGGGACAGGTTGCCGAAACCTGCGCGCGCCCGGAGGGGAGGCGGCTCAAGCGCTGAGGGGGGCGGTCCGGCGGACGCGGGGGCGGGGCGTACCGATGGTGGTGATGATGGCGCCGCAGAAGAAGAAGGCGGAGGCCACGTCCCAACGCGTGCTGAAGTTGCTGGACAGGCTGCCCACCTCCAGGCCCGCTTCCACCGCCGACGCCACTTCCTGCGTGCGACAAACACGGATATCTCCGCAACAACGGCGGGTGGCGCTGAAAATAAAACGCCCACCGCAAATCGCAAAAAAATCACCACGACCGCACTCAATAATTTGCGTTCGGGTTAAGGGCTTAAAGTAGACGTTAAATCTTATGAATAACCACGTACATATGTGTATACATCTATTTATATAGACATAAATATACAGTTATATGTGCACATACATAAACGCATATTGATTGTTGTTTTTGTAGCAAAGCATTTAAAATAGTTTGAAAATACGCTAGCATTAGAGGCCATGTCAAATAGTCATGGCCCATAACATTGTCAAAAAAATTTTATTGGGGCGGGGCCTGCGCCCCATTATGTATAAAAATTGTGAAAATGCGATCATAGCAAATGTAACAACGCTGCATATTTATGTAATTGAAATATTTATGATGTCATAATTAGACTTTTGAAGACTTGCAAAATGGGAGTCCAGGCTAAGCCAATCATGGAAGTCATTGAAAGGTTTGCACGTTGGCCGCTGGCGCCACCTGGTGGTTTTGGGCTGTCAACACAGGAGTTTTTATTGCGCCCCGTTTACCAGGTGCCATCGAAAGGACGAACGCAAAAACTGAGGGAAACGCATCGGCTACTCCATATTTTGAACGGCAGTAACCGAGCCTGACATGGGCTCAATTAGACACCTATTGGGCGTACCTCCGCAAGCGTTTTGAAGGAACTGCAGCGCGGCATATGGAAAGTCGTCGCGTTTTGACAATCCATGCGACGTTTTAGCCCCCTAGTCTTTTTTGTATCGCGCATGATAGAGCCGCAAAGTTAGGTAAGAAAGGGCGGGCTACCTGGACCAGCTTGTAGAATTCCCGCTGGCTGACGCAGGAGTGGTTGTGCAGGAATTTGTTTTTGGCGGCCAGCAGCTCGTGGAACTTGAGGCTCTCGGCGGGCGCCTCCAGGTTCTGGAAGACCAGCGCCCCCATGCCCAGGTACAGCACCACCCCCAACAGGAGGGCCAGCAGCGTGGTGCAGCGCATGCTCCCTCCGGGGTCAAAGGTCGCTCCCGCTCAGGATACGCAGCTGCGCATAAACAGGAAGTTCCTCGTAGCCTGACGGCCTGACGTTTATTGATGCGTGCGTGCGTCACGCCGGCCGCGCGCTGGGCAGGAAGCCCCCGCCCCCCCAAGGATGTTCCCAGGAGCGCTAGGTGACAAGTCACGCGTTGGTGATGTCATGGCGACGTGGCCGTTTCACCCCTCGCTCAATTCCCGCCCGCTTGCCGTTCCACGGCTAATTTTAGAGATGTTCCACACCGCTTTTTTTGCCCCAAACCGCAACGGGGGGGGCTCAACTCCTGCTTGGTCACGGGTACCGATACCAAGTTCCGATACTGCCGACACTTTTGATACAGAAAATTCCTAAAAAGAAAACTATGCTTTGCTATTAAGGAAAGAACAATATATTTAAATAGCAAATAGTATTTGATTGTAAAACTGCTATCGATACCTTGAAATAAGGCCGGGTATCGCTGATACTTGATATCTATCTCCGCCGATATCGCAGCTTCGGGTACTTTCCGATTAAATTTCAATCCGATAAAATACCACACCCCCATAAAATTGTATCGCACTGTACTCTAAGCTGCGATATCGGTATCGATGGGTGAATACTGATACCAGGTATCGGTATCAAGCCAACACAAAATATCGCTACATTTTGATTCATTCAATTCCAAAGACATTTTTTTGCGTTTTTTAAGAGTCCAGACAATCAACCTCCACATACTTATTTATTTCTATGTTACTGAAAATGGCTGGTACTAAACGAAGTACTACTGTGATCGATTACTTTAGGTAATTGAGTATTAAAGTAATCAATCACTTTATGCATTTAAGGTAATTGATTACTGTAGGTACTTAAGTAATTTAACTGATTACTTTAGGAATTGAATACCAAAAATCATTAGTTATACTTTAGTATCTGAGGTAATCGATTACTTTAGTACTTTAATAACTTTAAATAGGTAATCAATTACGTTTTTGCCTTTAATTCACCAGCTGTGTTCTTTAGTGAAACACTTAAGGTTTGGGGGGGAAAAAAAAAGTATGAACTGAACTTGGAAAAACTGTACTTAGACTGGAAAAAAAAATGTAATTTTTCTTTCGGGATTGAATGAGATGCCATTAATTTTTTTGCAATTTTAGTCTAGAATAATACTTTCTTTTTTTGGGGGGGTTGCGTATCAACGATATCAACTCTTGGTATCCGCGACGACTCAAGACAAGTATCGTTCTTAAAAAAAGTGGTATCGAACATTTCGAAATATCCCTACGGTATCGGAGGTGGAAAAGTTGGTATCGGGGCACGCCTGGGAGATTGACAGTCGACTTCAAATGCATTTGAACGTCCGTTTTGGACTGGGTGCGCCCCGCCATTGACTGTCGATTGTACCCCAAAATAAATCCAGGTCAAGCGTGACAGAAAACGGGTGCCTGCTAATCACCCTGTGTTTTTGCTTCCTCTGGATTTCTATGCAATTTCCTTCCAAGATGGCAGATAACGGCGGGCGGGCACCATTGCCCCTTGATTCGTTTTGCAGCTGAAGCCGTTTGACTTCACCTTTTCTCACACGGCGCTTCAGGTTCACAATGAAAAGTGCGAAATAGTCCGAGCGGGACAGGAAGCGCTCGTGACGCCGCGCTGACGTTAAGACGGCGATTCCCGAGCGGCGCGGCGCTGGAAATCATCCAATTTCACTTCTTTGCTTGGAAAAGGTTTTTTTTACCGGCTTCCTTGGCTTCAACGCGACATTTTCTTCCCGCACTGAATGCACGCAAAAAGTGGCACTGGAATGTCTTCAAACAGCAAACTCAACAATTCGGTTCAATCGGAATTTTTAATCAGTGAATTAAGTACTTTAGTCTCTTAAGTACTGTATTTTCCGCACTATAAGGCGCACCTAAAAGCCTTATTTTTTTTTAAAAGCTGATGGTGCGCCTTATAATCGGGTGCGCCTTATATGTGGATCAATATTGAGATTGGGACTAGTAGATGGGGAATGAAGTAATAAAATAAGCTTTACCTGTTTCTTTGGTGTGTTTAAATATGTCATTAATTGAGGGTGCGCCTGATAACCCGGTGCGCCTTATAATCGGGTGCGCCTTATATGTGGATCAATATTGAGATTGGGACTAGTAGATGGGGAATGAAGTAATAAAATAAGCTTTACCTGTTTCTTTGGTGTGTTTAAATATGTCATTAATTGAGGGTGCGCCTTATAATCCGGTGCGCCTTATATGTGGATCAATATTGAGATTGGGACTGGTAGATGGAGAATGAAATGATAAAGTAAGCTTTACCGTTTTTTTTGGTGTGTTTAAATATGTCAGTAATTGAGGGTGCGTCTTATAATCCGGTGCGCCTTATATGTGGATCAATATTGAGAAGATGGGGAATGAAGTGATAAAGTAAGCTTTACCGGTTTCTTTGGTGTGTTTAAATATGTCATTAATTGAGGGTGCGCCTGATAATCCGGTGCGCCTTATAATCGGGTGCGCCTTATATGTGGATCAATATTGAGATTGGGACTGGTAGATGGGGAATGAAGTGATAAAGTAAGCTTTACCTGTTTCTTTGGTGTGTTTAAATATGTCATTAATTGAGGGTGCGCCTTATAATCCGGTGCGCCTTATATGTGGATCAATATTGAGATTGGGACTGGTAGATGGAGAATGAAGTGATAAAGTAAGCTTTACCGTTTTTTTTGGTGTGTTTAAATATGTCAGTAATTGAGGGTGCGTCTTATAATCCGGTGCGCCTTATATGTGGATCAATATTGAGAAGATGGGGAATGAAGTGATAAAGTAAGCTTTACCGGTTTCTTTGGTGTGTTTAAATATGTCATTAATTGAGGGTGCGCCTTATAATCCGGTGCGCCTTATATATGGAAAAAGATTGAAAATATGGAATGAAGTAATAAAGTAAGCTTTACCTGTTTCTTTGGTGTGTTTAAATATGTCATTAATGGAGGGTGCGCCTTATAATCCGGTGCGCCTTATATATGGAAAAAGTTTGAAAATATGTCATTAATTGAGGGTGCGCCTTATAGTGCGGAAAATACGGTAATCATTTACTGAAAATACTTTGGCACAATAACTCCATTTTGCCATTTTGAAGCTGATTTTAAGCAAAAAAAAAAAAGTACAACACATGGTAGGAACAGTGACTATCGCCACCCATGGCAGGGAGGGGTACTACATCAAACGCAGAAGTATTCGGAGTATTCATAGTGATTTTTCTCAGCCGACCTGCTGGCAAACGACGCAAAAGACTGACTTATTGTCCGGTAAAAAAACCAAAACAATTGCGCCCACTGGCGCCCGCACGATCAACCCGAGCGCAGATTCCCGTCTAGATATTTGTTCCCGAATGAAAAAGGCGCGTCTGGCTTGACCGAAGAGGAACACAGACGTCAATGAGGAGCGTACCTCCAGGCTCCCGAGTCAGGAGTTCATCCCATGTTAGGTCAGCTGACGAGCGCCGCGGTCCTGGGCAAAGAAGACCATTCAGTCGGACGTCAGCGCGTTGGAAAAACTTGGCGCGCGCCACCCAACACAAGGCCAGACTTTGTCGCGTTTTAAAAAAAGAAAAAGGTCGGAGTCTTAAGGCCACTTTTTTTTTTTTTTTTCTTCTCTACCTCAGCAATGGAACCCGTTGTGCGGGTCTCCCACGTGGAGCTTTGACAATGACGTTGGCCAGAGTCCCGCACACTGTTAGCATTCAGCGCTAACGCTTTGCCCTATTGCGACAGCGACTAGTTAAGTTTGCCATTGTTCGCCGGCGACGGAGGAGGCCCATCTCGCCAGAAGATAAACGAGGGAGCAGGTGGGCCGGCCGAGGCTAAATCGCCCCACGAGCGCGGGACACGGGAGGGAAAGCAAAAGTTCACCTTTTATTTTTAGGAGCTCCTATTAACCCTAAATGGCAATGTTGGGATTTTGCCCGTTGGATTTTATTGCCTCGGCTTTTTATTGATTGCCGTCGCTTGCTTTGGCGACCGCAACTGAATCGTTGGTTCCGCGGGAACTCATTCAATGCCGGGGACGTGTTTTTAGGTTTTTTAAGAGTCCGGACATTAAATCCCAGATAGCTAAGGATTAAACCCTTAAATAGGATAGCGTTTTTTAGTTGGTTTTTTTTTTTTTAAATGCATCAAGGACAATAATTTTCAGAAGTATTAAATCGATACTTGAGTATCTTGGATTGGACGTCTCGACGCTTAACTCTTTCAGTGCCGTGGACGTAAATTTTCGGCGTTTTAAATAGTAATAATAATGAATAGTAAAATTAGATGTGATGAGGGAAAAAAATAAAAATAACAATAAATATTGCAGAGCTATTTTTTGACTCAAATAATACTAGTTTTGAAAGAAAAATTATGATAAATTATATTAAAGTATCAATATTATATGTTATGGTTTGATGAAGTAAAGAATAAATCCCGTGCAAAATTTCGTTTCTAGTTTCAAATTTGTCAATTTTTCAAATGGCAAAGTGAATTAAATGAATTTATTGACCAGCCTAAAAAACACGATTTGAACCCGTTTTGGTATTTGTCCATTTTATGGACTTTTATTGTGTAAAGAGGGGCGACAAACTCAAAACATTATGGATATCAGGTAGTATAATAATAAAATATTACAAGTTATTATTGCGTCACTTTCTATAACATTTAATTTCTCACTTATGTTATTTTTACAGGGGTACAATTTGAGGATATTTTTATGTAACAGTTTATTTGTCCGATTGAAATCAGATTTTGGCTGCTGCTTATAGACATCCAAATTGAGTAATTCCCTTGAGGAATTCACACGCTTTTGTCCGCCATTACGCAAAACTATTCAACATTGTCGAGCGACTTACCAAGAAAAACGGGCGCAACGCCACGTTATCAAACGAGGGGAAAAAAATCATGCGGCTGCTGCAATGCTAATATTTTTGGAAACAATATTAAAAAATTAAATGCTGAGCTACATACGTATTTTGAAAAATAAATATAAATAAGCGTTGCGACAACTTCACAGTCAAACCGATTTGAAAACAGACAAAAGGGGAATACAGCATTTGCATCTGAATGAATGAAATAAAAACGGTCCTACCTCAACTTTGGTGAAAGTGGACTCCAGCTCGGTCCAACTTGCAAAGGCGCGCTTCTGCGTCCCGCCGTCACTCGCTCTCAAATGTGTGTGTGTGTGTTGTGAACATGCGTGTGTGTTTTCTCCTTGGAAGGTGTTTCCCCATTCTTGAGAGCCTACATCACTCTGACAGTGGGACAAAACTGGAGGAGGACATTACAGCCTCCGCAATTTCCTGACATGGAGATGTGTGAGTGTGTGTGTGCGCGTGTGTGTTTATCGCGAGGGGTGGGGAAACAAATAAGTGACACTTGGTGTTAGAAGTGAAGATATATATACATATATATATAACTTGTAAGGCTGAATTGAGCACTAATGTGAATATTTGGTGGAATAAAGATCTAATGTGTGTGTGTGTGTGTGTGTGTGTGTGTGTGTGTGTGTGTGGGGGGGGGGGGGGTCATCAAGATATTCTACTTAAATACTTTGGAGGCGCCAGCTCACAGAAGTTGGAGCAGGGGGAAAAAAAAAACAGGACAAAAACAGGCAAAATGTATATTAGCTATGGATTGTTTGATATCCGCTTGGGCTGCAAGATGGCCGCCCCCCGGAAATAAAATCTTGATTTTTCTCCATCATTCTGTACGATTAAGATTTCAATTGGGGGGTGGAAGAGATAAACTCAACTAATATTATGTTAAAGGATAGATTTATTTTTTTAAAAATCCTGTGGAATATATTTAAACAAAAATTATGAATTTAAAACCGGTTTTAGAGTTTTAGAGAAAAAGGCTTTGTTTTTGCCATGTGAAGTGGCATTGTGATGAAATAAGGACGGGCATCTTTTTTTAGACGCTGATGCACTTGGGTTTGCCTGTTTAAATAAACCTTTAACATTGTGACTTTTTTATGGGAAAAAAAAAATCCAACAAAATTTTTTTACTTTACTGTACATGGCCATTTTTTTTTGCAAAAACCAAAACAAAACAAAAAAAAACAACAACTGTATATGGTTGATTTTTTAGAAAAACAAAAAAGCCTTCCAATACATGTTCATTTTTGGTGGGTAAAAAAGCACCTTACTATACGCTGTTGTTTTTTTGTGGAAAAAAAAAAAAAAGTCTTTCTATTCCTTGCATTAATGTTAAAAAGGACAGTTTTATTTTATTATTTAAAAATCGTTAATGAAGGAAAATATATGTGGGGAGGAAGTACTGTCTTTTTAATGAAAATTGACGCAAATAAAAGGAAGACTATATTTTACAAAAGATTTACAACTAATATGTTCCAATTAGTTTTCTTTTATTTCGAAAATATCGTTTTCCTGTATCAGCGTTGAAATGCATTAGGTGCAAAAAAGAAAAAAAACTAGAGCAAAATATTATTTATTTATGTATATATATATAAATGCTGTAAAAAAAATGTTTTTAAAAGATGTTTTTTTTACTTAGGGAAAATTAATGTTAAAAAGGACAGTTTTAGGTATACTTATAGAATTTTTATAAATCCTAATCTTATTTATGTTCGGCGTGGCAAGTGAGGGGGCGCAAAAAGTTTTCTCCTTCCTGGTGGTGTCCTCCAAACTGGGAGATGATTGGACGAAGCTTGACCAATTGAAATCAAGTTGCGATGCTTGGCACGCCCTCCGGGCTTTTTTCTTTGTTTTTGTTTTTGTTTTGTTTTTTTGGGGGGGGGAGGGGGGCACACAAGATGTTTTTTTTTTTTTTTTTTCAAATCAAAACCACATTTCTTCACTCATGCTAGCCAAACGGACTTTGCATAATTCTGCTAAGCGGCGAAGCACACTAAAGTTGGAGAAGAGCGTGAAACATGGGGCCGCCGGTTATCTGATGGTATTGGACGAGGGGGGCGGGACTGATAAAAAAAAAAAACGGCGCGGGCTTTCTGGAAGCAGCCGCCAGCGCATCAAAAGCCGAGCGCTCCACATCATCGCCATACATGGAGCGGAAAGCAGGTTAGCCGCACCACGGCCCTTACGCACACTCCCACTCCCACGCGCGCGCGCCACCCGCGAGACCGCATGTTTGAAAACATAGCTAACCTCCTACACACACGCTATACTTTCACACGAGGCGTTCGAATAAACACCGAAAACACATTCACGTGTCCGTAAATGAGCCACACGAGGAAAGAGAGGATTCAAGGTGTCGCTTTTTACGAGCGCCTCCTCCGGCACTGCGGTAAAAAGAAAAGAAAAAAATCGTAATGAAGGTAAAGATATGTGGGGAGGAAGTACTGTCTTTTTAATGAAAATTGACGCAAATAAAGGAAGACTATATTTTACAAAGGATTTACAACGACTCCGTTAAGCAGCTGCTCCATGTTCCAATTAGTTTTCTTTTATTTCGAAAATATCGTTTTCCTGTATCAGCGTTGAAATGCATTAGGTGCAAAAAAGAAAAAAGACTAGAGCAAAATGTTGCTCCGATTAATTTGCTACGTACTACATTTCGCATTGGATTAATGAGTGATATTTTTTGCTACATGTTCCAATTACCTTCTTTTAATTTGAAAAGACATTTCAAATTATTAGACAATTAATAATAATAATAATAATTAGACAATTTGAAAAAAACATTGTCACAGCGTTAGAAAGCAATGAATTGAATTGAAAAGAGCCAAAATAAACACACATATTTTGCAAAAAAAGTCACTATAACAGAGCAATACATTGTTCCAATTAAATGACTCTTAATTTGAAAAGAAAGCCAGTCACGTCACAGCATTAAAAAAAAAACATTAAATTAGAATACGATTCAACAAAACAAAAGGCATACTGCATTTTGCCAAGGATTCATAAGTTTGCTTTATGTTCCAATTAATTTGTTCATTTGAAAAGAATACCATACTACCATACATAAATTAGAATAAGATTGGCTGGCAACCAGTTAAGGGTGTGCCCCGCTGTCCAAAAACAGGCACCAGGAAATGGATGGATAGATTAGAATGTGTTTAACAAAATAAAAACATACTAAATTTACCACACATTAGTTGATTAGTTCCAATTGATTTTCTCTTAATTTGAAAAAAAAAAGAGCCATACTGCTCCTGTAGGAGCGTCCAAAAACATTAGACTACATTTAACAAAATAAAGGCAATGCCAAGGATTCATAACAATTTAGTTGAGTCAGGTCCCAATTCATTTGCTCTTAATTTGAAAAGAAAGCCATAGTGCTCCTGTCAGAACATTAAAAAACATGAAACTAGAGTATAATTTAACAAAATAAAGGCATGCTATCTTTTGCAAAGGATTTACAATAGCACAATCAAAAAATGACTTCATGTTTCAATTATTCTTATCCTAGTTTGAGAAAAAAAAACATTTTTTCAGCGACAGCATAACAACACAGTCAGTTAGATTCAAACTTAACAAAATAAACAAGTACAAATTTTTGCAAAAAAGTCACTCACGCTATACTTTCACAGTTTGCCTTCACCTAACGTTAGCCTTGCCTTCGCTAAAACACATTCATGTCTCCATAAATAAGCCGCAAGAAGAAAAAGACCCTTGCAGGAAAAAAAAAAAAAAAAAGTTATCTTCTTATAATAAATTAAAATAGTCGAAAAAAGGGCTTCACTGTGGCTCCGCACCACAGCTTCACAAAGTTAGTGAATCATCATAAACACTGTCTTTGGCGGGGAGGGGAAAAAAAAAAAAAAAAAAAAGACTTGTGGTGTGTAAACAGCAACAGATCATCATTTAACAAGCTATTGCGCAACAGGAGTCATGACCGGCAAGTTATTTAGGGCAAAAGTAGCTAGGAGCACAACATCAGGTGCAAACTGGACGTGTGTGTGTGTGTGTGTGTGTGTGTTTGCGTGTGAGTGTGTGTTCGAGCCCACAGAGCGCCCGCATGGTCCATTACTGGCTGAATACACACACGGCCGTTGAAGAGCTCTGAAAATCAAGGCACCAAAAAGGAGGTTATGGGTAGGGCTCAAATTCTTTTTCAATGTGTGAAATCTTTTTTTTCAGCCGAGCCATGCGAGCGGCTCGTGTGCAGGAAAACGACAAGGCGCATCCGTCCGTGTCAAATTTGACAAAATAAAAGCTCCGTTTTGCAAAGGAGTCACGAACACAAGTCATGTTTTCATGTATTTGTTCTTAATTTGAAATGAAAGATGCAAAAAAGTCACCAGAACAATTGAGAATTGTTTCATGTTCCAATTGTTTCTCTTCAACTGAAAAGATAACTGTAGTAGCTGCCATAGCACCAAAAAGCATTGTTTGATCGAAACTTAATAAAAAAAAAGCCATTATAACAATTTAGCAATACTTGCTTCATGTTTCAATTTGCTCTTAATTTGAAAAGCTGTTTCACTCCTGTCACAGCATTAAAAAAACGTAAGTTTCAATTCAACATACTAAAGGCATACTTTATTTTGCAAAGGAGTCACGATAACACACCCTAGCTGGATTCATGTTCCAATTAATTTTCTCCAAGTTTGAAAGCTAAAATGTAATATTCCTGTCAGAGCATCAAAAAGCTTTCAGTTCGATTAAAACTTACCAAAATAAACGGGTTCAGCATTTAGCTGCATCCCTATGACAATTGAGCGCATGAAGTTGTTCCAATTTATTTGCTCTCAATTTGAAAAGACTAAGGACCTATTCTTTTTACTGCTAGCTGCAGAGACCCTTTCCACATTGCGCCTTCAGGCACTCCCAACCTGAGAAGCAAGCGGCGCGTCAGATGTTACATACTTTTGGTCGCCGGCCGATCAATCCGTCTCATCCTCCGGGTGGACCTCCTTCTGAGTGGCGGGGACAACGGCGGTCCCTAACAAGCCCCGTCTCACAATGTAGGGGCACGAGGGCCCAGTGGGGATGTCCGCAAAACCTGCGGGGTTCAAGCAACACGTAAAGAAATCACAAAGAGCGGAAAATGAAGGATGAACATTTGCTTTTGAATTTTCGAAACTGGCCGTCTCAACTAAGGTAGACAAAGTGCTAAAAGTGCTGCGATGGAATCCTGTGGCGCCAAGGAACACTTTTAAAGAGTCAAAGAGCATTATTTGGACAAAAGTAGAGCTTTACGGTCATGTGTTAAGGAGCTTCATTTATACTGCATTGATTTGATGCCATTTTGGTGGCCGGGCGCTACGTCAAAGTGAGTTGAGGATCTCGGTACAGACAAAAGTAGTGCTTTGTCACTACCTCTGGGGATCTTGGTGCCAAAGGATGATGATGTGAGTTGATGATCTCCATTTAGACAAAAGGAGTGCTTTGCCACTATACTATGGTATCTTGGTGCCAAAAGACATTGTTAATGGGAGTTGTGGATCTTGATTTGGACAAAAGTAGTGCTCTACTGAAATGTTGTGATATCATTGTGGCAAAGTTCAACCCCTCCCATTTGATGCGGTGTCTATAAATGAGATAATTATTATGAGAATGGAGAAAACACACACAAGCGCAGCAAGAATATTTGAATCCCGGACGTTAGCACTTTGGGCAGGCGTGCGAACCGCTTTTTGTTTTGGTTTTGGTTCTCCAGCTGCAGGCTATTAATAGACGACGGGTACCTTTCATGACGACTTCCGGGAGGCCGTAGGGTTCATATTCGGTGTCGTCAAAAGCGGCGGACAGCTGCGTCCTGTTTCGCCGTATCCGTTCGGCCAGACGCACCGGGTCGGCCGGGATGGGGAAGGAAGTGGAAAGGAGCGTTTTGTCTCCCGCCTCCAGCGCGGCTCGACGGGCGCGGGGGGAACCGTCTTCCTCCTGGATCCGGGCCTCCGTGTCCGCCGGCGCGCGCGACGGACGCCATTCCGTTTGCGTGCTGACGCTTGTGCCGGAGCGTCGGGCGGCCGTCGGGCCGTACCGGTCGTCTGCACGAGCTTGTGTTTGATCTTGGGAGTCCAGTTGCTTTTCTGATGGCTACGCCACGAGAGAAATTCCTTGATTTTATTTCATAATTTTGGAAAAAATTTCTTTGAAAAAAAATGTGAATTTACCGTAATTCTACAAATATAGGACACGCCCTCAATTTTAGAGTCAAATTCTGGTATTTTCTGTTCCCGTTATCGGCTGGTGACCTCATCTTTGTAAATTCTTTGTATTTTCTTGTGTTTAGAGATTTGCTGCCCGTTGTTTCAGATTTCCCACAAAAAAAGTGTCTTATATTTGGGGAATTACGGTATATTCCAATAAAATATTATAGAAAGCCTTCCAATAATCAACCCAAGTCATCTTTACTTTACAAGTGAGCGATGAGTTTCTAGGTAGGAAACGAGCATGTTTGCGTGTGAGTGACAACCTAAGAAGTTTACCTTGCTCATGTGAGTCGGGGGCTGGCGGCCGCTCATCCCTGGCGCGGTGCCCTGCTGCAGGCTTGAAATGTAAACACACATCCACTTGATTTAAAGAACTGACAAACAAAAAGTCACAGGATATTTAAACAAGGTAACAACAGTTACTGTAGGTACTATTGTATAATATAATCCCGGGGGGTCCAAACTCGATCCTCCAGGGCCGCTTTCTTGCATGAGTCTCGGTTCTCACGAGTCAGAATAAACTGACTGGATTTTTCGATACCCCGCACACTTTCATTCGTTATTGTGCGGCGTCCTTAAAAGGGAAGTCACACCCATTTTTTTCTTCATATTAAGGACATTACAGTAGTATAGTGAGTAAAATTTATTCAATAACCAAATAAAAAAATTAATTCCCCCCCACTCGGCATCTGTCGTACCTGGTAGAGAGCATGCGACCTTGCAGTCTGCCAGAGACGCAAGAGAGCAACACCTCATCCTCTCTGACCACTAGGGCGGCGGTCTGATCCTTGGTGCTGCGCCGCGGTTGCTTTTCAGGTCGGTCGGGCAGGACCTGATCCAACGTGGAGGAGGGCTGAGAAGCCAATCTCCACATAGCCAACTCCTCAGCCTGCTCCTGTCGCTCCCTCTGCAGCGCCAACACCTGGACAGGGAGGGTACAACACTTCCATTATGAACCGAATAGGACAAAATTGGGACTGAACAACACACTTGAATTTTTGAAGATATAAGTATTAGCAGTGTACCCAAAAATCAGTTGGACATTAACGATGGATGTCAAATTGATGTTGAAAATAAGCTTGATTTATTTCTATTCATATATGAGTCTGATTTTTGTTTTAATTTGAAGATATTATTACATGTTCTCTACCATTTTCATGAAAAAGAAGGTTGAACAATATCCAGATTTCTAAAACGGCTTTTCAACTTGACGCTACAGACGCATACCTGTGCCTGCAGGTAGTTGATGATCTCATCATGACTTCGTCCCATCTCCAGCGTGATGTCATGTGATGCATCGGGCACGACTGGCAGCGTGTCGCTCGCCGCGTCTTGCTTTGGTAGCAGCTTGCTTGCGTCTGATTGGATGCTTTGCTGGAGAACTTGATGGTCATTCTGGCCAGCAAGTTGGCCTGTATTATGAGTTGCGAGGCCTTCGGGCTCTACCTTGCAATTATTTCCCTTTCTTTCCGTTTCTCCTTCCTCTCCTGTTACCTCCTCTTTGAGTGCGTCCAGCACTTGAATGCAGCGCCGCAATTCTTCTCCCTGACTGAGGAGGGCGCCGTCCTTCTCCTGCAATTCACCGAGAAGTCCTGAGATGTACTGGCTCTGCTTCTCAAAGCCCAGCGTCAGCTGCTGCGTCTGACTGGTCAACTGGGGGGGTGGGAGGGGTAATGAATAAGTTGATGAAAATAATGTGGGTGCAAAATTGTGCAAACGCTGTTATAAATGTGGCTGTGTTTTTCAAACCCATGGTAGATAGAAACCAACAGCCTTACAGGTGACAAAGTACTTATACATGATACAGTTTTTTTTTACCTGGTTTTGAAGGGCAGTCAATTTAATTTGGAGTTGGTTGGCACGTTGCGTCTCTTGTGCATTTTCTCTCCTAAGTCGTTCAATTTCCTCGTGGAGACAAGCCGACAAGCTGTCTTTCGACTGCGAATGTTTTGCTTCCTTTGTTGATTGCCGGGAGACGAGGGCGTTGATCTGATTGGTCGATTGGCAGAAATGGGCGTAGTCCTGAGGTGACGGCGCTTGCTCGTCCGAGACGGCGGCATCGGAGTCGATTGTGTCACTGTGGAGCGTCAGGTACGTCAGGGGCCCGTTGGCCACCAGTTTCTCATCGGCGAGCGATTCTTCATCTTTGCTGCTTTTCAGCGCGGCGAGCTGAGTTGTGAGTCCCTCAAGTTTGATGTTCAGTTCTCGCTCGGCGGCGCGAACTCGAGTCGTCTCCTCTTTCTCCCTTTCTCTCCCTTCGCGTTCTAAAGCCAGCTGGACTTTCACCTCCCCAAGTTGCTGCTTCAGCTGCAAGTTAAGCTGCATCATTTCCGCCTCCCGGTCTTCTTGCACGTCCTCGCTTCCGCCCCCCTGCCGCCGTTCCTCCAACTCCGCCAGGGTCGTCCTCAACCGGTCGTTGTCGCTCTTCTCTCTCTCCAGCTGAGCCTTGCGCAGTTGGTCCCGCTCGTCTCGCTCGGCGCCCCGGCTGGCGTGTTTGCGACCCAGCTGTTTCAGGCGTGTCCTGGCCTCCGCTTCGGCGCGTCGCTGGACCTCCAGGTCCTCCGAGCGTTTCTGCAGTTCTTCGCGCACGTCCCGCAGCTCCGAACGCAATGAGGCGTTCTCCCTCTGGAGGTCGTCGCTGCGTGCCGTCGCGTCGGATTTAAGACGTTCAAGAATCAGCATGTCTTTGTCCCCCTCGGCGGGGGCAGCGATAGCTAGAGACGACTCCTTCTCCTCGTAGTTCCTTCCTGGGTGGGAACGCTCGGTATCTGAGGCGATGTGCTCCGAGTCGATGCCTTCTCCTGGCTCTCTGTCGGAGACGGAGATCTCTGTCCTTTGCCGGTCCTCGTCCTCTTGTTTCAGGCCCCTCGGCTCAGCTCGGGGGGCGGAAGGCCTCTTGGGGTGCGCAGACGAGCGAGCGTGATGAGAGGAGGCTTGAGATGAGAAGTTTTGTCCAACGGGGCAAGCCGGGACAGGTGGCGTGCAATCTGGGAGGGGTGCAGCTTGTTCTTAAGTGGAAAACAACACATAGCACAGGGGTCATTTTTTAATGTTTTACTTAAAAGAATAACCTGGAGTTCAGATAAAAATGAGTAAAAAAAACAAAATTGAGCCACTTCATGTAAAATTGATACTATACCTTCGTCATTTGTCAATGCATAAAGATTCATTTTCATTCCAAATTCATTTATTTTTTTAATCTGATAGTTTTTAATGGGTGTAGATCAGCAGATCTCAAATTGGGGTATGTGAGATTTGAACAGGATTTTGCAAAAGGAACTCACAGTACTTTTTTTTTTTCAAATTGAGAGCAAATGAATTAGAAAATGTAAGCAACCTCTTGCTAAATTGTGCCATAGTGATTTTTGGACTTGTGTGCTGTAAGTCTAACCTTGCAGTTGCTTGAGAAGACCAAGGGCATCCGCCCGCTCCTCTGCCAGTTTTTTGGCCTCTTCCTCCAACGCTCGCTCTCTCTTCTTGCTTTGCTCCAGACTCAGTGCCACGCCCGCCGCTTCAAGCATCACCTCCTACCAGCATGTAAACAAAGGGAAGTGAAGCCTATTAGCCAAGAAGATGGACTCGACTTTCTCCACATAATGGACATTTCAAAATGTCTTTGGAGTGCTTATTGACCGATTCTCATGATCGCAAATAACTGGCTATTATGTTCTCACAGATGAATGATGTCGAAGAACATTTTCTGCTATAAATGGTCCGACTTAACAGTCCTGAGGTTGAATGTAGTAATGTAATGGATTACTAATTAATCCATACATCCACCCATCCAGCTACATAGCTAATTTGATAGCAATCCATCTAACTGTATAGCTAGCTAGAAGTGTATTTGTGTACCGAGCTAGCTAGCAATCTATGAATATAAAAAGCTAACAATCAACCATCCAGCGAGTTTGCGAGCAATTTATCTAACTGCATAGCTAGCTAGAAATCTATTTTTATACCTAGCTAGCGATTAACCTATCAATATAGCAAGCTACCAATCCATCCATCCATCCAATTTGCTAGCATAGCTAGCTAAAAATATATTTTTATATGTAGCTCGCAATTAACCTACAAATATAGCAAGCTACCAATCGCTCCATCCATAATCACGTGTTAGGGTAAAAAAAGTCAGAAAATGGAAGATTGATTTCACTGTTTAGCGAACTTTCAAATCTTTCATTTTTTAAATGCTGAATTGATCTAATTGATTGGATTTATAGTACATCCCTGCTTGAATTATTATTGTATTGGACGGAACTCATATTGATATTATATGGATCTAATACCGGAGGAAAAATATGATCAGAAGTTATCGGAAACAGAACTCAACAATTCCTGCCATTGTTTATTCAATATGCACTTAATGCATCTCCCGGGCGCACATATTGTGCAATAAGATTGACGTTTAATAATTTACAAACTTCCAGCTGTCCGGTTCATGGATAATTGATGATGCATGTTGTTGTTTTTTACCTTCAGTTTTGCTTGTATTTGCGCCTCATTTTTCTGACTCTCCTGCAGCTGCCCGTCCGCGAATCTGACTTTGTCCTTTAAAGCCGCCGACTCTTTTTCCAGCGTTTGCTTCTGCTGAGACAGCTGAGAGAGGGGGAGGAAATTAGCCAACGGGCACTCGAATACAAACTAGAAGAGGTGAACACAATGAGAAAACAAAGGCTTGAATAAAAAAAAAAAAAAGAGGACGATGAATGGCTGAGGACGACAGGTGCGGGAACAAAAGCAGGACACCGATCAGAGATCAAGGACTGGAACTCAATGGAATAAAACTAAAAAAAAACATAAAACCAATTGTGGTACTGGAGATTCATTTAAATGTTAATATTGTATTTTATGCATGTTATTGTGGGTTGCAATCAACATCATTTAGGCACAATGAAATATGGAAATACTTTAAAGTAACGTAAAAATTAATTGTATTAAAAAAAATAGCAGAAATGGATTAGATATGATTCAAACCAAATACATGCAGCCATCTGTTATGATGGCAACGGTAAAGATTACGATTATTTTTAATCCGCAGGCTCACCTTCACCCTGACAGTGATGTTAGTTTTAACACTCAGCATTACTTCACTTCACCAAAAAGGTCATTATCAGGAAAAGACAAAAGAAAACAAAAAAAAACGGCATCTTTACTATTTGACTGACAATGATTTCTGCTTCATTGGATAGAAGTCTAAAGAATCGTCATGAGCAATTCAAGTCTGCTTAATATGAATGAACAAGGGAGGAATTATCGTGCCATTTTGTTATTTTTTTGAATCGTAAGAAAGGTGTTGTTTTTTTTTTCAATGAAAACCGTATGTTGTGGTCCCAACTGCTAATCTATCTTTTATTTTGATTCATTGACATCTCGGCCACGCGAAGGAAAGACGGACGCCTCGTTATTGGATTATGTATTGTAAACATAAGCGACTTGACGAACCATAGATTGTATTTAAGTAAAATAAGTAAATTTCACACCCCTACATTTTTTAAAGACTGATAGAAATCCCCTTTTTAAGATATCTGTGTTCACTGACCGCTCACAATGTGGGAAATCTGAAATACACTTTACGCGCAACAAACACAAATTTTCCGGCTATGAACACAAGAAAATATGAAGCGTTTGAGAAGATGAGATTTATTCTTTTTTGCGTCAACGTTATTCATGCAAGCATGCCTTCTGGCCCAGAGCAACAAAGCGTTATGGTTTGACGTCACGCTGCCACACACGATGCTTTTGTGCGCTTTGACTTTACCTTTGCCGCTCAACCTTTCCAGCGAGGAGAAGAAACGGCGAGAAGAGGAAAAGGAACGAGCAGTGATTTAGAGGGGGGGCGGCGAGGAAAACACGGGGAGAACAAGCGCCGGCAACAAAGTGAACAAGAGCGCGAGTACAAAGGAAAGACGCAAGCGTGGCTGACTGTGCGAGATAAGTTGACTGACCTTTGGCACAGATACGCGCGGCGGCGATAAAGGGAGAGAAGTGGAAACAAATAAACGAGAGCAGAGTGGGCTCACCTTGTCGGTTTGGGCCTGCAGCCCGTTGTGAAGCGTCCTGGCTTGCTGAAGCTCCTGGTTGAGTTTGGTTACTTCCTGTTGGTGCAGCTTCTCCATGCGCTGCTTCTCCTTCTCAAGCTCCTGAAGGTCCTAAATGTGGTTAAGCAAACCAACGTGTGAGCCTGCATAGTTTATTACTGTGCCATCCATGTCAGATTTATCCGACATTTGTAGTGGTGTCTCTAGATGGTGGATTGTTTTATTTATGCTTTATCTGCTGAAAAAATGTTCACTAACGACTGCGCGCATTCATATACATAAAATAAAGGCAGTGTTTTACAAAGGAGTCACTAAAACAGTTGAGCTATTAGTCGCTTCATGTTCTATTTAAGTTGCTCTTAATTTAAAAAGAAAAATGTAGTTAATCTGTCACCGCATAGAATTAGATGTGTTTTTCTCCCGAAGGTGCCTTCATGTACCCCATTTGGAGAAAAGTCGATTTACAGGTACAGCAATGACACTGATGAAACTTATTAGCCCGTCTATGGAATTTTATTTTGTCTGTTAGCATGAAGTGAATGAATTTGTACTATTTTGAGCTAGACAATGTGTTTTTTTTTAAATACAAAAATGTTCATTTATGTTTAGTTTGGCAGTTTGATCATCACTTTGCTAATCAATTAATTGTTCAGAGACCTTGTTTCAGTTTACATTTTCAAAATCCATTGGAATGTCATCCTCTGAACAGTAAATCTTTCCCTCACGAAAGGAAGTTTTTTAACAGGAATGCGGGCTGGCTCAAATGCTGTTTTTTTTTAACTCGTGCAAAGATGTATATTGAATTCTTTTTCAATATCCTTGGACATTTTATCACATGGGCTTCATTTATGGTTATTTGTTAGTTCGTTTGTTAAATAGATAGAGATATGGAAACCTATTTCAGGACCTGCCTTAACCCTAATATTTGAAAATAAATCATCTTTAAATTATTACCCGGGATTGAATTTGTGCACGTGTAAAGATGTATAAAAACGTCTTTAGGATTGAATGAGCTGTATACGTATATGCTGGGCCACAGACCAGAGTTTGGACACCCTTGTATTTAGTTGCACTGTGAGCCCTGCCGCTCGCCCCGGTCCGCCCTCACCCTCTGATGCTGCTTGTCCAGCTCCTTGGCGCGCTGCTGATGCTGCAGTCGGCTGCTCTCGGCATTCTGCCGCTGACACTTGAGCTCCTCTTGAAGCTGCTTCAGTCTCTGCTCCGCTCCCGACGCCTGCAAGGGACGCGAGTTACCCAGCCAATAATTCCATCAACTTCGACAATGATTCAAGATTCTTTGTAGAATATGCTGAAATGAGCAAACGCAGATACTACTGGAGTGTTACCCGTTGACTCTCCTGACCGATTCGCGCCTGCGCCGCGCTGAGTTCGTTGTGCGCTCTCTGCAGGCCGAGCTCAGCGGCGGCCGTTTTCTTTTTGCCGAGCGCCATTTCGTCCTGGAGTGACCTCAGCGTCTCGGCCTTAGCGCTCAGTTCTTCCTCTAGAGACGCTGCGTGATGACGCAGTTGGGACAAAGATGCTGCTGGACGGAGCAGAAGCATGGATTATTGGACAAAATCATTGACGTTGTATTTACATTTAAACTCATTTAATACAGACAATAGCAATCGTGCTGGCTCAACATTTTGCATAGTAATTAATTTTTAATAACCTTTTTTTTTAATAAATGGCTTTTGGGTTCATTACATGACGAGGAATTTTAATCGTCATATGTTTATATTTTTACATTTAAGTGTGACATTCAAATGTTTGTCTGTGAGAGTCACAAATAAAGTACTAAAGTAGTCAATAACGTTCGGTAATTCAGTACTAAAATAATCAATTCAATATTCAATATCAATAACTAGTACTTTTAATCACAAAAAAAAAGATTTCTTTAGTAGTATTACCAAAAGTAATCAATTAGATAAGTTTAGAACCTATAGTAATTGATTATTTTTGTAGTTAAATACCCAAAGAAACTGATTACTTTACTATTATCAAAAGAAATCAATTACAAAAGTACTTTTAGTGTCTAAATTAAGTGATCATTTTAGTAGTTAAGTGTATACAAACACACATATATATGCATACCAGGGATACATATACCGGGAATTGAATGTATGGACTCTTACAAGAAAAAAAATGGAATTGAATGAGTTAAAAATTTCTGACTTCATTGCCAATTAAAGATAAGGTCTAGTGTCCACAAAGTGCATGTACAGAAAATTCAGTGGCAAACAGTGCACCAGCAAGCAAATATGTCTCAGCCTTGTAAATGAGTTACTCATTCACTATTGTGTTCTTCCAAATGTACACGAATGTCAGTCGTTTTTTTTTGTCACAAGCTCTGGAGTCAAGTTTATTATTCAAGTGTAACAGTAGCGCAACATTCCTGGCATGATGTGGAGGGGGGGGGGGCTTGTTGCTGACCTGAGAAAACATGCAGTAGGTTTTATCTTTCTACAATCTTGCTGGGAACGTAATAGATAAACACAAGCAAACACACACCTTAGGCAAACGTTAAGGCAGCATTTTTGTGTGCAGAGAGGGAGGCACATTTCAGAACCAAATCTCAGGTCACTTGTATCTCAAGACAATACCGTACGTCACCTTCAAAATGCAATAACGGGTATGTTTTTCGACGTTTTTGGGTATTGTGAGTATTTTTGTGGCTGTACTTTTCCATACTCACCATCCGCTTGTGCACCGAGGTCTTTCCCCGTGTCAGGCGCCTCCCGCTTTGATTGGTGGTCAGCGACGGGCGTCTGGGGAGAAGATGGAGATGTTCTCCTGACCGCCGGCCTGGGATCATCCCGCTCCCACGGAAACACAGCCAAGGGAGCGACAAAAGAGTCCGATTGGTCGGACGGGTGGCCGCGGGGCGAGGTTTTGTGTTGCCGCGGCAACGAGGCGGCCGGAGTGTCAGGGAACTGGAGACGCTGCTGAAACACGGGTTACAAAAACAAAGAACTTTCAGCCAAAGTAACTTTCTGTCTTTGTTTATATCAGGGCCTGTACATATGCATACATATTTATGTATTATGCCAGAATAAGACAAAATGATTTTTTTTATCTGCAGTCTCGAGACAGATGGTAAATATGACATTAAAATAATATGAATAAACTGGATTACCATGCATTTAAAATAATTATTGCACTAAAATTACATGTTTACAAACCCATTGCATTAATAACTAAGTCCTAATAAATTAAAGTGTACACCTGCACAAATTAAAAGGATATTTACTATTTTCAGGGCCAGTACCAATACTTAAGTGCTGTAGTAATGATTATTTTAGGCACTAATGTGTTGTTTAGTGACTCAAGTAATCCACGACTTTAGATACTAATTGATTAGATGATTGATTAGTAGTGGCCATTTTTTAAAAACTTGCTTCAGCCAAACAATTGAAAAATGGAAAAAAAATAAAATAAAATCAGTAGCTGAAACCGAATGTCTGGATTCTTAAAACCTAAAAATATATCTTTGATTGTTATTATTGTACATGAACAAGAAATGATTTCCAAATGATTCATAGACATAATATTAAACTGCTGTAAATAACTAATTTAAAAGTAACCCTAGAATGTAATTGAGTATTTCTTGGTTGTACTTACTGGGATGTACGGGGAGTTCTGCAGTTCCTCATTTTGCCCCGTCCTTTCATCTTTTCGGCTCCCTGAAGGACAAAAACACAGCATTTGGAACGAGCCCTGTAAGGAACCAATAGCGGACTAAAGCTAGCCAAGTGGTCTCAGGACAGAAGAGCGAAGACATCTTATGGGGTAACCCATGGGGAGAAGGAGCCTGGGAAAAAAAAGGAGGCCAGCTCTGAGATTTCCTTTGGAACCTCTCATCTCACTTGGAATGAGCCACTGGGGTACGAGATGTACAACTTCCAAGAAAAATAAAGCGCTACACTTAAGAGGCCACATCAAGATCCTGCTTAAAGGGGCCCAACTTTTTGGAGCTTTTAAGGACGCTAAAATTTTGATTTAAACACCCCTCAATGTTGCATTTTATTGCGAGAAAAACACTGCTTTTGGCTTCTTCATTGACTTTTGTGAGAACAAGCGGTCAAGATGATGGCTGGGTGGGTGTTTTGAATGACATTATAAAGGGGGCGTGGCAACCACACAGTGCGAGGCACGGCTGGAAAATGAGTTGCTACTTCCTGGTTAGAAATGTCAGTCCCATAAAATCCATTTGACAATGTGCCAAATGTACTGTAATTCCACGAATATAATCTAAGTTTGGGAAATTACGGTCATTTATATTTATTAATTTAAAGGCGAAAAATATCACGATCCAGGTCCTTTCAAGAACAGGTTTATCGCCAAAAGATGGTTCTTATGTACCGTGGTGTTCCCGGGGCGAGCCTGCACTCCAACATGGTGTGGAGAAAGGAGTGTTGTCTGCAGATCGACTGGCGTTCCGGAGCTTCTCGAGTTCTGCCTCCAGTCTGTGAAAAGTGGGCATGGTCGTCGTGGAAACCAGGCGGTAATTAACGGATCCGCCGACGCCGTTACCTTTTAACTTCCTGAGCGAGTTTGCTGTTGAGGGTCTTGGCGGCGTCCAGCTGGCCCTCCAAAGAGCAAACCTGGGCCTGCTTGGTCTGAAGCTCCTGGCTGAGGCGCTGTCCGCCCTTCACTGCCACCTGAGCCTCCTCGCGGACATTCTGCAACTCCCTGCGAACGGCGTGAAGCTCCCCTCGCATCTCCTCGTACTAAGCCGAGAAATAAAATTTCCATTTTCTTCACGCGTTTTGGACAGTTAAGGTTTTAATCCATTTTAATGGGAAAAATAAACAACAAACATTTGTGTAAGGTTTATTTATGATTTATTTATGTGAAGGCAAATAAGACGAATTCCGATTTCTGTTTTAACGTCAACTTACCATTCGTCGCTTTGCCAGTTATAGTAGCAAAAAGTTCATATTTTTTTCTGTAATTATTTGATAGCTAATTATTTTTTTCAACTGGAATTAATACCTTAAAAGATCTTTTCCACTTTCTGTGAACTGAAAGGCTCAGGTAATGACCAACCAAAGACCACCTGTTGGTCATGTGACGTTCATAAACCGAACCATTGGTCGTAAACTGAGCATTCAGCACATGATGACCTTTTCTTCTTTTCTGCTTGTTTTTTTTTCTACTTTTTTTTGCAACATGAAGGGTGTCATGTTGGCATAATTTTGCATCAAAAAGTAGATATATAAATAAAATGAAATTGGGTGTACTTTTTTTTCAGTCTTTAAAACACTATCGCAAGGTATCAAATCGGGCCGATTCTCAAAATCAAGTGAATCGAACTCGGATGCAAAAAAAAAAAATGAGATTGAGACACCCAAAATGAAATAAACCGCACAAAAATAATTCGGGTTATGTTTCAGTTTCAGCTTTGCTCGATAAAAACAAGGCAAAATGCTAATCGTTATTTTCCAAATGAAAGCATCTCTTGTGGATTGAAAGCAAAGCTAATCAATAAAGTAAAGAAGAATCCTAAACGATTCCCAAGATAATTACGATGAATAAAACCAACAATAATGAATCACTTGTT
Source organism: Hippichthys cyanospilos (assembly GCF_059441005.1). Lineage (NCBI taxonomy): Eukaryota > Metazoa > Chordata > Actinopteri > Syngnathiformes > Syngnathidae > Hippichthys > Hippichthys cyanospilos. The sequence goes on from NC_142381.1 coordinate 1,933,052, forward strand.
GCGCATCAATGTTGTAATAAATTCAGTAATCTTTGGGCACACCACTAGGGGGAGCCTTTGGCAACAACCACTGGAATTGTTTAGGTAGAGCAAAATGCTGGCTTGTACCTTGACAGTTTGTTTGTCATGGCTAATGTGGATGTTGTCCAGTTGCAGCTGCTTCTGTTTGTTCTCTCTGGATAGACGCTCGCGGTGGGCCTGCAGCTCCTTCACCTTTTGCAGAACCCGGCCCGACAGGCCCGCCGTCCAGTCCTCCTCGACCCAGCTCATCGCTCGCTTCGCTTAGGCCTGACGGGGGACCCATAAAGAAGCATATTTTTCAGCCACGTGAATATGATACACAATAGTCTGTTTTCTCCCATAAAGTCTTGACTTTCTTCAATCCTTCAATTACGATTTTAATCGATATCAATGGAAGAAATGAATCCAGCTAACATTTATTTAAAAATTGAATGTATTTTTAAAGAAAATATTCAGACAAAAATAATGACTACAGCTTTAAAATGAGTTTGAATGAGAAGTTAACATTCTTGAATGTGCGTAATTTGCATACAACTTCCAAATGATAGCCTAATTATATACAAATATTCACTTTTTTCTGCTAAAAATGACTAAATAAGTGGACTACAGTATGTCTCGTAAACAACTTTCTGCCACTTTTGCAAATCTCAATTGCACAATTTAGCTAATGGTTACATTTTCGATTTTTAGTTGCAGATTACTCAAATTAATTGGATTTATCGGCCGGTCCTAGACCACAACAATGTATTGCGCAACACCATTCTGAGAACCTCTGTCTTAGATTACTGTAGTCCCTCCCTCAAGGCACCAAGTATTAGCCAGTCCTGACAGTCAGCTGTTGGCGAGCGAGTGTCAGAGAAGCAGGAAGTCCACGCCTGCAAATTCTTCCCACTTTGCCTCCCGATGTGTGTTTTGTTGTTATGGAAGCGATCACCAAGGAAGAAGCTGCAGGGTTGTCACCAGCGGGGCAGCTGTGACTCAACGTTTCAAAACAGCCACGTTGAAAATAAATCTCTCTTTTTTTTTTCCTCCTTGTAACTAGCCGGGTTTATAAAACGCAAGAGCAAGAATGAAGAAATGCCTGATTTGAAAATGACGGCCTGGCAAAACCTGCTGCGGGAATCATTGTTAATTTCGACGTTTTGATCTTTACATTCTAGTCACTTTAATTGCATTACAAGAAGACGTTATGGGCTCCAAACGTCAATTATCAGCCTCCTTGACGACTAATAATTGCTATTGGCCCTGGAAAAAAAAAAAAATCATCTCATTCTCGCCACCAATCATGCTTCCTTTTCATTCATCTTTCCTTTGTTTACATCCTTGATCTGCCATGCTCCTCCTTAGTATCCTTTCATCAATCAACCCTAGCTTTATAGTTCCTCCTTTTGCTCAGCTTTACATGCTACATTTTGTCCTTCCTTGCTCACTTCCTTTTATCCAGCCTTCTTTTTCAAACGATTTTCCAAATTTAATCCATCAAGACTTCCTTTTCGTTCCTACATCTCCTCTTTATTCCTTTATGTGCCGTTTCCTGATCTGTTTGAGTATCCTTCCATCAATTCTGCCTCACTTTATAATTCTATTCCATTCTTTCTCTCATCTTCCACATTATTTTGGACTTCCTTTAAAACAATTTTCCAAGTTCCATCCATCAAGACTAAAATTTTTGCTTTTGTTTCAGACATCCTTCTTTTATTCCTTCACGTGCCCATTCTTGATGTGTCCTTGTCTTCTAAGTATCCCTCAATCAATCCTCATTTACTCCACCGGGACTTATTTCCTAAGAGGTTTGCAGCGACTTTATCGCACCCTGTTTTCTGACTGTGTGAAGGGAGGAGGCAGCAGCTGGACATTGATTTATTTATTTAATTTTTTAAACTCAGTATTTGATCACGAGCTTCGGTCCGAGAAACAACACAAGCTGAGTGACGGCCATTGTTTTGTTACCGCCTGGCATTAAGAAAATAAACAAGTATATGTTGATATTATAAGCACTGATAGTTTGTCAAGTCGCAATGATAATAAAAATTTTTGAAAAAAGAAGAAACACACGCAGATAAAAGAAGCTAGTTACTTACCATTTACTTTTTGGGAGTTGACAAAAAGGGCGCCAACCAATCGGCCGGTAAGCGACGTCACTCCTCGTCGCGTTGACAAACTCGGCGCTTTCGGGTCCAAAGTGGAAGATAACAAGGTTCGTTTGTGTTGGTCTGGTATCGTTGTTTCCCTTGACAAGATAACAGCGAGGTAACAGATGGATGCGGCGCGTCGCGTGCAGCTGACAAGCCGACGAGAGAGGTTGTGGCACGAGGCGGGGCGGGGCTTAGTGACGTAGAAGGAAAGTCCTTTTTTGGGGGAGGTCTTCGTAGGTCATGAGCATGAGTGACCCCTAGCGGACAGAAACGGAAGAATTTATGTATACATTAAGAAAAAACATTCTGAATATATTTGAGCTGTTTACGTGACAATCCGCTATTTTTTAAAGGAAATACCACACTGATATAGCAACATTTAATAGAAAACATCTCACTTTTTAACGATTCTCATGGCAGTGGACACATGGGCATAAGATAACAAATGGAGCGATCCTTCCTGTGCTGTAACACTGACCCACAAACCTGACTGCACCAACCTGCTGCCCTTTATCCGGGATTAAAAGGCATGCGCTAGTGATGGGTGATTAAAAAAAAAAAAAGAAGCAAAAACATGACACCTGAACAATTATGACAACGTTCAGATTGCCAGACAAGTCATTTTATTTAAGAAGTGCAACAGTCAACAAAATGCATTAGCTGCGTACAAAAATAAAATAGACACCATATCAAATACTGGCAACAAATCTTTATTACAATGGAAACAATATTTCTATACAGAACGAATAGTAATGAAAAACATCACAATTCTGAATTCCAAATAGTTGCGGACATCTTTGGCTGCTAAAACAAAACCACGCCAACGGAACTTGTACTGTATACTCCACCATTTCCTGCCACTTATTTCCAACAAGAGGCAAAAATAACAAAACAAAACAAAAAAAAAGTAAAAAATAAACTGTTTTTCTCAACTGGAGGTATGAATCAAAGGTTTATTTGATGAATGCAACATCAGGGATTTTTCCTTCCGTCTGAAAAAAAAAACAAACAAAAAAAAACTGAGTGTTACTCTCACAGGAAAAATTGCCTAATGCGAATGAATCAAAAGTTAACTTGTTACCTGTAACTGCGTAAAGATTTGTGCCGCTTTGTTGAAGTCCCACTCGTTGTCTTGTAAACACCTGCGACGGAGAAGAAATGCGTTTAGCCGCAGGAAAACGGCACCGAGCAAACGATTGCAAGACTCCAGATGAAGACGCTGACTTTTGGGACCATTCCAGGTTCATGCCCGACTTTTGCGAGAATGCCGTGAGCATCTCCTGCTGAGGTGCGGTGAGGGTGGGCACCGGGCTGGAAGATGGCGTCGGCGCGGGCGCCACGAAGGCCTTGCGGATCTCCTCCGTCGTGGCCAATCGGATGAAGAGCTGGTCGTTGACGATGCACAGGCTACGGAAAGCGTTTGCTTTTGTGGTCAGATGATCTTTACCCGTTGAAAATAATGGAAATCGGTCCCAGCCTTCCATTTTTTTTTAAATACACACATATGTGTGAACAGTACACATTGATTGTAAACTATAAATATCGTTATGGTATTAAAAATAAATGTAAAACACTAAGCAGTTCTGCCAGTTTTTGGTTAAATTGAATGGACATTGTGCTGCTCCTCCTTGTGCGCCATGAAGTCAGGCAAAATACAGTAAGATGCTGTAGTATTATTCTTTGCAGAGGATAAATAATATATGCCAAAGATAGTGTGATATCATCTGTTTTCATTTTTGCTTCCAAACCATATTTGATGAAGTATACATCATTTATTTGATTGCAACACTTCTGCATTTTTTAAGTGCGCAAGAAAATTAGGTATGGCAGAAGACGGCTTACCCAGAATTTCCTGCGGGGACTGTGATGAAAACTCGAGAGAAGGCCATGGTGGAGTCTCGGGATTTCCCATTGACTGCAACTAAGAAAAAATAATTATAAAAACATAAGAACAAACTCCTACTTAGGGTAAAATATACAACTTTAGTCTTTTGCTATTGTGCATGTAAGCCGGAATAAATGAAATTTCAAATAAATTATTTTGTTCTTGGTAGAAAGAACAAAATGGCTCTCACCTTCTTTGAAGATTCCACTCACGGTGAACGACAGTAGTGTGTTCTGTAGAGAAAAGGAGTGGTTAAAAAACAAAATAAAACAAAAAATAATAATAACAGGGCCAACCAGGCAAAGCACTCACAGTGTAGGTATTGACGTCGATGGTGAAAGAGGCGGTGTCATGCTGAGTTTTGGGCAGCTCGTTGATGAAAGCCACCACATTGAGACGCGTGTGCTTCAGCAGTCGGAAGCGCATCGCTGGAAGCGCCATAGTTCCGCGCGTTAAGGTCACGGGAAAGCTTTACACGGCGTTATCATCAAAGTCCCATTTAAACTGAACAAGCAAGAACTCACTGGAATCTCTGATCCGCTTCAGGTTTCGACTGTCTTTGTGGTACTCTCCCAGACTTGACCTACACACACAAAGGCCGCATTGGCAGGTGAGGAACTCCAGATGAGCGTTAAAACCAAGAAACAAAACTACAGCACAGTATATTGAATGCTACTGTTTTCTATTGGCATTTTACCTGGAAGGGTTTTGGTTGGAGAACGGTATTGTGAGGGACAACGATGCGCCGTCATGGTAAGCATCCAGGAGAGGCTGTCTGTCCCCAGAGTCGTAGATATTGTAGTACCTGACACAATCACAACAATCACGAATTGAGGCGCTGTTGTGCCTTGGCCTTGTCGTTTTGAGATTTGTCCGACTCAAAACTCACTGATGCAAGAACCGAAGGATGAGGCCTTTGATTTCATCCGAGCCGAAGTAGCTTCCCTGGATTGTCAAAGCGAAATGAACGCTTCGGTCAGACTTCCACTTGTCAAGTTACGTCTATGACTACTTTGCGTGTGACAGAACAAGTAACCTTGCAGGGGGGGATGGTGGTGGGCGTTTCCACATCAAAACCGATGGGCGGAGGAAGGTCGTTACCATCCTAAGGGGGGCAGAAAAGGAAGCATTGGAAATTTTCTTTGAAAAATCTGCAGCGGTGCCTTGAAAGAGAGTGCGTTAAGAAATTAGACCAGTTTCCAATTCTGTGTTAGGATTATGGCGGTGCAGTGATTCTATGACAGGGGTATGTGAGGTTTTTAATAGGGTTTCTGAAGCTATCAGGAAATCTAATTTAGTGCTTTTAAATGCCTTGACAGGAACATTTTTCTTTCCAAATTAAGAGCTAACAAATTGTAACATGAAGCAACATTGCTACGTTGTGGGGTACATGGCTGAAAAATGATGGATCAAGCCCCGAAAGACGCACAGTAAAACACTCATATCTCAAAGCACCAATGCATTTTGAGTAATTTTGAGTAACAGCAGCACAAATTACACAAGCACAAAGTGGGGATACAAATTTAAATCAAAAAGTTGCCTCACCAGTTTCAGGAGGCGGGGAAACCTCTGCCGCATAGCACTGGCACGGGAACAAGAACCCAAAAGGCATTAGATCATCATCATCATAAAATGAACAACTGCAATAAAATTGCATTTATTTGTGCATGTAGCCACCTCCTGTAGGCCTATTTGATATCACTGTGTGCCTCCAGCCACTCGAGTTTAAAGATGTTACACTGCTAATTCTGCAGGAAACTGATGGTATCAAAAGTCATCAAATATTTGAACTGGTTTAATTCTGGCCTCAGGAGTTTCCCTGTAAAGTTCGTATGTTCTCTCTGTGCTTGCGAAGATGTTCATGTGTACTCCAGTATCATTCCACATTCCAAAAAACTTGCTAAGTAGGTAATTGAAGTTGATCTAAAGTATCCACAAGCATGTGTGAAAGTTGTCTTGAGTAGTGTGTCAATTGGGAAAGCGTCCATTTCAACCACAATTCTTGACAATGAAGAGGACTAGCGGTCAAAATAGAATACATAATCTTAATGACGAAAAAAAAGAACACGTAAAGTCGGGATTGTTCTCTCACCGCAGTTACAAAAGGAACTGCTGTAATTCCACACTGATAAGAGCAATCTATCTTATCTGAAGAGGGAGTAATCAAACCAAAGTTTCTCACCCAAATATTATGATAGTAAGATGCTATGCTTTATGCTTGTTAGGCATTTAGGGAAAGTCCGAGATTATTGCCATGAAAAAGTCAGAGAAGCAAGCAAATGAGGCGGAAGCTTGCAAAGTAATGCTTCCTGACTTGCTTTTCTTTGTACCTAATCATACATGTGAATGTATACCGGTAGTACATTTCCGCAACGATACCAAACGCGTGTTCCATTAAGACCCATGCAGCGACACTGTTCCCACCCCCATGTGCACTTACCACAGACAGGTATACTCACCATCTCCCCCAATACGGACATGGGGAAGTGACAACCACACTTTTCTAGAAGCACATACACACACAAACACACGCAATAGACACATAGGGGCAGTCTATGACAAGACTGTACTGGATATCTGCCGGAGCGTTCCTTCAAAAAAAAGTATTGTGTTGAATCTCAGACTAACCGATGAGAAACAAATGTGAAGCAGCTATAAGGCGTGTACTTCACAAAGACCTGTGAGTAGAAGAAGAGAGTGAGGAGAAGCAGTGAAGCAGAACTCAGAGGTAGAGGCATGTCGCTCCGTGATTATACGCAAGATGGAAAAAAAAAAAGAGCGAGAGAACGACGGTTTCAGCGTGAGCTGGACCCAGCACCCTCCCTGCCGTCCGCCATAAGAACGAGCCCCCCACAGGAGCTGATGAGACAAATTCTACTAAGCAATCTTAACATTAGCAAAATCCTACATTGCCAAATCCTTTGAGGAGATCAGACTAGTGATATCCTGCCATGCAGGATTGGACTTTTTTTTTTTTTTTGCCTCTGATCACAATCACCAGCAGCATGGAAGAGGGAGTGTTTGACTTCTTGTCGCCAGGTAATACAAAAAGACCCAGTTGAGAATGTTTCTGTCCGAGGCTCTTTCAAGCAATTTCATCTGTTCCGATGATGAGCCAGCTGGTTGGCGCATCACCCCCCACTTGACGAAGGTGTGCCCTCGCCGCGCCCATCGGCTTCTCCTGAGCAGTCCCGCTCCTCCACTGGTGGCGTGAGGCCGTACACGCCGGGACTGAGGCTGAGTAATCGTGACTGTGCCTGCCTTAGGTTGTCCCAAAGTTTGGAGGTGGGATCTTACCCGTCATGGGCTAACCAGCCTTCCATACCCGCCTGATGAGGGAAGCCGAGTGGGCGAATCGTTAGTTGTCGAAAGGGAAGCACTGTCCGTGCATTTTTTTGTTTGTTACTTCCTCCATACGGATAGGTCCATGCCTCTTCTCTTATACGCAGAACCACAACACAGTAGTGGAGCGCTGCACAAGATCTTCTTTGCCATTGCAGTCCATGTAACGCGACCCTCCGTCTAATCTACAAAAACAGGCCTAAGATATCTTGGTCTTTTATGGGATGCCTGCAAGGGATTTGAGCAGGGGGAGCGCTGGGCACAGCACACCTGAGAACCTCAGCAGAGCTTACAAAAGATGTGCTCACACACACACACATATACACACACTCAGTTGGAAAAGAAGAGACAGCTGGCCAAATTGATGCGCTGGGGGGAAAAAAATAGCATAGAGGCGATTTTTCAATCAACATACGGGACAGTAAGAAACATATCTGCAGTTTAAGTGCAGGAGGAAGGTAATGTGAACCGACAGATGACAAAACAACCTGCGTGGGGGGGTTAAAGACTTTGTTAAGAAGTAAATCAGGAACCAAGCGAGATCCTACACAAAAAAAAATCTCCTTATGCACAAACAGGGAATTAACCGAATCAGTCGGCTCTGTTCAATCCAATCCAGTCATCCTTCCCTGCTGGGCTACCGAGCATCTTTTAATCAACAATGTTTTTTGGGGGCTATGTACGCACTTGAGGACATGCCAGTCTGGCTCAGACATTTATAGTATTTGAGTTCCATGCGCAATGATGATCTCACCCCCCAGAATGCTCAACTAACCTGATGTATGAGGCCTGGTCCTTGAACAAGTCACACAAGGGGTTCCGGACCAGCCACAGCTCCACCAGCTTCAGACCTTTGACTTTGTCCAGATCCCGGTCCAACTTGAGCTAAATGGCAACAGAGCGATATTCAGTAGGGACACAGATATGCAACAAAAACAAATGTGGTAATATTCGACACCCACCTCATTGTGGGAAAGGTTGAGGCTCTTCAAATTAGGCACTTTTGTAACCAGTTCGCTAAGATCATCCAGCTTGTGGATACGGTTGTTGCTCAGGTTCAAGCTGGCCAGCTTGCAAAACAAGATCAGCAAATTGACACATTTTTGCATTTGATAGGCGATGGTGTGAATTTTTAACATAACATTTATTATTATATAAATCTTTCACCACACCTCTGGAATGTTTTCTTCAATAATCTTGATGACGGCTTCCATATTTGTCTTCCTATTGAGAATGACTTCAACATTGTGAGAGACCAGGTCTGTAACAATAAAATGCACTTTCACATTTCAGACACAGCAATAGTAACGGCCCTTTGTAGAGCAGAAAAATAAAAACAGTAGACAATGATAGCTGTGTTGAAGAATATGATAATGCTTCAACAAAGTACTGTGAATGTATACTTACCAGGGTCAGTTCGGATGTTGTTCAAGTCAAGAGCTTGTTGGGATCCGTCAAAACGCTTCGCCATACATTGCTGTTATAGAATCATATTAAGAGAATATGTGACTTCAGTTGTCCAAACGATTTTATTTACATCTGAAATACCTTGCATTTCAGGCAACAATCAAGTGAAATGTAAAGCAAGAATGTGGTTGTTCAAACTTTGTGTTTTGTATTTATTAATGACATTTGGCTAAGACAATTAAAATGTGCAGGATGTAAATATATCAAGTAATATTAAGTACTCAAATCTTTCTGGGAAAAAAGTGGAATAAGTAGATCACTAGTTCTTGCATTACTCAAACGTGTCAAGGAATAACAATTGTCTTTTAAACTTACCTTCAAATGCTCAATATCTTCTGGCTTTAGGTCAGAAAGAAGGAAGTTGGGTGGATTGCTGCGATTGACGTGCACTTCCACCTGAAGCAAAGAAACGTCACATCAGTAAAACAAGGCCCAATTAATGTTTTCAATTCACACTTTTTTTGTGAAGTAAGAGTTTTCAATTGGGAGTACATGAAAGCACTTGAGGGGGAATGTGAAATTTTCTAAGGATTTCTCCAGGCAACAGCAAAACCAATTTAATGTTTTTTTTTTAAAGGCTGTGAGAAATAGTACAGGTTTCTTTTCAAATTAAGAACAAATTAAAACATTGCTAAATGGCATTATACTATCTCCTTTGCAAAACAAAAACAAAACCTATTATATTTGTAGATCTAAACATTATTTAAATCTGATAAGGGCGGCACAGAACTCTGATAACTTTTTCCTCACATCTGGCCATTAATGCTTTGTGCTAGTTAACTTGTACTTTGCAGAAAAAACAGTTCACAGAAGGAACATTATGTTATTAAAAAAAAGTTGCAAACTACTAGTGTAGGAATGGTTTTGTGACAGGCGATGTTTTAAATTGACACCTTGTAACCGTCTGTGTCGGTGATCTTGTGGGAGCATTTATGCAGAGCAGTGGCTGCCGTGGCATCGTCCAAATAGAAATGGGCTCTGTTATGGTCAACGTGGTACTGTAAAAACAAAGCGTGACGCAACGAGAAACAACTCGTAAACAAAAAGTTTATGCATTACAGCAATAAGGTGAGGTGTAACCAAATCTAACATTTAAAACTGTGCCTCACCTGAACAGGCGTGTAAGTTACAGAGCAGATGTTTTGAAGTGCAGTCAATAACCATTTCTTGTCGTATTTTTTTCCATGAGGAATCTGGGGAAAAATATGATTGACAGAGGCATGAAGATTGATAGCATAAAAAAAAAAAAAAGATTTATGAACTTAAGTGATACATACAGTAACTTTGTACCAGGTGGAACGATTTCGGCCTCCACCACCTCCGCCACCGCCACCACCTCCACCCCGGTCTCCTCTGAAGCCTCCTCTGCCACCTCCTCCTCCTTTTCCTTGTCGTCTGTCCCGCCCGTCTTTTCGAAAGGGCCTTCCGTAGGGGGTGCTGGATGAAAATAGATTACAAACAAAATAAGTTAAAAGATCCAAAATGCTGTCTTATCTCTGCCAAAAATACAGCCGTGCATGTGAATTTGACATTTTGCAAACACCTTAATGAATTGCCTTTGACCCTATGATATTAAGTGTTGTTAAACAGACTGTGAATCAGTCACACTCACAATCTGTTCTGATTGTTGCTCTCTTGACTGCTGTCGTTCATTGTCACGTCTCCATCGACGTCTTCAAGTCTGGACCGCGGTCCCGGACCCCCAAAGCCGCCAGGTCCGTGGCCGCCACGTTGCCGGTCTCGTCGAAAGCGTTCGTGAGAGCGACCTTTATTGGAACTTCTGCCTTTGCGGTTGCGATTGTTCGGTGCAGTGCGGTCGTCATGCTCTGAAAGATAAATAGTTATTACCACCTGTGTACTTATCAAATGGTAAGGTCAAAAATCATGCATATCATTTAATAAAAATTAGAAACAAAAGAATGAGGAATTGGACTGATCTTAATTGAAAGCCTCTTAAGAAATTTAATAAATTATTTCAAGCACAAGCCTCTTGTGGACCTTTTTAATGCCTCTTTCGAAATGTGTGACAAAATTGCATATTGTCTTTAAATTGAATAACACAAGGATATTGAAATAATTTGTGATACTACCAACCCATTTGAAATTAAAAAACTAGTTAAAGCAGTGGTTCTTAACCTGTGTTCATTTGAACCTTATTTGTTCGGTCTCAGAGGCTCAACGCAGCCTCCACTGATTTGTTTTGAGTTCATGCACCGTGTTGGTTATGTTTATTAAACAAGGCAATGTTAGTACACCTTTCATGTTATGCACCAGTTAATGAATAATTAGTTGAGGATGAATTCAGAACGTTAATGAAATGAGGCTATTCTTACCCAATCTACAATCACGAGCATGTAGTGTGTCTTCACATCATCTCTTTCTAAATGTGACAATATTGCAAATTTCCATTTTATGACTGAGCTAATGCAACCATTTCTCACGACCAACACACTAGAACTATAACAATAGTTAACTAATTTCTGCACATATGCATTCAAAACTAGTTATCCGTCAATTGTTTGATGAGGGGATCAGGCCAGCATGTTAATAAGATGGCATTCCACACCAACTACAAAATGAACTGTTTGACTAAATGAGTTTTAATAAACATTTTGTTTACTGATTTTGAAGGGATTATCATGCAATGATAAAGAATGCTATAGCGCGACCTAGAAGTTGAAATTATGAAAACGAGTAACTATTTTGTTGCACACTTTAGAAAGTAGCACGCGATTAGCTTCAAAATCTCACGTAAAAAATGTGGCCGCCTTGAAACGCCTGCAAGTTCCCGAGACTCTAAATGTATGCAAATATGGATCTAACCAAACAAGTATGCGTTGTGACTTAACAGAGCGATTCCTGGTTTCAAACTCGCTCTTACAAACCTTGATTATATAATGTGGTCCAAAAATAGAACTAGAAGATCAAAGAGGCCGAGAATGAAAAAGTTTTACCTCTTGAAGTCATGAAATCAGTGCATCTAACCTCCCTTGTCAGCATAGAGCCTGAATAAACAAGGCGCCGGGGGAAAAAGGAAAGACGAAGTAAGATTAACGATGCTGTGACACATTACTTACCGAAGTAATAGGCACCCTCCGCCATTTTTCTTCGTGGAAGTTATGAAATAATAATCCAAAACAGCCAAGACGTTGGACGTTGTTTGAAGGTTGGCTGGTAACGCGAGGTGCCCTGTCTTATTTTCGAATCCAAATGGCAAGGTAACAAAGAAGAAAGGGCGCAGTGGGCCGTCGCCACGCTAACGGCTGAGCTTAGCCAGTTAGCTTCGCCGCCTGCGGCTCGAGACTAAAATGGAGGATGTGTTCACTTTCAGCTTCCGGGTTACGTTTGGCTACTACAAGTTACGTCATAACATGTTTGCGCATGCGCCCCCTGGTAATGACGCAGTCACGTAAGTTACGGTACAAAAGCATACACTTGACATTGATAATAAATTAATCATATGTAATTTTTAAGCCTCCAAGTAGATATTTCCGAATTAACGGGAGTTAAATGGTCGAAATCGACTTACTGCGGTCTAGGGTTCGTGTCACCTGCAGGTTGGGGACACGTCTCCACTGCGTGTCCATGTCGTATGGCGCACATCTATTTACCGGGTTTACCTACATTGACAAAAACAAAATTGCAAAAACAAAAGTGTCGTTTCTGGAAAAAAAAAAGAATGAGAATGGGCAAAAGGTTGCTTCTTGACAAGGCCCGACTTCATTTCGCCATTTTAGCTTTAGCTGCCCTGCGCACCTCGGCCCATTCTGTTCACTGTGCACATTTGTGAACTCACCACGAACATTTTCACCCCTGTCCACATATTTTTTTGTTATATTTCTTCTCGTGTTTGTGACGCGACGAAACGACTAAACGACAACGTCGTTTTTTAGCCACCGCTCACGTTCATGCGGTCGCGTCGTCACTTCTCTTTCTGCGAAACTCAAAATGGCGCCATGATGTGACGTCATCGCCGAGTTATCTTGTCTCAAACTATATTTTTCATCGAAAATGTATGGGAAAAAACTAGTTTTTAAGAACGCATTTAAATATTTTATGCGCTCAATTTAACATTATTTGAAACAGAAAGCAACGAATTCTGCTCTTGTCAACTCGAATGTTTTTGTTTTAAACACGTTGAAAAAAATGGATGGATGAATTTATGTATTTAAAAAAACTATCCTCTTGCGTTGTCATCTATTTTAAATAGTAGTAATTATATATATCGATTTTTTTCCCAAATGTGTAAGCAATTAGCCCTAATCGTGACACTTGACGTCGCATTTTTGTATTGCTTTCATGCATAACCACGTGTTTAAAACGGGCATTTGCAATTAAAAAGACAAACATTGAGATATAAACAAAACGTTACTGAAATCGAATTAACACTATTGCATGGAACAAATCTCATAATGTTAAAAGCAAACAACTGTAGGGCAGCTCTTCTCACAGTGTTGTAAGTGATGTGAAAGTCCTCCAGTTCTTTTACCAGAATCATTCCTAAAACAAAACAGACTGGCGCAAGGAAATGCATGAACTTTTAGTTGACCACAATACAGTTTCTTTCTTTTTTTTCAGTTGATGCATGCTAAATGTCTTTTAATGCAGGTCATCGCCGAGGCAGCACCCAAAACCGCCTCAAGTCGGGATATTGCAGTTGTCGCCATTTGCCAAGATGCCCGTTTCATCCACCGAGCCCTGAAACAACAAAATCAAATGAAAACCAACTCGACGTGACCATTAGGCATGAGGCTTGTGGATCACCTCCTGTGGTTTGCCCAAGAGCAGCCTCATATAGCTGAAGATCAAGAGCATGCTGAGGAAGATGAAATTACTGCACATGCCCACAACAGCTGACAGGACAGGAAAGTTGAACAGCAAGTACCTGAACAAAGGAAACATATTCAATTTACACCTTTTTTAATATTATAATTTGTAAAAATAGTATAAAATAAACGATACATAAGAAAAGATATAAATACCATCCTGGGGTTGAATGTCTAGATTCAACACCCGTTTGACAAAGAATAACAATTCCAATGTTGCCGTCTCACCTCACACCAGTTAAATAAGCGTGGATGTAGAGCTGGGATGAGTAGATTTGCACTTTGCTAGATAGGATCTCAATGACGGCTGTGGCCGAGGGGGCGTACTGTTCGCGAGGAAGGAAAAAAGGAAAAAAAGTCACCCCAAATATTTTCCTGACAGTAATATGTTCTAGGCAGTCTTTCTAGTCCAAGCATGGTGTTCTGATTAATGTTACGTTTGTGGAATATGAATTAAGCTGCAGAAACCTCCTGTTTTAATCAATTTCAGGGGTCGGTCATTTTGTCTCTTACAAGCGTCTCTTACAGTTGCTCAGGGCTCGCATGAAGACCGATCGTGGAACAGCTCGTGAACGTTAGCAGTGATTAGCTGTTACCCGAGCAACTGCGATGTCATTTTCACTCGACAAGTGGCAGAATGTCGACCTCCTGAGATTGATCACAACAGAAGGATTTTGCTGCTTAATTCATATTCCACAAACACAATATTCATCAGAATGCAGTAGGGAGAACCTATTTTTGTGGGAAAAATAGATGGTTAGCCCTCCCTTTTAATATAAAACTAAATCGTAATGCTAGTTTGCTAATGATTGTACTCGTGCCAACTGACTGGGTCGTCTGTGTATTCTGAGAAGAGTTCCACCCCCAACACTTGTTTCTGCTCAGCAACTCCGCTCATGAACGCCGGGAAGAAAAGCAGCGTCGACATGGTCCTCAGAAGGTTCGACCTGTACCGTAGCATACTCTGAAACCAGAAGGTCACAAGTTCAATGGGGGTAGGAAGAAATACAAAGACTTATCGTATCTAGTCCTACCTCTATATTTTACTCATACCACTTGTCAGTTATTTGTATACAATAGTGCATTTCAAAACAAAACACGCTCCTCTTAATCAGATGTACAACTTTTATGTATGAGCGTGATTTATGAAACCTTCAACCATCCGAGCCCCATGAGACGGAAAAATGGAAAAGCATTGCTTTGGCGCCATCTTGTGGCTATTTTCAGAGGGAAAAATTGAAAAGCTCTTTTTTGGCGTCATCTTGTGGCTTTTTTGAGTAACTTCGTGCAGTTCTTTGCGCCATCTTGTGGTTGTCATAGCCAATTACAGTATAATTGGGAGGGGGGTGGGGGTCTTTTAAACTTGATTTGACTTAACACTGCAACACAGTAGAGGACAAAACATTGTGTTAAAAAAAAAAAAAAAACGATAACTTCTGACTTCCCTTATCTGAGCCGTATTGCTGAAGCGTAAACACATCAGGCGCTGTTTGGGAAGGTTATTAGAGGCGTACTCACAAAGCGAGAGCTGGAGGCGGCCGACAGCTGCCTTGCCTGAGAAACAACGCAACGCAGCAATCAGCTCAAACGCGGTTACGAAAACGGCGACCGAGCGGGCGCCGCGCTCCGGATGACTCACGGAGCGAGCCGACGTCGCCACTTGGCCTCCGTCGCGCGAGAAGCAGGTCGTCCTGATCATGAACATCCCGAGGTCCTGGTTGGTCTCGGAATCAGGCATGTCCAGCTGGAGAATTATTTGATAGGCCTGGCCGAATGTCAGCACCTGAATATAACGAATGCCGATCACTCATTCAATGCCAAAGACGTATTTTTACCTAAATCACTTTTATGAATCCAGACATTCAATTGTATGTGCTTAATGATTTTTTTCCCCAAGTGTTTGGGTAGAGGAACTCAAAAGTTTGGTACTGAATGAATCAAGTATGAAAGTAATTGATTACTCAAGAGACACAAGTATTAAAGTATTCATTATTTTTTTAATTTTAAATCCCAAACTAATGATTATGTGATCGAATAATTTAGGTACTAAAGTATTTCAATCAATGATTTGAGGTACTTTAGTAGTGAAGATAGAGAGTTCGAAAGTAATAAAGACATTGATTACTTTCAAAATTACCAAAGAAATCGATTACTTTCTTTAGTGACTTTGAAAGTACTGTAGTGCCTAAAACGATTTATTACTGTAGTACCGACAGTAATCAGTTACTTTGGTGCCATTACCTAAGGCAACCTAAAGTCTGGACTCTCAAAATAAAAAACTTGAAAACACGCTCCTGGCATTGAATGAGTTAATATTGTCCAAAATCATGGAATATTAACATTATCATTTGTCATAGTTTTTAATGTTTTGCAAAAAATTCCACTCATTTTTATATTTTACAAAATCATCTCATGGGCCGAATTAACCCAGTTTGCGGGCCAAAACTGGCCCGCCGGCCGTATGTTTGACACACAAATGACAAATTGTACATACAGGTTTGTTGTTTCTCATCAGAGAGACGTTGGCCACAGGATACGAGCATATGAAAGACTTTGGCGTGTAGCAATCGGTCCTGCGAAAGCAAAAACCCGAATTAGCAAAACTGAGATTTGAAAAGTGTGAAGAAAGAGCTTTAAATGTAGCCAAACGTGTCATTTCCCGATTTCCTCGAACAGCTCTCACTCACCTGTAGAAATAATGCACCGGAGTGGAATAAGCTGCCAGAGGCATGTAGGAGTAGTAGAAACTCCCGTACAGAAAGGCGGAGATCCACAGGAGCAGAACCAGCACCGAGAACAACACGACGCCCTGCGCGGCCCTCTGACGGACGCGGGAAAGTGTCCCGACGACAGAATCTTTCCATCTCGTGAGCAACGAACCATAAAGGACGAAAAGGTCACGTCCAGACGTCATGAGATTTGCCCGCTCCATTTTACAAAAAAAAAAAAAAAAAAATCTATATATAAATATACAGTATATTAATAATGAGCACTCGGTTGAATCAGAGTGGGAATAAAAACATTTCCCGTGTTGACGAAGATGCAAAACTTCTTCTGAGGACCAAACAAACTCATCATTCATTGGACTGGGAAGTGTGAAATCAGCGAGTCAAATTTCAGATCACAAGCAGAAACACTTCAATGTCAGATGACTTCAGATGGGTCCCAATATGGCGCTGAAAATAACCCAAAAATTCTGCGGATGAGATTTATTGACATGTCTTATGCATTTCACATATATATATATATATATATATATATATATATATATATATATATATATATATATATATATATATATATATATATATATATACTATATATATATACTAAATCTCATAAACTGTCCCTTTAGTGTGTTTTAACACTTTGACAGGAACAGTGCTTTTTTTTCCGATTAAGAGCAAATGAACTGGAACATAGAGCACATTTTTGTGTGAAACTTACTCCTTTGCAAAATGTTCTATATATATATATATATATATATATATATATATATATATATATATATATATATATATATAAAATAGAAGGAAAGAGAATGTTGTAACAATGGAAAAAAAAGATAATTTATGCCGTGAACATGTAGCAGTGTTTTTGATATCTCTGCAAACAGAGATAGCCTTGCTAGCCCTGACATTTGATTTTTTTTTTTGTCCTTCTGTCGTAGAACTGAAGCAGATGACAACAACGGGCAAGACGGATGGGCTCGCTGTCAATAAACGACAATGCGACCTCGCGCAAAGCCCTCCTTCCGCCAGATCTTTGCATATCTGAGGCTCGCATCCATCAGCCTCTGACAACACGCTAATCCCGTCAGTAAGCACTTCCATTCGTGTCTTCATCCCCGGTTTACCCTCCTTTCATTCCATTCCACTTGCAGTTTGCCGACCGCCAGGTTGCTCTTTACAGAGCCGACAGATTCAGAGATATCCGTTGCGCCGACGACCCGCTCGCCCTTGCGCGCTATCTTGTCCGAGGAGGGGGCGGGGCCACAAGCCAGGTTGGGTGTCGCTCCCTTTGTGGCTTCACGCCTCGGCCTCTTGGGTGGCTCGGGATGAAAGAGAGACAGAAGGGGGGCTCAGAGGGGGGCTCGAGCCAATTCACGTCGTTACGCATTTTCCGCACTGTAAGGCGCCTAAAAGCCTTGAATTTTCTCAAAAACTGACGGTGCGTCTTATAATCCGATGCGTTTTATAAAGTGTGTTAAAGTGAGTTTTCACTTCGGGGGGACGGAAAAAGAAAATAACTTAATCGCCATGTAAATTCTTCCATTTTTACCTTTGCGTTTTAGCTATAAATGTGTTTTTTACAATTCAAATTTTTGGAACACTCCGTTTGAAACTTTGATGTGCTATATACGCTCCAATTCATATGGGGCGCAAAAACACGGGAGTTTTTGTAAAATAAATCACGATTTTATCAAATAAATCCAGAAACTGTTTTATAGAACAACAAAACAATATATTTTAAGGTTTTTGCTTGCAATTCAAGAAAAAAAAAATCAAGTTTGATATTGTATTAAATCCTAATTATATTATTCTTTGAAATATTCGAGCCGTGTGCAAGTTTAGGGAGCGGAAGTCACTCAAACCGGCTCCCCACTTTAGAATGGGGGGCTCTTTGCCCATCTACCCCCTCCATGCCGGTCCCACGGCGAGTCCTCCTCCTTGCGCAATCCATTGTTCGTCGGGCTGCTTCCAGTTTAACAAAGCGTCAAGCTAGCAAGCGTCAACGGCGCAACTTCCGGTTTTAGCTGTCGAAATAAAACAAGATCAACGAATGGCCACGGTCGCTTAGCTTTTATTTTTTAAAATCGCGCCTGGGTTTTCCGTGTTATACAACTAACTTGACAATGGTGATGCTGAGAGGGTTTTCTGGTTCTCCTTCTTTTCTCCTCATTGATGTTCATCAACTTTACCGGACACAATCGATGGAGACCAATTGTGTAAAACCACAGCCCGGACATGGAAAAACTATGATTTTCTCAGACGATTGACCGCAATAGGACACTTTTAACAGGCCGATTAATTGATCTACCTTTTAATAATTATAGATTTAGTTTTCAAATCAAGCTGTTTCCGGATGCCTTTTGTGGCGAGGATGACTTTAGTCAAGTACCCGCTTCTGGGCTTCCTTTGCACGGTGGCCGTCCTATCGGGGTCCCGGGGCTCCGTGTCCGCTGCGGGGAGGAGCTGCGCCGACACCCGGCAGGTGTACGCGGAGAAGGGCTACAGCACCGGCACGGCGCCGGTGACTCAAATCTCCGGTAAGGACCCTCCAATGCGTCTTATCTCATAACTAAACACACGAGTGCAAATTTTGATGTTGTAACCAGAAGCGGTGGCAAAAACAGAGAAGACATCTGTCAACGTGCGAAACAAAGTGTAGAACTCACTAATGAGCACCATGTGGCCAAATTATCGTCCGTCCCCGGGATAAAAATAATACAGGGCGGTTTGAAACCGAATTAGAAGCCGCTTCCCCTGTGTGCTGTTTAAATAGGTTGATGAGCAAATTGCCAAGACCAGAACAACAAAGAACCTCGCCCCTAATTAGTCTTCGCCCGCGCTGCTAAATCCTCGCGTGGGTTCTGTTCACCCACAATAATCTTATCAACTGAATGAGACCATGTGTGGATTTGGAATCGAGTTTCCGCGAGGGGGAAAGAAATGGGAGATTTCTGGGTGTGAATAAGAGAAAGTGTCTGGAAAAGTGAAAGTGTGAAGTATAGCGAGACTGATGTCATCGTGGCTGTGAGGTCATCAGTATTTTCCAAATGTGCAAGCTCAGGTCAGGGGAGATAAAACGATCAAAAAAAACAAGAAACAAACTGATGCATGATCATTAAATGACCCAAAATGTTCCTCACACCTGTTCTACACATTGTGGCTTTGTTCGAGTGTAACAGATGCAGTATTGATTTTTTTTTTCTTCAATGTATTCGCAAGTGAGCGTTTGGCTTGGGTGTGCGTGTTCTTCGCTTGTCCCGTGGGCCACGGGGGGAGCAGATGGCCCGGACGGCGCCGACGAGAGAGGCCGCCTAGAAATGGAAATGCAGAGATGAGAGAGCGGAACAAAAGAAAAGAGAGGCAGACGTACTATTCGCGTCAGGTGGAAGATTGACTCAAACAAAGAAGCGACGCGTTTTTCCTTCCTGCTCTCTCATTTGCATATTTAACAAATCAAAGAGCGAAACCTGAGCGGACAAAAGGCAGATTGGAGATGAATCATTCATGAGGTCAAAGTGGAATTTCATATCACACTCTTTGGTTATCTTTGATGACACTTGGTGGAGAGCCAGGCCATTTTGCAGTGGACATTTTTTTAGGGCCTAATTCTTTTGACTCATTAGAGCAACTCTTAATTAGTCCGAGTGTGCTCAGTTGAGGACATCCCGCCCTTTCAAATGATTTTTTTTTTTTTTTTTATTAGAATGGCTCCTCATTTTTTTTGTATCGTTTCAGTCTGAAGTTCTGGGTTTGAGTTTTGATCACTCAAGGCAAAATATTCTGGGTCTTTGCCAAGTATTGTGGGCAAATGTTTGACCTCTTTTCCATAAAATTCAACACTAAATAATGTTACTTATGTGAGTTTCTGCAGGTACTCTTAAAGCTCATTTTATGCTTTTAATGAGCGGAACAGAGCGGCTTCCTTTTCGAATTAAGAGCAAATTGATTGGAACGTGAAACGATGTATCGCTTGAATCATGTTATAGTGACTCCTTTGCATAAAATTGTGTGCCTTTATTTTGGTAGGTTTTAATCTGAAAGATTTAAATGACGTGACAGAAACACTTTAATTTTCAGTTTAAGAGTTTGCAATCATTTTGCAAAATTTTGTTAAGTGATATTAAAACTGAAGTTTTAATGCTGTGGCAGGGACACTTCATTTTTCATTTCAAATTAAGAAAAAAAATGATTGGAACATGAAGCAACTTATTGCTAGATTGTGTTATAGTGAATTTTTTGCAAAATCTTGTAAACCTTTTGTTAAGTTGTATTTTTATACTTTTTAATGCTGTGTGGTGGTTTTCAAATTAAGCGCAAATTGACTGGAGCGTGAAGCAACTTATTGCTAAATTTTGTTATGGTGACACCTTTGCAAAATGTTGAGTACCTTTATATTGTTATTTTTTAACTGTTTGCTTTTTTTTGCTGTGAATTTCAAATTAAGAGCAAATTGATTGGAACACGAAGCAACGTATTGCTGGATTGTGGTATAGGGACACATTTGCTAAATGTTACAAACCTCTATTTTGTTTAAGTTTTAATCTTATGCTTTTTACTGTTGTGAGTTTCAAATTAAGCGCAAATTGACTGGAACATGAAGTTACCGATTGCTATATTGTGTTATATGACATTGCGGTTCTACTGGTGTGCACAGGCGAGCACCTGAGGCTTTGTCCTCAGGACTACACCTGCTGCTCCAGTCAGATGGAGGAAACGCTGGCGCTTCAGAGCGAGCGGGACTTTTTGAAATCGGTGGAGAACCACAGCCAGTTCTTGCTGACCACCTTCACGCAGAGACAGCGCCGCTTCGACGGTACGAGGATCGTCCATCTTATTTTATTATGTTGTTATTTGTTGGTTAAAGCAGCGGGAGTAGATTTGACATACGCACGACTTTTTAAATATTATTATCGCCGAGGATCAGCCATTAATCGTGGTAGCCGACATCGATTAGAATTTGATTAATTGTGCAGCCCAACCTGTATACACGCTGTCAAAATGGACTTGAATGTGGATTTATATTGACTTTTGTTAAAGGGACAGTGTGTAAGATTTTCACGAAAAAGGAACACATTAAATGATTGTAAATTTCAAAAACCTGCAAATGAATGCGTTCTTAAAGACCATGTTTTAAAAATACTCATAGGTCTAGTTATCATGATATGATATTACATGGGGGGTGGCGTTTCTCCGGAGGCGGCCATGTTTGTTATAGCTACGGACAATGGTAAATGCAACGCCTGCAGCACCCCCTGCTGTACGTAGTGAAAAATTGCCTAAATCTTACACACTGTCCCTTTAATTTTTAAAAGAATGCAATTTTAGATACATTTATCAATTTTTTATAGATAATTTTCTTTTTTATAGTCAGTGCGGTGACTTTCCTCAGAAAATATAATATATAAAGACCATATAATAATATAAAAAAAAAAATATATATATATATATATATATATATATATATATATATATATATATATATATATATATATATATATATATATATATATATATATATATATATATATAATAAAAAGACCATGTCTTAAAAATACTCATGGGTCTAGTTATCATGAAATGATATTAAATGGGGGGGTGGCGCTTCTCCGGAGGCGGCCATGTTTGTTTTTTATATATATATATATATATATATATATATATATATATATATATATATATATATATATATACAATGGTGAATGCAGCACCCCCTGCTGTCCATAGTGAAAAATGGCCTAAATCTTACACACTGTCCCTTTAATGTTGAAAAGGACTTTACATACATTTATCCAGTTTTTATAGATAATATTCTTCTTCATAGCCAGCGCGGTGACTTTCCTCGAAAAATATAATCGAGAAGCGGCGGGTCGATAAAACGGAACTCCCGTAGAAGGTCTGTACGCGTCCGACGGCAGCCAGACCAGCTCGGAGCCGATGTGACTTTTTCACCGCCTACCTGCTCTCACCTCTTTCCTCCCCTCCTCGTTCCTTTATATAACGTAAGCGATGAATCAGGAGTGGGAGCCTCGAAGGCTATTTTTAGAAAGGCTCCGGCCGCGTGATGTAACCGAGAGCCGGCGAGGCCTCGGCGCCAAATCTCGCATCTTCGGCAGAGTTCTTCAGGGAGTTGATCGACCTGTCCGAGAAGTCCATGAACCAGATGTTCACCAAGACCTACGGCCGCCTCTTCACGCAGAACTCGCACGTCTTCCGGGAGCTGTTTGTGGAGCTGCGCAGATATTATTCAGGTCGGTTCGCCGGAATTGGGACGCGCTCGTACCGTATATTTAGATGGCGGGCGGGAGCAGATGGAGGCTTCGCACCGTCGCTATGAAGGCGCGCGGATGATCTTGGAATGGCTGGCGGATCGTGAACGATACCTGTTGCCCGTCCAAACATCTTCCCGGCTTTCGCTCAATCCATCTGTCTTTCTGCTTGCCTTTCTATGACAGTGAGATCGAGCTTGAAATTGAGGCTTTGCAAAATAGTGGATGGTAGATAGTGGATAGTTCACTCCTTCGGCCATTTTTTGGCCGTGAAAAGTTATTATTTTGTCTATAATCATCTCTTTTAGCCGGACGTTTTTAAATACGCCTTAAGCCAAACACTTTCAAATATTTACAACAAAAAAAAGAAATATATGAAAAATAAAATTAGTGTAAATAGTATAAGTATGAATTCAAACAAATAAAAATATTTTTTTATTTATATAAAATGTGTTTGAGAATGCTTAAAAATATAATAAATGATATATATTGTATGTGTTTCTGTACATAATTATATTATTATTATTATTATTATTATTATTATTATTTACGAATATTATTATTTATGAAATATATGTAAAATAAAATTTGTGTAAATAGTATAAGTATGAATTTAAACAAATAAAAATATGTTTTTATTTATATAAAATGTGTTTGAGAATGCTTAAAAATATAATAAACGATATATATTTTATGTGTTTGTGTACATAATTATATTATTATTATTATTATTATTATTTACGAATATTATTATTTACGAAATATATGTAAAATAAAATTAGTGTAAATAGTATAAGTATGAATTTAAACGAATAAAAATATTTTTATTTATATAAAATGTGTTTGAGAATGCCTAAAAATATAATAAACAATATATATTTTATGTGTTTGTGTACATAATTATCTTATTATTATTATTTACGAATATTATTTACGAAATATATGTAAAATAAAATTAGAGTAAATAGTATAAGTATGAATTTAAACAAATAAAAGTATTTTTTATTTATATAAAATGTGTTTGAGAATGCTTAAAAATATAATAAACAATATATATTTTATGTGTTTGTGTACATAATTATATTATTATTATTATTATTTACGAATATTATTATTTACGAAATATATGTAAAATAAAATTAGAGTAAATAGTATAAGTATGAATTTAAACAAGTAAAAATATTTTTTTATTTATATAAAATGTGTTTGAGAATGCTTAAAAATATAATAAACAATATATATTTTATGTGTTTGTGGACATACATATATTATTATTATTATTATATACGAATATTTTACTTAATTTAAAAAAAAATATGTCTAAGTGTTTTGTTTCAGGAGTGTTTAGAAATGTGTTAAAAATATATATGAACATATTAATACATCGATAAAAATAAAAAAAATGGAAAAATACCTCCATGGGATTGAATGAGTTCATTTGATAGCTACATTATATTCCATGTACAATGAATACTTGTAAAAACATTTTTTTTCCCACTTGCTACTGACTGAAAATCACAGCACATCAGTTAACAACCAACCAATCACGGTTCAGCTTATGAATGTCACATGACCAGCAAGTGAGCCATGATTGGTCGCTACCGGAGCCTTGCGCATAGCCGATGTCATTGTCAGTCAACAGTAAGTCGAAAAATGTGTTTTTAAAGGTAATAACCGATTTAGTAAGTTTTATTTATGTTTAATTTCTCACAGGGGGCAGCGTGAGTCTGACCGAGGTTTTGTCGGATTTCTGGGCCAGACTGGTGGAGCGGGTCTTCACCCTTGTCAACCCGCAGTACCAGTTCAGCGACGACTACCTGGAGTGTGTCAGCAAGCACGCCGAACAGCTGCAGCCGTTTGGGGATGTGCCTCGCAAATTACGCGTACAGGTGGACTGTCCCGACGAAAATGACCAAAAATGGCCGCTTTTTTTTTTCCAAACATCTGTTTCCACCGATCCAGGTATCCAGGGCTTTCATTGCTGCGAGGGCGCTATCGCAGGGCTTGGCTATTGGTCGAGATATTGTCAGCAAGGCCACAAAGGTAAATTAAATAACGTAGTGGTAGCCTAGGAAAAGTGGAGCTCGGACGTCTATAGTCGTCAATGGTAGACAGTGAGTTGAATTTGGCCTTGACGCGTTTTCTAGATGACTCCCGACTCGGAGTGCGCGCGCGGCCTGATGCGGCAGTGGTACTGCCCGCTCTGTCGAGGAATGCCGTCCCTGCGCCCGTGCCGCGCCTTTTGCCTCAACGTCGTGAAAGGCTGCTTAGCCAATCAGGCCGATCTGGACGCCGAGTGGGATTATTTCATCGGTGGGTGACGGAAGGTGGAGGAGGATTGTATTTAACGTTTTTTTTTCGACTGATTACTTACAAGGTTTAACCCCTGGGTGTCAAAGGATTTTTCATTATTATGGCCCAAATTGGGCTGACTTTGAAAGGGTCATAACATTGTCAAATATAAATATATATTTACTTTCAACCCCTCAAAATGTTTAGCGGCATCGGCCGTACAAAAATTGTAAAAATGCTAAAATAGCAAAAGTAACTCTGCTGTGTATTCATAAATTTATGTAATTGAAATAAGAATATTTACTATGTAATAATTAGAAGATTATGACTTTTGAAGTCTTTTATGGGAGTCCAGGCTAAGCCAATCATCAAAGTCATTGAAAGGCGTGCAAATGTCATAAGTTGCCCGCTGGCGCCACCCGGTGGTTTTGGGGTGTCAACACAAAAATGTCAATTGTTGCCACTGAAGGATTAATGCAAATACGTGAGGAAATGCATGAGAAAACATCGGGTTTTCAATATGTCCAAAATTGACAATATCTCCAATTGAATGGCAGTAAATGAGCCTGACATGGGCTAAATTTGACATCTATCGGCTGTACCTCTCCACCCTCCTGCATACATTAATTATCCTTCTGTTTTCAATACCTCATTTAAATTTCATTTGCGGTTCCGTGACGGTTACTCACCTTGACCTGTAACCTTGTTTTGTTCGGGCGCCAGATGCCCTCTACCAGGTGGCGGAGAAACTGGAGGGGCCGTTCAACGTGGAGCTGGCGGCCGACTCCATTTCCGTCAAAGTGTCGGAAGCCATCATGCACATGCAAGAAAACAGCGTCAGCATCTCCACCAAGGCGAGGATCAGTCCTTAAGCCAGTGCTTCTCAATTAGATTTTACAAAGCCCCCCTCCAGCAAAGGGAACACCTTTGGCGCCCCCCCCCCCCCCCACTCGCTTCGCAGACTCAAAATAAGATTATCTATAAAAGTTGTAAAAGTATACACAAAAATTTATCCTGATCAAAGCAATATAAATCAACTTTCAACAACTGTTGATGACTTTTTACAGTGTTTACAGTCACAGGTTGGTCTAAAACTGAAAAAAATTACCAAGTGCATCGAAGGGCCTGAAGTTGAAAAAAAAGAAGCCATTTTTTTTTCAGTTACACTTCACATGGCGCAAACAAAACCCTTTCCCTGGGGTCATCCACGTCCCCCTGGCATTTCTTGATTCTTCTTGGCATTGATTTAAAGTATTTTAGTGTTATCACAAGGTATTTAAACCCATTTTCACGTAGTAATTTCCACAAATCATCTTTATTCTTAAATTCTGATTGTGGATTGATAAACTTTGACTGACTTATCTGATTGCTTTGTTGCCATTCCCTTTAGTGCAGCTCCCTCTAGTGTATAGGTGTGGAACTCCAGTCCTGGAGGGCCGGTATCCTACATGTTTTCAAAGCTTTTCCCTCAAAAACACCTGATTCAAATGATTGGGATCATTTCGAAGCTCCCGCAGAGCTTGCTAATGAGCTAATCATTTGAATCAGGTGTGTTGGGGAAAGAAAACCGGAAAACATGCAGGATGCCGGCCCTCCAGGACTGGAGTTCCACACCTCTTCTCTAGTGGATGCATAACGCAAGCCCAGCCACTACTGTAGCTTCTATTCTTTGCGCCTTATAATGCAGTGTGACTAATAAATGAAAATAATCTTAAAATAGACGATCTATATACGCCTTATAATCCGGTGCGCCTTATAGTGCGGAATATTTACACGTTTTTAGAAGATCTTATTCCATTTATATGTAACTTTTATATTTTTAATGCTATATATTGTATTTTTTGCTCTCCTGGTGGTTAGCAAAAAAAAAAAAAAAAAAGCAGATAAGTTACCGGACTATAAACCGCAATGCTGAAATCATGAGAAAAAAGTTGCAGCTTATAGTGCGAAAAATAGATGCAAAACACTTTTACGACAATAAATTCCCTTGCTAAAATTAAAAAAAAAAAAAAAGAATAGCTTCTGACTTGTTGTCTCGTGTCCTTGGCGAGACAACAATCTAGCATTCCCACTCAGAGCAGCGATGTGGCAGCATGCGTCTGAAGTGTGGAGAGCCTCCCGGGATGGAACCCACCTGAGAGGCACCCACGTCTCGCTTGGAGGAACTGCCAGTTCTCTGCTTCACAGCTTGGGCTTTTTTTTTTTTTTTTTTTTTTCTCTCTCTCTCTGCGCCGGCGAGAAAGAGCGAGAGCGGGGGAATGTCAAGCGAGGATTTATTACATTGCCGATCCAAACCTCGACTCCTTCAGTTCTTGAGACTTCATGCTAGGCTGCATGATGCTACATGAATAATGCGCATCGAAAGTATGAGAAGGTTTCCAAAACTTCTGTTCGCAGTCTAATTTATTTTTAAGTTTGAGTTCCATCCCGAAATTGCGGGTCGCTAACGGCAATGTAGGATTCGTGTAAAACATCTCGTAGCGTTACGTTGTTTCGTGTTCCAATTGATTTTGCCATTAATTTGAAAATAAGTAGACTGGATTAAATGAAATAGATGAAAAATTTACAAAAAAAAAGGCATGAGCACAATTTAGCAATGAGTTGAATCATGTTCCAATTTATTTGCACTTAATTTGAAAAGAAAAATGTACTGCTCCTGCCAAGCATGAAATTGGATTTTCCAATCAAGGAAAAAACTGTTAAAATCTCACAAACAACCTGAAGAGACTTTCCGTGCCACATTTAAGAAGTTGCATTAAAAATTAAGACATTTTTTTTTCTGAACTAAGTTCTTCACCTCACTTCAACTTAGCGCCTTAGCACTAATTTGCTGCAAGGTAGCGGCAAAGTATTAATATGGAAACGAAGCTCCTCAGTCCACCTCAAACTAGTTCCTTAGATCCGAACTCTGCAAGCTGGCGCCAAAGTACTACTTTTAATGCTCTGATCGCAAATAGGTTTTGACATTTCATCCTAATTGTGTTTTAATCTAGAAATCTATTTTGTTTGTATTAATGTCGTCCCCTGTGTAGGTGTTCCAAGGTTGCGGGAACCCCAGACCTGTTCCCGCACGCTCCAAGCGCTCACCCAAAGAGTCGGGGGGCAACAGGAGGCCTTTCCGCACATACACCCCCGAAGAAAGACCCACCACGGCTGCGGGTACCAATCTGGACCGACTGGTAAAAATGATCACGTTAGCCTTAGCTTCGATGTCCAAATGATCTAATTTGCTAATCTTACACACTGTCTCTTTAATGCATTTTAATGCCATGAAACAAATCGTTCGTTTTTCTTTTCAAATCAAGAGCAAATTAATTGGAACATGAAGCAACATTTTATGGAATTACGGTGGCGTCTTTGCAAAATGTATAGTTTCATGTTATCATTTAGATATTTTCTTATATTTTATGTTATATAAGAAAACCCTATATAAGAAACACAAAAACAGTCATTTTAATATTAACTTGAAAAAAAGCTTTCTTTCCATTGGTATTATTGAACTTTATAGTGGGTTTCTAAAATGTCTTATTTTTTGGTCACCACCAGATGGCACTAAATCTTATAAACTGTCCCTTCAGCGTGTTTTAACACCATGACAGGAACAGTGCTTTTTTTTTCCGATTAAGAGCAAATGAACTGGAACATAAAGCAAATTTTTGTGACACTTACTCCTTTGCAAAATGTTCTAGCTTCATACATATATATATATATATATATATATATATATGTGTGTTGCTTTATTACTTTTCAAATGAAATTGTTCCATTTGACTTGGCCGGACGTTTAATGACTTGGGGAAAATTCGCGTCCCAGGCATAAATATCGGGCAGGCAGCGGACGTCGGCGCTAATATCGCGCGGCGCATTCCGCCTCGAAAAGCGTGATTCACGCGCGGCAGCGAGGTCACGTCGGCGGGTAAGAATACTTCCCGGCCGGCGATGACTCAGAGTCCGCCTCCGCGGCAGGTCACGGAACTGAAAGCGCGCCTTCGGCCCATGGGGAGCTTCTGGGTGTCCCTCCCGCACACGATCTGCAACGACCAAAAGATGGCCGCCGACGTCACCGACGAGGAGCGCTGCTGGAACGGGCAGACGCGGGGCAGGTTAGCCGCGCGTCTTTCGGACCGCTTCCGGCCGGGGAAACCCGGGCTTGAACTTTGACCTTCAGGTATCTGCCGGAGGTGACGGGCGACGGGCTGGCCAATCAGATCAATAACCCCGAGGTGGAGGTGGACGTGGGCCGCCCCGACGTCAAGACCAGGCAGCTGATCATGGAGCTGAGGGTGGCCACCAACAAGCTGAGACACGCGCACAGTGGACAGGACATGGACTTCCTGGACAGTCAGTGGGACTTTCTTTTTATAGCGTGCATGCCATTCAAAAAACCGGACTCTTGAAATTCTCATCTTCAAGTGAAAAAGTCAGAGTTAGTGAGAATTCTTCAGTCAGAATTTCAAAATGAGAATTCGGACCTCTCAGACCTCTGAAAAGTCAGGCGATTAAAGTATTGATACTGACTTTATAGTCAGAATTCTCACTTTAGAAGGAAAATGATGCCTTTAATGGTGAAATTTCCATTTGAAAGTCAAAATTCGGACGCCGAGGAAGGAAGGATGTTAAAGTCGGAAATCTTTCGTCGGAACCTTACGCTGAGAATTCTGAATTTCTCGCAATTGAGAATTTTGACTTTCTTGTCAGATTTCTGACTTCAAAATAAAATATTTCCCTTCACTTCAATTTATCAGAATTCTTGTCAGAATTCTCAAAATTCCGATTTTAAAGATTGAACATTGAAGTTATCGTGAGAATTTTGACATTAGTGGCCGAATTTTCACTTTAAATTTTGAATTTTACATTTAAAGTTATTCACACTTAAGTAAAGTAATTCACACTTTAGTGTGAAAATTCCTACTTTAAAGTCTGAATTGTCATTCTAACTGTTTGAGAATTCTCTTGAGTCAGAATTTGAAAATGAGAATTTTTGACTTTTCAGAATTCCGACTTCTCACTTTAGCGTGAAAATTCCGACAATAAGTCTGAATTCGCCTTCTGACTAGTGAGAATTCTTTAAAATCAGATTTTCCGACTTCCTTAAAAGTTAAAATTCTCACTTTGGAGTGAAAATTCCAACTTGAAAGTCGGAATTCTCGCTTTAAAATTCCAAATTCTCATTCTGACTAGATAGAATTCTTTAAATTCAGAATGAGGATTCTTACTTCCTTTTCAGAATTCTCACTTCAAAGTAAAAATTCTCACTTTTCAATGAATATCCAGACTTTTAAAGGCAGAATTTAGCAAGCGAGAATTCTGACTTACAATGCAAAAAATATTTGATAATAATACATGCGTGTTTTTATGAAAATAAATGGCTCCTGGTTGTTGCCCGCAGGCGAGGAGGGCAGCGCCTCGGGGGGCGGCGACGCCAGCGAGCGCTACAACCACGACTGGCCCGGCTACGGACCTCACTCCCCCCCGCCGCGTAACCCCGCCCCCAAGCCCGCCAAGCCTCCTCGGGTCCGCGAGAGAAACGGGCCCAAGGGCAATCGCAACCACGGCCGGGTGTCTTCGGCAACCGGTCGGCCTTCTTCCTCCCTCCTCCCTCTCTCCTTGTTGCCCCTTCAGCTCGTGGTGGCCCCCCGGTGGAGATAGTTGCTCATCGCAATCGCCGCCGCACAAGAAAACGTCCAGCACAAAAAATTAACGGCACAAAATGGCGCGGGATTTCAACAGGGTTTCTGCAACTATCCGCACGGCTAATTTAATGCGCTTTAATGTCAAGACGGGAAGAGTCGTTTTTTTTCTTTTCAAATTAAGAGCAAATGAATTGGAACATGGGACATGTTAAATTAAGTTTAACAGTAAACTCAAATATTTTGGGTGATAATAAAGAGACTCTTTTTTTTTTTTCCCCGGAAGAATTGTTTGCTATTTGGACAAAAGTAGGTCAAGGCATCACTGTATTAAAAAAAAAAAAAAAAAAATCAAAGATACATTTTGAGGTTGCGTAAAATGACAAGTTTAAAACTGACAAGTTAATATTGATGCTATTTGTGTACAGTATTTATTTTTTATTTATGACAAGGGTCAAGCGGTTTCAATCTTCTAAAAAAAAAAAAAAGTCACGTGCCAATCATCCGATTTGAATAATCGATTCGAACAATAGCAAAGCTAATAATTGACATTATTAGTTTTTGTGTATTTTTCTGCATGTACCGTGTTTTATTGTCCTTTTATTCCACTCTGTGGTCACGCGGAGCAGACGTTTGAACGCTTTTTGTAAAATAGTACGCTTTTTTGGACGTATTTTTCCGGAAAGCGAGAAAAGATAGCGAGTTGCTAATTTTCATACTGAATGTATTTTGACGAAGAAAATGGCGGAAAGTGTTCGGAGGAATGTACACGTGATAATCCCAAAGGTGGACAGAAATGACCAAGTAATGGCTGCAGATGGGGGCGTGGCTCAAAACGGGGTGGAGCTAAACGTTTGACTCCGCCCACAGGGTGTGTCACAAAGCCTCTTATTCTTTTCCCTTTCTTGTGTTTATCTCTTCGGCGTTAATGACGCGCAATTTTTTAACAAATTTTTTTTTCAAGTATTTATTGGGAATCTTAAATACAAATTCAACCAATTAAACACGATTTTCTTGTTTTATTGATGATGCAATAATTACACAATAATTACACTTTGTCCTGAACCAACGCACAAGCGGTATTTCCTCCATTAATTAAAAAAAAAAAAAAAAAGTCATGGTGTCATCGACAGAATGTGTGTTGAATTCTTATGCTTCACAATAAAACTCACAGGATGAACTCATTCAGTACCAAAGACGTTTTTTATCGTTTTTTTTTAGATAATCTCACAGTACTTATTTTAAATATATATTTTTTCTTTTTTTTTAATGTCCATTGTCCAGACATTAAAACCCAGATATTGTATTTGATGTTAAACTTCACATGACTCGCTAACATAATTAACTCATTCAATTCCAAAGACGGAATTTTATGTTTTTATTTATTTATTTACTTATTTTATGTCCAGACAGTCAATACCAAATAAAGTACTTCATTTTTTTCCATTTTATTTTTCCTTTTATTTTTGTTTGTCATGTCAAGATGTTCAACGCCAAATATAGTGCTTGAATATACATTTTTAAAACTGTTCTTTATTGTTTATTTTAATTTCCAAACAATTAATCCCAGTTTGAATTCTTTGTGTTACACTTCACTATCATTAACAAGATTAACTCATTCAATCCCAAAGATGTAATTTTGTGTATGTCCAGAGAATCAATCTAGCACAAAGTACTTATTTAATTTTCTTTTCATATATTTCATTTTTATGTTTTTAGCTTTCTTTTTAATGTCAAGACATTCAAATCCAGATAAAACACTTCTTCTCTTTATTTTTATTTATTTATTTTTTAGATGTCCGGACATTCAGTCTCAGATACCAAAAAAATGGGATTGAATGCCTGGACTCTTTAAAAAAAAAAAAAAAAGAAGTAAAAATATGTTTTTCGGATTGAATGAATTAAACCTCTCTGACGCTGCTATGGAATTAAACGTTTTAGCACCCTCTAGCGGTAAAAAGAAGACTACACCTTGCAGAAACGTTTACTTCCGGTGTGTCCTCTAACTGTGAAGCTCAAGATTGATACTCAACACCAACAGTGATCTTGGTCTCCTGAATGAAATTTTTAGGCTAAAAGTAGTGCTTTGATAACTTTTTTGTATAAGTTTGCTCCACATTTATGAGCCATTCAAGGTTTTGTCAGGTTGACGTTGGCGTGCGTCTGCACAGCGTTTTGCAAAGCGGCAGCTAACGTGACAGATGGAAGCGGTTTGCGGCGGGCCTTTGACCGACCGCTGAGCTTGTTTACTCAGAAGAGCGAGCGTTCGAGGTGGCTACTGACAGGAAATGCGAGGGCAGCTTCTTCGCAGGGAACAAAGTCCCGCTGACACGTCTGAGGTGTTAATTTCATTTCGTAGTCATCGCCGATTGTGGACCGCGAGGTGAAAGCGGCCGGGTCCAAACTACAGCCCGGGGGCCATTTGCGGCCTGCCGACCACATTTGTTGCGGCCCGCGGCATACCATTGCAGAATTCATTGCATAATGATACAAGTATGCAAGTATAATTGCAATAACTGGCATGTTTATTTTGATTATTTTTTATTTCAGGCATTTTGAACTTAGTTTTTAAAAAAAAATCAGATTTTGACTAACCTGTATAAACTTGCTGTCAACAGCAAGTGAAAAAATGTGTTTTTAAAAGTATTAAATGTATGTGATATGTTCATAATCATACGTTTTTTAAAATCAAAATGTTTTTATATATATATATATATATATATATATATATATATATATATATATATATATATATATATATATATATATATATATATATATATATATATATGCCTTTAATTTGTGACGTTTTAATATAATTGAATGCTTTTTCGTCATGACCGAAACAGTAATATTTTTTTCAAATAAGAGCAAATTAATTGGAACATGAAGAAATTGATGCTACATTGTGCTAGAGGAACTGTTTTGAAAATCAGCTTTTGAAAAATTCATTTGTAATGAAGTTGGACGCTTTTTAATGCCTTGACAGGTCTATTATGTTTTTCTTTTCAAATTAGGAGCAAATTGATTGGAACACGAAGCAACCTAACGCTAAATCGTGTTTAAGTGACTGTTTTGTAAAATGTATGCATTTTGTTGAAGGCTAAAAGCAAGGCACCCTCAAATGTATGAAAAGCTCCGCCCCTGACAGAATATTCCACAGGGTGGGGGAAGGGGGGGGGTTGAGGAGCATCTTATGAGTAAAGCGAAACCATGTTGTTGGTAATTATAGTCAGTAAGAGAAGATGTAGTAGAAAAACAACCGGAAAATTTGATTGGGTTGGGCGACACAGGAAAGGCCCAATGACATTTGTGTGAAACAGTCCCCGCCCCCTTTGCTCTTATTTGATTCAAGTTAATCAACGTTTGATGCTGTGGAGCTTCTCGCTTGTTGAGACCACGACAAAATGCGGACCCACTTGCATCTGC
Organism: Hippichthys cyanospilos; assembly: GCF_059441005.1. NCBI lineage: Eukaryota > Metazoa > Chordata > Actinopteri > Syngnathiformes > Syngnathidae > Hippichthys > Hippichthys cyanospilos. The sequence goes on from NC_142381.1 coordinate 1,967,076, forward strand.
TGCTGCTGCTCATCCTGGACGGAGGCAAGTCGATAAAAAAATTACACATTTTGGATCTATTTTTGGTTTTTTTCAATCGTTCTGGACCATTTGAGCAGATGAGGAATATAAACCCAACAAATATGCATTTTTTTTTTTTTAAAATCCTGTGCAAAATATTCAAACCAAAATCATTAATTCTGATTTAAAACCTACCGCGTAGTCCAAATATTCAGACATTTTTAGTCGTAAAAAGTTCATATTTTGTTTGGATTTAATTGCACTCCATTATTTTTCATGTACAGTTAATCCCTTTAAAAATGTATTTTTCGAACTGCTGCGGAATAAAAATGAATAGCGGACGCTAACACCAAGCTAGCATCATGTAACAAGGATAATATTTGTGAAACGTAAATATTTCATTGCGAAAATCAATCTACTTTCATTTCATCTTTAAACTAATTCCATCTAATTGAATTTTTTATAAATATCTAAGTAATGACAGATTATAATTTATAGTTGAATGAATTTAATAAAACAATATTAACTTATAAAAAAGACATTAATTAACTTATACATTTATAAATGATTATTTATTAAAATTAAAATTAAATAAAAATTAAAAAAATACAAAAGGTAAATACAATGATTAAAAAAATAATATAAACATATAAATAATTAAGTAATGACAGATTATAATTTATTATTGATCCAATTTAATAAAACAATATTAACTTTTAAAAAGACATTAATTAACTTATACATTTATAAATGATTATTTATTAAAATTAAAATTAAATAAAAATTAAAAAAATACAAAAGGTAAATACAATGATTAAAAAAATAATATAAACATATAAATCATTCCGTAATGACAGATTATAATTTATTACTGATCCAATTTAATAAAAATGATACACAAAACAAACAAACAAAAAATCCTATTTATTACTTGATGTCATTTTCAGTCAACAGCAAGTGAAAAAATGTGTTTTTAAAAGTATTAAATGCATGTGAAAAATAATTTATTATCAAATTTAACTCCAAAAATTTTAATTTTATGTTCTTAAGAGTCCAAAGGATGCGACGGCGGTCCCGACTTCACGGAGACGATCGCAGTTGGACAAAGTGTCTCACTGAAATGTCCCCGTGATAAAAGTGTGGGAAGCAAGCTCGTTTGGCTCCGACTTGCCTCTGGAACCTTTCCTGAATTTTTATGCGCGACGCCATCTTTGGATTCAAACCTTGTTAAAAACGGGTCGCGTGCCATCACATGTAAAGAAAAACCAGAAGAGTTTGTCCTTCAAATTGATCAAGTGCGAAAAAGTGACATGGCCGTCTACTACTGTTGGAAATTGACCTTCTATCAAGTGTCATTTTTGAGTGGAACATTTCTTCAGGTCAACGGTAAATATGGCAAGATAGATCTTTTTTTTTGGGGGGGGGGGGCAAATTCTAACATTTCAACGATTCCATTTCCACTCGTAGATAATTACATCAACTTAACTGTTGCCACTCACGACCTGTGGTCTGACGAGAGCCAAGCAGAAGCGTCCGTGACCTTACGGTGCTCCGTCCTCTCTACCCTTGGAAATAAAACGTGTACAGATGGACACCGGGTCTACTGGTTCCGAGCCGGAACCGACGACGCGCCTCCCAGCTTCGTTTACGCTGGAGAAGGATGTAAAAATGGTTCCTCGCAGAAATGCGTTCTTGCTTTTTCAACCAACGTCAGCTCCGCGATTCCCGGAAGGTACTCTTGCGCCGTGGCCACATGTGGGGAGATTTTTCGGGGGAGTGCCACAAAAGTCGTCATCAAAGGTAAATATTTCTTCCGACTGTTAATACTGGTAAACACATGGGATTTATTGTCTGTAAAAAAACGAATAAATACGTCTTTGGGATTGAATGAGTTAACCCTCTCATTATGTTGTAAAATTGTAAGTAAAACTGACGAGCGTAGTGTTTAATTTGGATTATGTATAAGCAACATATCCATATACATTAAAAATGGCATTTGTATGCATTTTTGATCAAATGCTTTTTCAAAAACGTTGGCAATTATTTTCATAAATGAGGAAAACCCCTGTCAACATGACCCAAGAATATTATTGCTGTTTTGGCCTGAAGAAAAAATAGGAATCGCACGATTTGTCAGGGAACAGGATTGCACACAAAATGTTGGATAATTACACATGATCCCGGGTCAAACCGACCCAGGATGTTATTACTATTCCAAAGAGAAATAGGTCATAAACATGCATACTTTAAGAATTAATTTTGTTACTTCTGAATTAAAAAAACAAAACAAAACTAATATTTGACAGTTTAATATAAATGGACACACATTCGGGTCGAACTGACCCAAGATGGAATTACTGTTCCAGGGAGACATAGGTAATAACCATTTACAAATTACGTGTTGCCTTTGTTATCTTGAGTGCATTTTTCAATCAAAAATCCAATTTTTTTTTTTTGGTCACTTTTGGCTAAATGAACACACCGAGGGGTCAAACTGACCCAAGATGTTATTACTATTTCAGCCAGACATAGATAATACACAGGTAGAAATGAAGTATTGGCCTTTTTACTTTGCGATTGCACTTCCAGTCAAAAAACATATTTTTGACACTTTTGGATAAATGCAAACCTCCGGGTCAAATTGACCCAGGATGTTATTACCATTCCAGAGAGGAAAGTATCCCCAAAGTATCCCCTTCGTTACCTTGTAATTGTATTTCCAATCAGATTTTCAACACTTTTGGATAAATGCAAACAGCTCCGGGTCAAATTGACCCAGTCATTATTACTATGACAGAGAAATGAACATAAATCACTGGTTATAACTAAATATGGGATTTGGATTATACACAATTCTGACACATTTGAGTGACTAAATACAGCCCGGGTCAAAGTGACCCAGAAACATAATTGCTGTTTGTTGCAAACAAATACAACAGGAGGGTTAATGAGTTTTTTTTTTGTATCATCGAGGTCCAAATGCGAGCGGATGCGATTCACATAAGGATGCTATCTGTGTCTTGGGTGCCGCTTTAGCAGTAAACTTCATCTTTTTAGCCTTCCTCATCAAAAAGAGCCTCACAAAAAGATGTTTTTGCCACACAGGTAAGTGCTTCTGCACGTTAATAATAACCATAACAGAAATTCTCAAAACCTTTTGGGCCCAAAGAGAAAGCTTTCCAAGAAGCTACTCAAGGTTCTAAAAGCAACTCAACATGAGTACAATGTGCATGTTTTAGGAATGAAAATGACGTCCATTTTTCAGAAAACAAGTCATGATGTTTTTATAAAATCGAAGAAAGAAAAAAATGAAAGAAGTAAAAATATAAAAGTAGTAAAAAAAGAAAGCACATAAAAAGACAAATTTTGAATCATTTTTTTTATCATTTTTCCAAAGCAGATTGTAATGTTATGTCCATGTCAAACTTTAGCAAATCTCGATTTAAAATTGGAATTTTAAAACCACAGCTGCATCCTTGTCTCTACATTTTTCATTCACAATCAGGTGCCTTTTTTCCAAAACATACAAGATTGTGTGTAATATAACATAATAGTACGGTGGTAATAAATGGATAAATAGATCATATCATATAATAATACAGTGAAGGAAAATGGATAAAAAGATCAAATAGATCATATCATATAATAGTACGGTGGTAGATAATGGATAAATAGTTCATATAATATAATATAATATAATATAATATAATATAATATAATATAATATAATATGGTGGAGGAAAATTGATAATATAATTTAAAATAATATAATATAGTATAATACAATATAATATATATTAGTATGATGGAGGAAAATGGATAATATAATATAATATGATATAATATAATATAATATAATACGGTGGAGGAAAATTGATAATATAAAATAATATAATATAGTATAATACAATATAATATATAATAGTACAATGGAGGAAAATGGATAATATAATATAATATAATATAATATAATATAATATAATATAATATAATTTAACACAATATAATATATAATAGTACGGTGGAGGAAAATGGATAATATAATATAATTTAACACAATATAATATATAATAGTATGGTGGAGGAAAATGGATAATATAATATAATATAATAAATTGTACAATAGTGGTAGAAAACAGATATATAGATCATATATCATATCGCACCATGCGTCATTTCATATCACGTTCCTCTTTCTTTTTTTTCAGCGTGTCGGCAAAGTCATGAAGAAACATCTGAAAACGCCCTCAGTATGTTTGCTCCCATTTCCCCTTCTTTTTATGACGCGAGCGACTTGTTTTCGCAGCGGGACGAGGACTCTGTGATTTATTCCGCGCCCAAAGTCCTCGCCAGGCGAAGCGGAAAGGCGAGCCAAACGAGTGCGAGATGAATTCAGTACATATACCCACATCCATCTTGGGAATTAAATTCTCGCGATGTGAAAACGCAGCATTTGTAAACATTTGAAGAGAACCTTTTTCTTTTCAAATTAAGAGCAAATTAGTTTGAAGACAAAGCACCCAAAAATATCGCAGTGTTTTACCTGAAAACCATTCCAAATATTGATATATTGTTTTTGAACTGCAACTGCAAACAATAAATAAAAAAAAGTCACGTGGTTCTGATTCGGCAACGGTGTGTGTTTATTTCACGTCAAAGCGTCACGGCCGCATATCATGAAGAATCACTTGGACAGGAAGAAAGATCAACCACAAGTAGACATCAGTTTGTGTGATTGGATTACGGTCGAGGTTGGGTAAAGGGTTAGGCGATCTTTTGTGATTCTTTTGTGACGGTTAGGGCAAAGAAATGAATTATGATGCGGGGATGTCCCCACTATGATAGAAAACCAACCTTGCACATATGCGTGCGTGTGTGTGCCATGTTTCTTTCATTGAAAAATTCAAGTATGAATTTGAGTGTGACTCGTTTTGCGGCCTTGTGATTGACTGGCGACCAGTTCAGGGTTCATCACGCTTCTTGGGAAGTCGTAATTTTTTCCATTGATTTCAATGGAAATTTTTGCCATTGATTTCAATTTTCAATTATTGACTTTTTATGGACTTTTTGGAATTCCTTTGCATAATGGACAGAGTAAATATGTGGAATTTGTTCCTTTTGAGACGAATTAACGCTACATTGGCAATCCTACAGTTATAATCTCAAAAATGATAATCTGCGGAAAACGTATGTTATACGTATATTATAAAATACAAACTGGACAGTTTTCATCTGAACCTGACAAAATATTTCTTTTAGGCCCACCAATGAGAGTAGACGCTTAGAAAAAATGGGTCACTAGTTTGCACAGGAAAAAACCAAAACAAAACAGCGGAAGTCAATTTTCTGTATTTCAGCGTCACAAAATTTTGCAACCTGCAGACGTCTTACGACTGAGCGGAAAGACAACACGCGGGGACACGATGACGACCGGACCGACCGCCGTCGTGCTTCTCAGCATTTTATGTGAGTTCCGCACCGGTAACGTGACTTTTGGAACCGCTACCGTATTTGAAAAGTATTTCCCCGTCTTATCGTTCTCAGCTCTGACCCAAGCGTTGCAACCGGTGTCTTTGATCACAACGGAAGTCGGCTTTAACGTCTCCTTTGAGTGTCCGCGCACGGAGGGCATGGGGGATATATTTTACTGGTACAAGATCAAGGTGGGGTATATGATCGAAACCATCGTGGAGGGCTACTTTGGAGAACTGTCCATTCGGGAGCAGTATAAGAACGGCCGATTCACAAGCGCCAGCGCCAGCGCCAGCGACGTTTACGTTTTGAACCTGACCGATGTGAGGAAAGAGGACGAAGCCATGTACACGTGCCAGGCGGGGACGTCGTACAACATGCGCTTCATCCACAGCGCGCTTTTGCTGGTGAAAGGTAAAATCCTCCGCTCGATGTTTTTGGCGACCTTTTGACGTACGGCTGTTTTTTGTTCAAATGAACGACGGGCTTCCGTTGGCTTATTTGAAGCACCTGTTGGGCATCAGTGGTAGTGCCGTAGAGTGCTTAGTGGCTTTAGGGTCAACCCTGGTTTCTTGGGATCCCACTCTGCCTTGTTGCCGCATGGTGTTCCACAGGGGTCAATCTTAGGGCCCCTCCTGTTTTCATCAGCTGTTTTTTTTTTATCCACCCTTTTTCATCTTATTATACAAAACAACTAACCACAAAATAAGACAATACTTGTGAGTGAAATAAGCAACGAGAAAACATAACTAACTTACTAACTAGCTAAATAAAAACATAAATAAAAACGAGGGGGAGGGGGGGAGAGAAAACCTGGCCGAATTACCCCGACTTGAGTTCCCAAATTTTTCCACTTTCAAAAAAGACGTGACATCATTAATCCATTCATCGTGTATGCAGTTAGAGGCGGGCACTAAAGTTAAAAAAAAAAAACTACAATGGAAAAAAAATAAACCAGCCGTTCTGCCCTCTTGAAGTCGCAATTGTTCACACAGATTCTGAAAAGTTCTGTCGCCCGCAGCAAACCGCAAGAACAAGTACATCTCGGTGAGGCAAATTCCGCAAGCCGAGTCGGTGGAGGTGGGCCAATCGGTGACGCTCCAGTGTTCGATTTTCTCGGAGAGCAAGGGGAGCGATGACTACCCGTGCTCGGACCAATGCAGCGTGTACTGGTTGAAAACCGGATCGGGGGACTCCTCCCCGCACGTCATTTACACCGAGGGAGACGAGGACAAGTCCGATGGGAGCTGCGTCTACCATTTCTCCAAACTCATCAACGACACATCTGATGGCGGGAAGTACTATTGCGCGGTGGCCGCATGCGGAGAGATCCTGTTTGGACAAGGAACTCATGTGGAGACACGTATGTCGTTTGAATTCTAAATTTGAACCCAATGTGATGAATGGATGACTTCAAAACCCATTCTTGAGCACTCTGATATTTCCTAATGTGCTTTGAAAGGACAATCTTGTTTTCAAATCAAGAGCAAATGAATCGGAACATGAAGCCGCTTGTTTGTAAATTGCGTTCTAGAGATTCTTTCAATACCTTCCGAGAGGAATGTAATTAAAATGTATATCCCACTTATTTGATTCGGTTTTCATCTGCAAAACAAAAACTTTTTGTCTTCCATGGGGGGGGAATCACAACATCAGCGATAAATGAGTTATTGTCAAATGGGGGTACCTCTTGAGAGATTTTAATAACAGATATCAGCAAATCAAATGTAATTTTATGCCTTTCAACACCGTGACATGCACAATACAACTTTCTTTTCAAATTAAGAGCAAATTAATTGCAGCATCGAGCAAGTTTGCTGCAAAATTGTGTTAGTGACTTTTATACAGGTACATTTTCTGGCAGATGAGCGAGAAATAAAAAAACACGTTGTTGCACAATCCATCTTCAGCTATGAAGTTAAAAACACATCAGTAACAAGTCAAACACGGAGGACAACGGAATGTTTTTGTCTATTGAAGTTCCTCTCTCAGCATAGGTTGGCCTTTGTTACTTCCTGTTGCGGTCTGACTTTCTGCCACTATCTCAGGGTCCTAAATTAGCCTCTTGCGCATACTTGCAAAACTGAGGTTAGCTCGAAGCTGTAAAGTACCTTAGGGGGAAAAAAAAAAGTTGCCAGATTTACACTTGTCATAAAACGGCTTAGCTATGTTTTTTGTGTCTTCTTTTATTTCAGGACAAGATGTGAAGCCGGTTGGCATCGTGCTCGGGGCTCTGCTAGCATCTTCCGTGATCGTGTTTGCCGTTGTTGTTGTTTAACTTAGGTGGATTTATTTTGAAATAAAATCTTGAAAATTGTAATAAAAGAAATTGTAAAATTGTATTAAAATAATAATTGTTCTCATTCAGCATGTTTGTTTGCACCTGGTCTAGCTAATTACCTAGCTTGCTAACTCTTTTTGCAAGCTAGGTTTCAAGGTAGCATCTGTCCGTCCGTCCATCCATCCATCCACCCAACTAGGTAATGTGCTAAACTAATTAGCATCATCAAATTAAGCAGCTAGCATGTCAAGCTAACTAGCATCCATCTTTCCATCAATCCATCTAGGTAGTGGGCTAAGCTAACTTGCAACATCATCATCAATCCAACCAGCCAAGCTAGCTAGCATTCATCCATCCATACAACTAGGTAAGGTGCTAAGCTAATTAGCATCATCAAGCTAACCAGCTAGCATCCCAAACCAACTAGCACCCATCCATCCATCTAGGTATTGTGCTAAGCTAAATAGTCATCATCATCGTCAGCAATCTAACCAGTTAGCAAGCCAAGCTAACTAGCATCCATCCATCCATCCAACTAGGTAATGTGCTAAGATAAATAGCGTCATCAAGCTAACCAGCTATCATCCCAAGCCAACTAGCATCCATCCATCCAGCTAGGCATTGGGCCAAGCTAACTAGCATCATCAATCCAATCAATTAGCAAACCAAGCCAGTCTGGTTACTATACCCAACAGATTTTAAGATGTAATACCCCCTTGCACCACTAGGTTGCACCTCCATTGGGTCTACAGGTACCGCCCTACCTTAACAAGACTGGGCCCAATAATTTGGAGTGGATTTGGAGTGACATGCAGGACAAACATAAAAAAGTGAGACCTTCATCCACTTGGGCTGATGTCATCAAGCGACATTGTTAATATCAAAACGCTATACTTATTTTAGAAAACATTTTTTATTGTTTGCTGGAATAAGCGACAGCACTTTTAGACAACTAACACAATAGAAGCAGTAAACTTGAAATCGTTTTCACATTGAGCACGTATTGTTTTACATTTACACAAATTAAACACATTTATAGTCACACTACTGTAAATTTTTGTTATCTCGATGAGTAAATATTTTGATTGAATGAAAGAAAACGTGCGACTGGACGGTCATTTGAATTCAAAAGGTTAGGCTAGCTAAATGTTTTCAAACTCGGTCTAATATTCAAGATGGCGGACGTCGGCATACGTGCTAAAATCCCCAGCGGTTCGCGCATCAGTTTGGCTCCTTTTGACGCTTTTCCTAGGCGCGATGCTCGGCGCGACATAAATCAAAGAGTCCTCATTTCTCTGGGAAAACAAGACACGGGTGTCAAGAAATCAAGATGAAAAGGGACCAAACTTGCGGAGAACTTTTGGACTGACCTGTTGCGCGCCACTTGGGGTTTCGGCATGCTGACAAACTGAACGGTAGAGAAAGAAAATACTGAATATTTATATATGAGAGCATATAAATGTATATGTAAGATATGTTAAAATCTATATATATATATATATATATATATATATATATATATACATACACGCATACACACAATTGTGGTTTCCTTTACCTTTGCAGCATAAACACGTCTTTATCGTGATTTCGTATATGAGGAAGCCTGACAGGATGAAGCTGAAGGCCAAAGCGGCAGCCAAGCCAACGATCACATTTCTTTGCGAATTACAAACGCTGGCTTCTGTATCATGAACAAAAAAAATATCCTAAACAAAAAGTTTCTAACAATGGATTTGTCCAAGCTACTTAAAATGATATCTTTACCTTGAATGATAACTTCTTTTGCACCCCCCATAAAAACCTGGCCGCACGTGGCCACGGCGCAAGAGTACGTTGCTGCATCGGAGATGCTGAGCTTCCTTGAAAAAACGTATTCCCGCACGGAGTCATTTTGTACCTTTTCACATCTTTCATCAGCATAAATAATACTAGCGTTTGTATCTTCCGTCCCATGTCTGACCCAGTAAACCTTGTGTCCACCCGTGCACGTTTTGTCCCCAGAGCGAGAGAGGACCGAGCAGCGCGAGCTCACGGACGGTCCCGCTTGGCTCTCGTCAGACCACAATTCGTGAGCGACAGAAGAGATGGGCGCTTCTGGGAATTCTGAAACATAAAAGTCATCTTAAAGTCTTTCAGTGCTTTTTAACCAATGAAATGGAATATTATATGTACTAGAAATGATAAAATAAATCATTGAAATCAATAGAAAAATATTCCATTGAAATCAATGGAAAATTTTTCCATTGAAATCAATGGAGTATTTTTCCATTGAAATCAATGGAGTATTTTTCCATTGAAATCAATGGAAAATTTTTCTATTGATTTCAATTGAAAAGTTTGCCACGATTTTCAGAATTACCTTTGACGTGCAGAAATATGCCACTTAAAAAGATCAAATCTTCAATCCATGGCTTCCAGTGGAAACAGTAGTAGACGGCCATGTCGCTTTTCTGCACTTGCTTAATGTGCAGGACGAATTTTCCGGGCTCTTGTCTGGCCGTGATCCGACGCTCACTCTTTGGCTTGTCGGCTTCAGCTTCTTTCACATCATAAAAGGAAGAGTGAGCTAAGAATTCCGGAAAAGCTCCAGAAACGAGTCGGATCCAAAAATTCACATTCCGAACATCGGTATTGTTGCTAGGACACTCCAGAGAGACACTTTGCCCAACTTGTCTGGTCTGGGTTGTGAAAATGGGTCCACCCAAGCACCCTGAAACAGAACAAAAGACAAATTTGAGACGTTGACAAAAAACTCGATAGTCCTTGAGCGTGGACTTGCCTCCAAACGGAATCGTCGTCATCATCAGCAGCAGATGAAGCATCGTCCACATTTTGTCGTCCCTTCAGTCAGTGAGTGTCGCCAGACAGCATCAAAGATTTATTGGCTTGAACAGAACCACAGCAAAGGGGAGGCGGCTTGACTATTTCAAACCTCTCATTGGTCGGTTCCTGTCGGCCCAACTCAGTGGAAATAAGTCCACCAAAACCTTCCAGTAAGGTTCTTTTCAAATCTGCTCAATGAAATGCATCCACCTCATTTTACTCAAGCATAGGACAGACTCATACAATTTTTCTATATTTGATATTTTTTAATGGCAGATTCATGTATGTTTACACAGATCCGTGAACGTACAATAAAGTTTATTTTGTATTGACAAGATAAAAAAAACACTTAAAGTTAAGCAAATTCAAGTGTAATATAATTTTCATTACATTGAAAATGTTTGGAGTTAAAACGAAAAAAAACCCCAATGGATTCACTTGGCCCATTGAGACGACTTTACATCTCGTCATGACGATTAAAAATCTTGTCATGATGACTTAAGATCTCATCGTAACAAACTCCCACCATGATGACTTTAAAGTTCACCACGATAAATTTGATCATTATTCTAATGATGATTTTAAATCTTGCCATGATGACTTTAAATCTTGTCATGATGACTTTGAATCTTGTCATGACTTTAAAATTTGTCATGACTGAATCTTATCAAGAAGATTTTAAATCTCGTCATGACTTAACCTTATAACTCTAATTTTCGTCATGACTAAATCTAATCAGGATTTGTCGTGATGACAATCTTATAATTATGACTCAATTTTATCACGGCGACTTTGAATCTCATCACGACTTCTGAATCTTATCGTGATGACTTTACATATTATGACCAAATCTCGTCATAAGTCATTATGAAGACTTTAAATCTCATCACAATGACTTACGAAATCTCACAGATGACTTAAACTTGTCGTGACTAAATCTCACCGTGATAACTTTAAACTTCATGACGATGACTTTAAATCTCGCCGTGACACCAAGATACCAAATCTATTTGTTTTTGTCGCGTTGTGGAAGCCGAAATTAGTTCTGTCATCTGAATTGAATAAAGGTCAGTTATTAGCATTCATGAAGACGGACGTCGGCATAAGTGCTAAATTCCCCAGTGGTCCTGGTGCTGGTTTTGCCACTTTTTCTGGTGACGATGCTGGGCGCGGAATAAACCAAATAGTCCTCGTTTCTCTGAAAATACAAGAGTGTGTGTGTGTGTGTGTGTGTGTCATGAGAAGAAAGTAGAAAGGAAGCAAAAGTGCGGAGCAATTTGAGACAGACCTGTTGCACGCTGCTGGAGGTTTCTTTGTGGGTTTGTTGAAAAACTGAAGATTGAAGAAAGATAGTTGGTCAAGGGGTGGGGGTGTGGTTGGGGAGGATTCACAAGCCTGATTTTAAGGACTCACAAAATTTAAGTCTGATAAAAAAAATCTTGCTGTATTGTACATGTAATGGCATGGGTAATACAAGGCTTGAAATATGAGGGTTTTTTTTGCAAAACAGTTTTGTGAAAATTGGCAATTTGAGGAGCAATCTTCTAGTTTTGTGGAGCAATTTTTTGTAGGTTTAACCTGAGTTCAGAGACTCACAACGTTTAATTCTGAAAACAAATCTTCTGTATCATACATGAAATAGCATGGATGATAAAAGGCTTGAATGGTTATTATTACTGTTTTTTTTTGCAGAGGAGTGTTGTGAATCACTGACAATTTGAGGAGCAATTTTCTATTTTTGTGGAGCAATATTTTTTGTAGGTTTAGTCTCAGCTTGGGCAAATCACAAAATAACTTGGGGGGTACCTATGGCAATTCTGTTGGATTGGTATTAGAATGGTTTGAAGGGGTTTAGAATTAGGGTTGCCCGGAAAATGTGACATAAAAAACAATGCAGATGATTCCACTTTTTCTTACCTTTGCCGCAACATGATTTTGTCTTGATTTTGTATATGAGGAAGACTGACAGAAAGAAGATTAAGGCCAAAGCAGCAGCCATGACAAAGATAACAGATCTTTGAGCAGCACACACGGTATCTAAATTTTTAAAATGACAAAAAAAGAATATAAATAAAATATAATAGCAATTCCAGTTATTTTCACAATTTGTGGAAGATAAAACAATTACCTTTAAACATGACTTTTGTTGGTTTTGCCATAAAAATTTGTCCGCATGAGGCCACGGCACAAGAGTACATTCCAGCATGGACGTCCTTTGAGAAAACGTGAACGCATTTCTGCACGGAACCGTCTTCAACTTTTTCGCATTCTTCATCAGCGTAAATGAAGCTGTGAGGGACATCTTCTGTCCCGGCTCTGAGCCAGTAAACTTTGTGTCCATCCGTGCACATATCATTCCCAGAACGAGATGGAAACGAGCACTGCGAAGTCAAGGACGGTCCTGCTTGGCTCTCGTCAGAGCGCAAGTCGTGAGTGACGGCAAAGTCGGAGGCTTCTGCTTCTGAGAGGTCGGGAACACAAAAGTCACCTTCAGTTTTTTTGGACCAAAGTTTTCACTAAATTATGAACTATAATACGTACTTCAAATGACAACGTTTTCAGTTGATTTCAATGGCAACAAAATTGTTAAGCGATGTTTGTAATATGAGCAATGAGGTTGGTGGCTGACAAAAATGAAACCTGTGTGTCAAGGTAAATTTTTCCAACGTTAGATACCGTAATTTCCCAAATATAAGACACACTTTTTCAAAAATCTGTTGCTTAGGTTGTTACAGAATTATTTTCAATAAAAGAAGCGAGCAGAGCCAACGTCCCAGTCAATCCTTGTTCATACGCAGGAATACGACTAAAACAGAGAAGATCGTGTCAAAGTTACGATGCCCCCATCTTATTCAATTAAGAGCGCACCGGTGAGAGATCCCGTATATTAATTACGGTCTTTTGACATATACGTGCAATCGTAAACTTGGTGAAACGCGGATGCTAAGCTACTTCCGGTATTTATGGCAAAATCTGAATCTTGAACCGTGGCAAAAGAAAAAGGACAACGGCGAAGCATTTACAGAAGGCTCAATATGGGAAATCTGAAAAAACACGAAATAATTTGTAATAAAAATGTAATTTATGGATATGAACATACGAAAATATGAAGAATTTACAAAAGATTGATTCTGCTTGGTTATACTTTTTACATTGCCGACAAAATGTTGCCGCACCCTAACCCTAACCCTAACCCTCCTATATGGAAACAGAAAATACCAGAACCAAAACTAAGGCTGTGTCCTAAACAAAGGTTGGTTTTATATTTGGGAAATTATGGTATGTGTATTGGCTCAATAAGAATTGACAAAAACGGATGAGCTGTATAGTTCATTATCAATGTGCTTAAATAAAAATGTGTCTTGAATGAAAGATGTCCATATTTACCTTTGACCTGCAGAAAAACCCCATTCAAAAATATAATTTGATAAGACCATCGTATGAGTCTGAAGCAGTAGTAGAGGGCCGTGTCATTTTTCTGCACTTGACGAATTTGGAGGACAAATTTCCCTGGCTCTTGTTTGACTACGATGCAATCGGTGCAGTTTGAAGGTTTGTCGTCATCAAAGGCTGGCATTTGACCTAAAAATTCAGGAAAGGTTCCAGAAGCAAATCGGATCCAAAACAAAATGTCCAGACCAGCCTCGCCCTTCTCACGGGGACATTCCAGGTAGACACTTTGTCCAATTGCAGTGGTCTTTGTTGTGAAGGTGGGACCGCCCAAAGCTCCTGAACAGGACAAAACACACAACTGAAATGTTGACAAAAGATTTGGTTGTCTTTTGAGTGTGGACTTGCCTCCGTGCGGGATCGTTCTCATCAGCAGCAGCAGCAACAGAAGAAGAAGCGTCGTCCACATTTTGCCGTCTCTTCAGCAAGTGAGTCCCTCCAGACAGCATCAGACATTTATTGACTCTGATTGGAGCTCACCAAAAGGGGGAGGGGACTATTTTTCTGATTTTTCATTGGCCGCCTCCTGTGTGGACCCAACCCAGGCTACCAAAAATGGCTACCAAAACTTTCCAGTGGCATTACGTAATGTCCGCTTTTGTTTTTTTAATGCCGTCTTCAGAGTACTTTGACAAAATTCTAACCATAGCATGTATACAACATCCATATGTCAGGGGATCAAATATTGTGATAATTTTAATTATGCATATATTGCCGGTGCAACGTAATAGATTTGCAGACATTATATGAATGCTATGCTAGCAGCTATTGTAACAAAATTGGGTTTGACTTCAAAAAAGAAATCTGAAACAAAGCACTGTTGTTGTTTACGAGTTGAACAACAAAAGTATTGTGTGTTCAAAAAGAGGTGGGAAGTCCGTCATCACCCGATGAACAACGGCGAATATTGACCAAAACAAGACAAAAAGAATCGTTACTGGGCAAAGGTGGGCTGGACGGATGACAATTTTGTCATGGAACGACGAATGAAACAAAAACAGACAAAAAAACAAGACAAATCAAACAAAGACGGAAAGGAGGTTTTCATCCGTCATTGTGTTCGTTAATCACAGGCGGAGGTGTGTAAGTAATCCGTCAAGGACTGACAGAATATCCATCGGTCACTGACGGGACACCTGTTTTACCGATGAATGACGAGAAAACTGAAAAAAAAAAAAAGCCAAACCAAGCAGAAACAGAAAGACAATTATTGTCCGTTATTGTCTTCTTCACTCACCAGAGAAGGTGAGCATTTCGTTGATGAACGAATGACGAGAGCCCTAATCGAAAAACCCCAAACCCAACCAAAAGATGGACACACGGACTAAAGATTACAGCTTGGTTTGGCTTGAAAATGGCAGCCTGTTGAAGCCAAACACTAACTAAACTAACAGCGTTGGATGATAACCGACAAACCAGGTAGAATTTGTTGTGTCGTGTGTTGTAGTTTTCCGCAAGAGGCGTTCACCCGCAATCTGATCAAAGAGCATCCAAAATCCCTCGCGCAAAAACACCAGATCTATCTGTTGTTTGCACATTTAATCAACAACAAACAGGAAGGAAGACAACAATATTCTCTCTCGCGAGGAGGGCAGACAAGAACCTGACCTCAGATCTCCTTTCGGTCTGGTCACACATCCTTTCCGCTCCTCACTTATTTGGGTGGGCCCTAGGTAAAAAAGTCATTGCTGCCCTAAAGGGTTGGGGGAGAGCTCTGGCAACAATGCAGGCAATCAGTTTGCGATAGTGGAGGGTGCAGCTTGTTACAATACTCTAACAGTTTGTCAATTAAAAAAAAAAATCCCCAGATGGATCATAATTCTTGCTAATTTGGTAATACCGGGGAAAACTTGCTTGGTTATCATGCTAACAAAAGCCAAGCTAAACTCACATGAGAGCTCAACTTGACTTCACAGCTAAGTGAGGAGGTCTTTTGAGTTTCGAGATCAGTCCTAGTTTCGTTTTACCGCAAGACATGCATTTATGGCGGACTAAATGACTTAATTTTAAGTCTGTTTTTTGTAATTCATGCAAACAGCGCGGCGTAAAACAAGCACATGCGTTTCAGAGTGCTAACACAAACGCTGCATGGAAAATTGAAGCCTTGTTGTGGCCTTTGTAAGCCAAAAAAAAAAAAAACATGACCTCAGTAGCTTTTTTGATTTTATTTCAGTGCTTACAGGAAGTCTGAACACCGCAGCATCGTTTGGACTGAAAGAAGCGTGCGAACGCCGTTGATAAAATCATAACAATACTGAATTTGTTCCAGCATTTACCTCACTGCATACATATTTAAAAAAAAAACATTGAACGCAATATGTTTGGTATAATTTGCATGTAAAACCCTGGTGTGTAATAGTTAGCGCTGTGATGCTAGCTGATACAACCACGATACAACATATTCACATGATTGTATTTCAAATGAAAAAAACAGATGACAATTGAATTACTGCACAGCATTTCAAAATGAATGTGATACTTGTTTTTCCCTCAACGTCAATAACTTTCAAAACAATATCCTCACTTATATAATCTTGCTACTTGTATTTAAAATAAACATTTTTTGTAATATTACTTTCTTGAGTGGGAAAAATTACATTGGGGTGTCCTGATTCGATAATACTGGGGCTAGCATAATGTAGGATCATATCTTAAGAGTAAATAAATGAATAAATATCATAAAAAAAAAAAAAAAAATATATATATATATATATATATATATATATATATATATATATATATATATATATATATATATATATATATATATATATACAAAAAACAATCATAATATATAATGGTAAGTGGCTGAAAGCTTTTGGACAATTTTAAGTTAAACATCGGCTCGAAATAATGAGTCAGTTTAAAAAAAAAAGATGATCAATTTGATAATCAAACGATTTTCAAATTGATCAACTTTTTTTTTGTCGATTAATCGATTCATTTTGACACCGCTACTCCCGATATCGTATCGGATCGATATCGGTATCAGACGGTGCCCGAGGATTCAATGTGATTATGTATCGGAAGTGCAAAAGTTGCATTCGGACACCCCGGAAATCCCGATTGCACAGGATTAGCTAGCAAATATGTTTCTTTGCACCGTCAAAAGCAAAAGCAGTTTTGCAATCGGAGAAAAATGTGAGCACCGCAGTCAGTTCACCTCATTCGTATTCGCGAAGACAAACGTCGGTATAGGTGCTGAATTCGTCAACGGTCGTCGGGGCGGTTTGGCTCGCCTTGCCGCTTTTCCTGGCGACGATGGTCGGCGCCGAATACACCAAGTAGTCCTCTTTTTGCTATGAATACAAGTATGAGTGTGTCAGCAGAAGACCGCGGAAAGGAAGTAAACGTGAAGAGAACTTTTTGACTAACCTCCTGCACATCGCTGGAGGTTTCAATGTGGGTTTGGCGACAAGCTGAACATTGAAGAAAGAAAGGCCGTTATTTTGAACTGGGGGGCACAAGCCTGAGCTGAGAAGTTTCAAATTGTGGAGCATTTCTTTATTTTTTTTTTGCTGGTTCATCCCAGGGATCTGAACATTATATATATTTTTTTAATTAAACAATAATATGACATTATTATTAGGGCCCGAGCAGCGACCACTGCGAGGTCCTTATTGTTTTTCTCTGGATTATTAATAATAATATTATGATTATTTACTTTTCGTAAATTATCAGATTTTTGGGCACCTAAACATGCAAAAAAGTCACCTGATTTTGCACACTGTTCAGGCTTGGTGTAAAATTTGATATTTTACAGTCACAATAAACAATGGAAAAAAAATGGCTCTGTAGCGCCACCTAGGGCCATAAAAAACTCCCAGTATGTTTGACCGAGAACTAGGTCCAGGAATACACAGAGTTCATACGTATAAACAAATCTGAGAAAATAACAAATAACATGCAGTACGTATGCTTGTGGCGATTAGCCAATCAGAGAACATTACGTAAAACGTACAGTACGTACGCTGGGATCGAGAAACCATTCCGAGTACAAGATGTGTTACGTTCATTACATAAGTGAGTATCTGTCAACCAATCCAAGAAAACTATGAATTATATACAGTACGTATGCCGGGAGCGGTATACGTATAGTACGTAAGCTAGCAGCCATAAACCAATCACAGAACTTGGGGAATTACATCAAGCAAAAACGCTGGCAGCCATAAACCAATCACAGAACTTTACTAAGTACATACACTACGTACGCTGAGAGTGAGAATCCATTCAGAGAACATTACATATGTTCCCTTATTAATATGAAACAGAGGCCATAATGGAGACGGCTTCTAGTTATACGGCGCCACACTTTTTCTTACCTTTGCCGCAACATCTTTTTGTCTTGGTTTTGTAGACCAGGAAAACTAACAGGATGAAGCTTAAGATCAGAGCGGCAGCCAGGACAAGGATAACAGGTTTTAGAACCTCACACCTGCTCGCATCTGGATCATCAAGATCAAAATGAAAAATCGTATTTGCGCTGTTTGACGTCAATGACTATCTGGACTGGATATGAAATAGTTACCTTGGATGATGACTTTTTTTGCATTTGCCATAAAAATGTGCCCGCACGTGGCCACAGCGCAAGAGTGCGTCCCGTGGACGTCCTTTGAGAAAGAATGAACGCATGTCTGCATGGAGCCGTTTTCAACTTTCCCGCATCCTTGATGAGCGTAAATGAAGCCGGGGGGGGCGTCGTCCGACCCGGCTCTGAGCCAGTAAACTTTGTATCCATCCGCGCACGTTTTATTCCCAGAGCGAGGGAGGACCGAGCACTGGGAGGTCACGGACGGTCTCGCTTGGCTCTCGTCAGACCACAGTTGGTGAGAGACGGAGGAGACGGTCGCTTCTGCTTCTGAGATGTCTGAAACACAAAAATCCAGCCTTCCCGCAAATTGTTCTCTCAAAGCCAAATCACAGGTTGCCAGATCTGGGCAGGGAAATGGGCGGGGCCAGAAAAAAACGTAGATTTATAAGGGAGTGAGAAACTTTTAAAAAACTAAGAAGCAACGTAGCTTCATTTTTGACACGCTCCAAACATTTGAAGCGTGAAATACAGGATAAAACTTTATACTATGCTTTGAAAGTGTTTTGCGTTTTTCTCAAAGTGTTAAGGAGTTCAAAAATTTGTAACAAAATGAGATTTTGACACGACGTTTTTTGGCACGTTTTTTTCTCCATGTACAACCAACAAAGACGTACATAAAAAAATCAATTTTTGAAAAACCAACTAAAAGCGATGCCGGTTCTTTTTTGATGCTGTTATCCACAAAATTCAGTTCTGAAGCTTGAAACAAAACAAAAAAAACAAAACGTAATACTACACTTTGAAAGTGTGAAGGAGTTCAAAAATTTGTAAAAAAAAAACGATTTTAACCTTATGGAGTTCAAAAATTCGAATTACGATGAGATTTTCAGAACATTTTTCCCTACATGTACAAGCAACAAAAAAGCACAAAATAAAGAGACTTTTGAAAAACCACGTAGGTTCATTTTCGACGCTATTTTCCAGAAAATTTTGAAGCATGAAATACACAATAAAACGCAATCCAATGCTCTGAAAGTGCTTTGCGTTTCTCCGTTTAAAAATTCCTAACAAAACAAGATTTTGACCTTGGATTTTCGGGACAATCTTTCTCTGTGTATAACCGACCAAAAACAAAAGCAAAAAATAAAACGAAAATGGAAAATTTCACCACGTGGTCCCATTCCACTTGCCCGTCGCCATTTACCTTTGACGCGCAGAAATACTCCAGCCAAAAACGTCAAGCGATTAACCCACGCTGTCCATTTGAAGCAGTAGTAGACGGCCATGTCACTTTTGCGCACTTGAGCGATTTTCAGAACAACCTTCCCCGGCTCTTGTTTGACCCTGATGCGATCTTCCCCGCTCTGTGTCACCGTCGCGGGTCTGGTGACATCAAAACCCGTGGTCTGACCCAAAAACTCCGGGAAGGTCCCAGAAGTAAATCGAATCCAAGTTAGAGCATCCTGAATTCCGGTATTGTTGCGGGGACATTCCAGAGAGACGCTTTGTCCAACTGTAGCGGTCTCGGTTTTGAAGGTAGGACCTTCCGAGCATCCTGTGAAGAACAAAACACACGATTGAGACGTTGGAAAAAGTCCTGATGATCTCTGAGGGCGGACTTGCCTCCGTACGGGACGGTCAGGAAAAGCAGCAGATGAAGCGCCGTTCGCATTTTGTCGTCTCAGCAAATGAACAGCATCACACCTTTATGGTATCGAATCAGAGCGAGACGGAGGGCGTGGTTTCACAGACGTCTCATTGGTAGTTTCCTGTTGACCCAACCCAGGACCCCCCCCCCAAAAAAAAAAAAAAAAAACTTTCCAGTGTGTATTTGCAAAGCATCCTCTTTTCACACCCGCAAAAATACAAACCAGTGATTCAGCCGTTGAAGGCAATGAACAAGAAAAAGTTATTTTTATTTATTAGAATGTATAAAGTGCCTTACAAAAGTAATATATTATCCCCCTTGTGTTTGCAAAACTATTGGAGCTGACTTACCGGGTTTAGGTCAGCAGAGAGTCTCAAATCTTCCACTTTATTGGAATACTCTTACATGCTCAATCGGGTTTAGGTCAGTAGAGAGTCCAAAACCTTCCACTTCTTTCCACTTCTTTCTGGATCGTTTTCCCTCAGCAAAACTATTGGCATGGACATCCATGCTCATTTGGGTTTAGGTCAGGGGAGAGTCTAAAACCAACTTTTTTTGGGGATTAAGTATTGGAACGGACTTACATTTTCATTTGGACTTTGGTCAGGAGAGTCTAAAACCTTTCCTCTTCTTTCCCCTGTGCAATAATTTTGGAACTGACTTATATGCTCAGTTGGGTTTTGGTCAGGAGGAAGTCTAAAACCTTGAACATTTTTTCCTTGAGCTAAAGTATTGGAAGGGACTTACATGCTCAATTGGGTTTAGGTAGGAATTGAGAATAAAACGTTCCATTTCTTTTCCCTGGGCAAAAGTATTGGAGCAGACTGACATGCTCAATTGGGTTTCAGTCAGGAGAGTGTGTATCAGCAATTCTCATTTCCTGACTGGCCGTCGGTATGGAAATGTCAACGTTGTTGTTTTGATAAGGTCATTCAGCGCTTGCTGTTTCGGATGAAATGAGATCAAAAGGTAAATTGTGAAGTCTTTGCTGTTTTTTTGCAATCTTTAGCCTCAGATTTCCTGTCAATTTCTTTGAAGACTATTCTGAGTTGTTGTTCAAAGGACCACCACAGCCCACAAGCACATCATGTGAGAGTCAGACATTGCCTTTTTCTACTTTCCTCTTGACGTCTGACTTCATAAATGTGTTGTATATTAAAAAAACATTCAAAATGAACAATTTTCCAGTTTCAAAAATATGATTATGACAATCACAATGGACGTACAAATCTAGATTGACAGTTTGATAAACTTATGAGCACAACTGCAGAATATATGCTATTAATTTGGATGGCAGAAACCTTAGCCCGACAAATTATAAGTTTGGTTAGTCTTTTTCATTTGTATATTGTTATTATTATTATTTTTATTCACTGACAGACTGATATTCCTGTAGAGCTTTTCTGGTGTGAAAAAAATAACCTGTTTGAAAAATACATGAATACATTTTTGGGGGCAAAATATTCTTTTATTTAAGTTGCATTATTTTTCTTTTTCCGTGCAGAAATTCATCCAACAAACTTTCAGCTATAAGATTTGAAAATACTAAACTGGCTGTTTTTCTAAATCTAAATTTCCACCACATAAAGGTTGGAACCACAATATTGTTGCTAGCTAGCAATTAGAAAGCTAGCACGTTAGCTGCTGCTAGCGTGCAAATCGCGAGCGCAGCATTTTGCTTTCCACCACGGTGAAGATTACAACTGAGTTGAGATGGGAGTCGTGATCTCTCTGTGGGGGAAAAAAGACATCAAATAAGAAACTTGAGAAAATAAACACTTTTTGAAGGAATACAAACATTTAATGTTGCTCGTCCTTGAAAATCACCAGGGGTTTTGCTTTGTCTTGAAGCTGAGAGTGAAAAAGTAAAAAAAAAAAAAAAAAAAAGAGTGAAAAAAAGTCATCAATCCATCATATTTAATTTGTGTAGATCGTAGGTGTCGAACTCCAGTCTTCGAGGACCGGTATCCTGCATGTTTTCAGGTTTTCTCCCACCAACACACCTTAATGAAATGATTAGCTTACTAACAAGCGCTGCAGGAGCTTGAAAATAATTCTAATCATTTGAATCAGGTGTGTTTGAGAGGGACTGTTCAAAACCATGCAGGATACCGGCCCTCAAGGACTGGAATTCGATACCTATGGTATAGATGTTCGTTATGGACAATCCGTGACTAGCACAGAAGTTAAATAACGAAGCACCGCTTAGGCTCGGATCGGGGGGGCCGTCTCTTCCTATCCCGCCCCTCCAGGTCTCGAGTTCATTGCCCACGTGACCATTGAATTCCGTCAGAAAAGAGGTAGGGAACTCCGGTTCCTCGAGAGCCACATCCTGACTGTTTTTGATGTGTATGACATTCAACACATCTGATTGGAATGATCAGGATAGTTATCAGGCTTCCAAAGGGCTTGCTGATAAGCTGATTATCCGGAGCAGGTGTGAAAGGTGAGGGAGGCATGAAAAATAGGCAGGATATGGCTCTTGAGGAACCGCAGTTCCCTACCCCTGCCACAGAAGAACAAGAGAGCCCCCTCAGAACTCTCCCCAGGAATTTCAAAAGAGTGGGTGCTCTGTGGTGCGGTTTGGTGCACAAACCGTCAGGACCCGTCCCCCCTGGCTCCGGAGGGGGTCCCCTGCGACCTGCGTCCAGGCAAGGGAAAACTGGATCCAATGTTCTTTCTCATTATAAGGGGTCCGTGGGCCGTGCTTAGTTCGGAACCTCGCCTAGGACCTGTTTTTCACGGGTGACTCCACCAGAGGTATAAAGCCCCTGATAACTTCTTCCTAGGATCGCGAAAACTCCCCCACCGCGATAAGGTGACGGCTGACCTAACAAGTCTTATTTTTTCATTGACGTCCAAATTGTCAAATACAAAATGAGAACGTAAATATAACTTGACCCTCCGTACGTAAATTTTGAGGCATTTTTTCTGTTTGTCTGTTGGTGTGATGTGAAAATTTCCCAAGTGAAAATCGGCCTCACCTGTGTAGTTATTCACGATGACGCTGATCAGCACAGCGGTGACCAGCAGACTTAAGGCCAAAAGGGAAAACGAAACCGCAAGGATGAATTCGTTTGAACTGGTAAACGGCGGCGCCACGCCTTGCGAGGAAATGAAAGGATACAAGCTTGTGAGTATTCTGGATTAAAAAAATATACATAACAGACAACAAATTGGATCTGATGAGACGTTTTCTAGCAAACTATTCCGATATTTGCATTCCACGTGTCAAATCTTTATAGGTACGGTACTTTGTGATTTTCAAACAAAAGTGGGAATGTTTACAGCACTTATAATTGATTGTATGTTTTTTGAGGCACACACAAGATTTACGATGACATATTTACCTGTGATGGGGACTTTTGTTGCGTTTGCCATAAAAATTTGCCCGCATGTGGCCACGGCACAAGAGTATGTTCCTCCATTGATTTTCGTTGGGAAAACATGATCGCATTTCTGCATGGAGCCACGTTCAAATTTCTCACATTCTTCATCAGCGTAAATGAAGCTGTGAGGCGTGTCTTCCGTCTCATGTCTGAACCAGTAAAGTTTTTGTTCATCCGTGCACGTTTTATTCCCGGAGCGAGAGAGAACCGAGCAGCGCGAGGTCACAGAGGGTCCTGCTCGGCTCTCGTCAGACCACATTTCGTGAGAGACAGAAGAGATGGATGCTTCTGCTTCTGGGATGTCTGAAACATAAAAGTAACTCTTTCAGTTCTTTTTGACAAAAACGTTTTCAATAAAATGCAATATTATTATGCACGTCAAATGGAAAAATTTTCAACTGATTTCAATGGAAAATTTTTTGATATTTTTCTGAATTCTTGTTAGGCCGCATTTCGTGAGAGACAGAAAAGACGGGTGTTTTTGCTTCTGGGAAGTCTGAAACTTAAAAGTAACTCTTTCAGTTCTTTTTGATCGATGTCAGGTAATATATGTACATACTTCAAATGGAAATTTTTTTTCAATTGATTTCAATGGAAAATTTTGTCACAATTTTCAGGATTACCTTTGACGTGGAGAAATACCCCGGTTAAAAATTTCAAAACTTGAAACAATGACGTCCAGTGGAAACAGTAGTAGACGGCCATGTCGCTTTTCTGCACTTGGTTAATGTGTAGGAGGAATTTTCCGGGCTCTTGTCTGGCCGTGATGCGACCTTTGCCCTTTGACTCGTCAGCTTCAGCTTCTTTCAGATCAAATGCTGAGCTTTGAGCTAAGAATTCCGGAAAAGCTCCAGAAACAAGCCGGATCCAAAAATGTATACTTCGAACATTGGTGCTGTTGTGGGGACATTCCAGAGAGACACTTTGTCCAACTGGTATGGTCTCTGCTGTGAAAGTGGGTCCACCTAAGCACCCTGAAACAGAACAAAAGACAAAATTTGAGAGGTTGACAAAAGACTTTTTTAACACTATTTTTTAACACTATTTAGGATGAATAATTTACCTTCAGTGATGGGTGGTTGTGTTGCATGTCCCATAAAAATCTGTCCACACATGGCCACAGCACAAGAGTACATTTGAGCATTGGAGGAGCCGATGTCCTTTGACGAAGCGAAAACGCATTTGTGCGTAGATCCCTTTTCATTAGCGTAAATGAAGCTGGGAGGTGTGTTATCTGGTCTAGCTCCGAACCAGGCAACTTTGTGTCCATTCGTACAGGTTTCATCCCCAGAACGGGAGAGGACTGCGCACTTTGAGGTCACGGAGGGTCCTGCTTGGCTCTCGTCAGACCACAAAATGACGGATGCTTCTGGCAAGTCTGAAACACAAAAATGACCCTTAGGTATTCTGGCGGATTTTTCTCTCAAAGCCAAATTATGGATTTCCGTGTTTGGGTACTGGCCAATAGGAGGGGACCACTTGGTGACAAATTTTACAAGGGAATAAGAAATGGATGAAAAAACAAGAAGTGACGTAGGTTCATTTTCGGCGTTGTTTTGTGCGAAATACAGGAAACTCTCAATACTAAGCTAAAGTTAAAAAAAGTTAAAAAAAACAAACAAACTTGGGACGAAACATGATTTTGACCTTGGTTTGTCGGTGCATTGTTTCTCAATGCCCAATAACCTAAAAACCCTGCAAAAAAAAATGAAAAATCAAATTCTATTGACCCATTTACCTTTGACAAGTAGATATGTTCCCGCCAAAAAATGTCACGTGATTAACCCATATACTGTCCATTTGAAAAAACAAGAATTGACGTAGGTTCATTTTTGATGCAATTTTCAACAAAATTCGCAGTTTTGACGCGTACAAAACAGATTAAAATTGGAACGCTGAATGCTTTGAAAGGTTGTTTTATGGATTTCAAAATGTGGTTTTCTTACGAAATTTTGACGTCGGATTTCTCGGTTGTAAATATGTAAATAGAGAAACAAGCACAAAAAATCCCCAAAATTTCACCAAGAGGTCCCATTTTTTTCGCCCCTTTGACTTTGGATGTGCAGAAATATTTCAGCCAAAAATGTCACGTGGTGAACCCATTTGAAGCTTCTTGAGTGAAAGATGTCCATCTATTTATTACCTTTGACCCGCAGAAATACTCCATTCAAAAATGTAATATTATAAGTCCATCGTGTGAATCTGAAGCAGTAGTAGACGGCCATGTCGCTTTTCCGCACTTGAGCGATTTTCAGAACAAACTTCCCCGGTTCTTGTCGGACCGCGATGCGCTCTTCGCCGTTTGACGTCACGGTCGTATGTCTGGTCAAGTCAAAACCCGTGGTCTGACCCAAAAATTCCGGGAAGGTTCCAGAAGCGAGACGGATCCAAATAAGAGCATCCTGAATTCCGGTATCGTTGCGGGGACATCCCAGGGAGACGCTTTGTCCAACTGTAGCGGTCTCGGTTTTGAAGGTAGGTCCACCTGAGCACCCTGTACGGAAGAAAAGACAAAATTGAGGTCTTGAGAAAAGTCTGGGTCGTCTCTGAGGGCGGACTTGCCTCCGTGCGGCATCAGCAGCACGACAAGAAGATGAAGCGGCGCCCGCATGTTGTCGTCGTGACAGCAAGTGAGCGGCGGCGGTTTCCTCGGAGCGCGTTCAACGTTTTCCACTCGCGTCCGACCACACCAAAGAGGAGGGGCCTATTCTGCATACGTCTCATTGGCCCGTTTCTGTGTCACCCTTTATCCTCCCCATCCACTTTTATTCACTCTAAAACAGAGGTGTCCAAACTACGGCCCGGGGGCCAATTGGGGCCCGCCATCAGCATTTTTGCGGCCCGCGGCATATGCTAAAAATACTCGATGCTGAAATAATGAATTCATTACTAAAGTCATTGATTACTTTGGTGCTTAAGTACTAATCAATTATCTTAGGTACTAAAAGGTACTCTGGTATTATAACTATGAAAGTACCAAAAAGTACCAAAAGTAATTCATGCATAAATTGATTAGTTTAATCAATTAAGCACCAAAAACAAAACAAAGGCTTACAGCTTGAAAGTTTCACTAACAACATTTAGTAACAATTTGATTCATGTTACAGTTAATTTGCTCTTGATTTGAAAAGAAAAACGCTTTGTTCCTGTCTGCCACAGCATTGAAATAACTTCATGTTCCAATTCATTTGCTCTTAATTTGAAAAAGGAAACTGTACTTGTAAAGTCATTCAAAAGCATTCAATCAGATTGCCGATACCAGCGGAAATCCTTTCAAAATCTTTTATACCAATTTAATATGAAATACAAAAAATAACCATCAAAACTTTGCTTTCAAGTGATGAATATATAAAATTGTTGCTGACAAGAAATATTGCCATTAACCAGCATTTAGCATGCTATGCTAGCAAGCTAGCTTTCAGCACGTCGGCGCAAGTTTTGAACCACGGTGAAAGTCACAGTAGAATTTAAACGGGAGTCTTCTTCTCCCTGCTGAAAAAAAAAAGTCATCAAGTAGGCAACTTTGGAAAATAAACACAACTTCTGGAAGGAATACAAACATTTAATGTCGGATATCCTTGAAAATCCGCAGGGTTCTTGCTTTGCGTTAAGGCAGATGCTGTCAATGGAAAAACATTAGAATTAGAATGTTATGAAAAAGGGGGGGTGGCAAAATGGGCGTGGCAACCAGTGAGCGACAGAATCCAGTCATTTTCAAATGGAAAGTTAGCTAAATTGATTAAATATTAACATATACATTCGATTAGTCATTGGCAAACGATTGATGACATCGCTCACTGGGCCACACCCCTTAACGCCGGACGCACAATGAATCACCTGAGTAATTTTTCGCCACGACGTTGATCAGGACGGCGATGACCAGAAGACTTAAGCCCAAGATGGAAGACAGAATCAGAAGAATTTCTCTGTGTGAGCCATCGACCGGCTTGGCTTCTTCTGAACAAATCAAAGGGGACAAGCTCGTGAAGGTCCCGCCGACACCTCTCCGCGTCCGTCCATTTGCTGCCCGTCCATTACCCTTAGATCCACCAACTACTAAATTAATAACATCCGCTATGTGTCCAGAGAAGCATCCATCCGTCTCTGTCCATCTGTCCACACACCCATCCATCAGTTCTTCAGTCCGTCCAGCCATCCGTCCGTCCATCTACATTAACGTCCTGTCCATCCGTCCGACCGTCAATCTATCTAAAGAAACATGCATCCATCTGTCCACCCATAGTAATATCCATCCACTCTTACGTCCATATTTCCGTCCGTCCGTCAGTCCATCCGTAGATTTGTCAGTCCAGCCATTTGCCCGTGTCCATAGGTTTGTCCGTCCATCCCTCCCTCCGTTTGACCGCTCCCTATTTTCCTCTCTGTCCTACCATTCATCCGTCCATCTGTTCATCCTTCCATCGTAACATCCATCCGTCATTTGGTCCGTCCTCCATTCGTTTACAGCCACAAGTGTCCGAATCCAGTCCTCGAGGGTTGGTATCCTGCAGGTTTTCCTGTTTTCTCTCCTAAACACACCTGATTAGGATCATTTTCAAGCCCCCCCAGAGCTTACTGATGAGCTCATCATTTGAATCAGGTGCGTTGAGGAGAGAAAACCGGAAAACCTGCAGGATACCGGCCCTCGAGGACTGGAGTTCCACACCTATGGCAATCCATTTGTCAGTCCGTCCACTCTTCCGTCCTTTATTCCATCCATCAATCAATAGCAACATCCACCCGTCCTTTCGTCCGTCATCGACAGGCGCTAATATCGTTCGTTTGTCCGGTGTCGCTTCAATCGCTCGGTCTGTTTGTCCATCCATCCACCCGCCCGTCGCGCGCGCTTACCATGCAGGTCCAATCTGGTCCCATTGGCAAAGATAAAGTCCCCGCACACCTCCAGCACACAGTAGTAGGTGGCGCTATCCCGCCGGCTGACATTGACAAAGAGCTTATGGATGCATCGCCCGGGGCCGGTGCCGTGGCAGTCTTCCGTTGTCTCCCCGTCGGCGCGGCTCAGGCAGGAAACCGATCCGGCTCTCAGCCAGTGCACCCTGTGCCCTCCTTCGCACGCGTCCTTCTGGTCAAAGAGCACCGAGCACAGAACGTGGACCGGGTCTCCTCGGAGCAGCGGGCCCAACTCTGATGGCCACTGCGTCAAAGTGTAGTTGGACGTCGAGGTGCCTGCGTCATCAAAAATGCTTAAAGATCCAAAAGTGACACGGGAATGCGTAAAAACGAAAACGTTCCTACGCTTTCTGAAATGCTTTCATAGAACACAAAATTTCACTGTGACAACGATTTGATTGATTACGTGGGACAAAACCATATTATAATTAGCCTAATAGCATTACATAGCCTAATAGCAGAATTTGAGCACTAATGAAAAGTAAAATGTAATTAGAATTGGTGTATGAATTTACTGACGTAATTATGCTATTTTAGGCTAAAGAAATGGAAATAACGCATGAAATGTAGGCCATTATGCTAACAGGCTAAGAAAATCTAAAATCTAGTTTGAATTAGCTTGTAAATTTAGGCCATTATGCTAACAGGCTAACAAAATCTAAAACCTAGCTTGAATTAGCTTGTAAATTTAGGCATTTATGCTAACAAAATCTTTAATCTAGTTTGAATTAGTTTGTAAATTTGGGCATTTATGCTATTAGGCTAACGAAAAGTAAAATTTAGTTGGAATTAGTGTGTGAATTTACATCATATGCTATTAGGCTAAATGGAAATAACACATAAAAGACGATTAGGCTAACAAAATCAAAAATCTAGTTCTAATTAGCTTATAAATTTAGACAATGATGCTATAAGGCTAAGGAAATGTCAAATCTAGTCACAGTTAAATTATTTGGGCAATTATGTGATTAGGCTAACAAAAGGACAAGTTGGGATTTGCATGTGAAATCAATTATGCTACAAGGCTAACGAAACGTAAAAACTTGTAATTAGCGTGTCAAATTATTTAGGAAATTATACCTTTGAGAACGAAGGGAAAACACGAGTTGGAATTAGCGTGTGAAATGATCTAGCGAAGTATGCCATTAGGCGAACGAAAGGAAAAATCTAGTCAGAATTAGCGTGTTGAGTATTTAGCCAATTGTGCTATGAGACTAACAGAAGGAAAAATGTTAAAATTAGCTTGTCAAATTATTTCAGCAATTATGCTCTGGGAGACTATCAAAATGTAACTTACTTTCCTTATTAGCCAGGCCTTGAGCCCGATCCGGTTCGGACTTGTTTTTCACAAAACAGTTGACATTGTGTTTGACATTTTTGGTAACATTTCCAAAATTCTTACCCGCCGTAATGAAAATATGCTCACGAAAACCGATTTGGAAAAAAAAAAAAAAAAGCTCCAAAAGAGGTAGAACAGAACTTACGTCTCGCTTGAAGTGACAGCATCATGCAGAAAAGAACCTTCTCGATCATTTTGGAGTGGAGAAAAAAAAAGACTGCAGAGAGCGACAATGCGCATGCCGACTGCCTTTGACCGAAGATTTCCTGTCACGTTGTGCAAACTCGACAGATTTTTCGGGTCAGTTTCAACGGAAAGCCTCTCAATGCACTTGTTGGGTGTGTACATATATATATATATATATATATATATATATATATATATATATATATATATATATATATGCAATACCCAACTATGTCAGCAGATGGCAACAAAGCAAATAGTAAAATAATAAAAGCTCGACTTCAAAATAAATACAGCAAATCCATGCTATGTCAATGCAATAGCCTGGTTATGCTTTTATTTTGAAGTTTTTCCTCAGAGCACTTGTTGTTTGTGCTGACCTGAGGTCGGGACGTACGGTGCATTCAAATGCAGTTGGACATTTCAGATGCAGAATAAAAGGCCATAGATGCATTAAACATTTGGATTTGTGGCTTCAGGTTTCTAGAATGAATCTGAACGAAAAAAACTCCCAAAAACAAACGAAAAAAAATGCTCGTGAAATGAAGTCAATGATTTACAAAACTGCAACGCAAAAACAATACAATTGAGCTTTAAGCTTATTAAATGTCCTTAAAGTTGTAGCAATCGTTTGAAATAAGTTTCTTTTATGTATACAGTTGAATTCCAGAGTAAACAAGATGGACGGACAACAAAACGAAGGCAAAACGGTGATGCGTCGAGGGACATTAAGGAAGTCACAAAGTCAATATAGTTTCAATGGTAGTTTTAATTTTTTAACATTCAACATCTGCATCATCAATCACTTGTTGTGTTTTCAACCTGGAGAACATTGAAGTGTTTGGATTGAAATGATTTTGTCTTCACATTGACGAGCTGTCCCCTTGGTGGGGGGCGGGGGGGGGGGGGGGGGGGGGGCAGGGCGGGGGGGGGGGGGGCGGGGCACAGGAAGCGCTAGCAGAAATAAACTGCGGCTGATACTGCCGGCAAAAGGGAGACTTTTGCAAAAAGCGTAAACAGAGAAGCAGAATACAGTAGTGTTTAGGGTTGTCAAATTCTGAGCATCGTGCGCTTTCTGGACTATGACCACCAGGGGGCAGTGTAATGGAAATGTCAAACTTCACATAAGCCTCAGAATCGGAACTTGTCATTTTTTTTTTTTTTTTTTTGCCGATGACGATAGATAAATAACGTTGAGAATTACTTGTGTACATGTGTTGCTCCACAGTTTTTGCCGTGTAGCATTTTACGCTAGTCTCATTAGCTTGTTTGTGGCGTTTAGCATCTTGCGTTAGCGTCAAGCTGGTGAAGCAAATTTCTCTGAGTTTCGATGTGTAAATCACATAAATTCATAGTGATTTTTTTTTCATTTTTACTCAGAAAAATTGATTAAAAAAATGTATTTTGTTGTATAATTTTAGGACCAAAGGAAATGTTTAGATTTTCTCTCGAATATGAGAAGCATTTTTTTTAAGTTCCCATGGAAATTTCCTCAAAAATTTCCATTTTCTGCAAGGCTAGCAGCGTTCCCCATTCGTACCTTGCCGTGTTTTTATTCGTGGTGGATGTGTGTGTTTTGTAGCATGTTATGTAACTTTCATTAGCTTCTCTATGGCATTTAGCAGTTTGTGTTAGCATGAAGCTAGCAAGGCAAAGATAATTACTGAAAATTTTCCTTCCCTCTGCTAGCCAAGCAGCCGTTCTCATTTTGTGTCTTGCCATTTTTTATTGGTGGTGGATATGTGTGTTTTGTAGCATGTTATGCTACTTTTATTAGCTTGTCTATGTCGTTTACATTTTGTTAGCATTAATGTAGCAATGCAAAGTCAAGCCTAGCAGCGGGCCTTGCCATGTTTTTATTGGTGTTGTATACGTGCCTTTTTTTGTAGCATGTTATGCTAGTTTCGTCAGCTTGTCTATGGCATTTAGCATTTTGTGTTAGCATTAGGCTAGCAAGGCAAAATTATGTGAGCTTCAATGCATGTGTCATTTTGTTTCAAGTTCAATATTTAACTTTTCTTTAATGAGTGATTTAATAAACTATTGTATCATGTCCAAAGGAAACATTTAATGTTTTCGCTTGAATATGAAGTCCGTTTTTTAAATATCTTGATCTTGACTTCTCATGGTAATAGTGAAAATGCTGTTTAGCTTTTTATCCGTGGTGTATACGAGTAGTGACAGGAAGTGGCTTTTTTTTTTAGGTGATGCTATTTCCTTTTTTTTTTTTAAACATGTTTATTGATTTTTGCTGGTTAAACTTCTTTTTCGAGACATCTTTGTAAATCTAGGCACTACTTCTGACTTCTGTGTTTCTCCAACAGAGTCAAGGCAGATTTTGAATTCTGAACACACTTTTTTTTTTGTATCCAGCAAACTTTGGCACATTGGCAGAATTTTTAAAGCACTGTGTATAAAAAGTGAGCTTAAAATAATGAAGCGTGAAAAAAAGCGCCATGAACATTTGGTGAAGATGTTCTCTGTTGTTGCCATGGTGATCATAGATCACCTGATTTTTTTTTTTTTTATTTATATGCTTGGTGGACCAGCCTGGTAAGCTTTAACGTCATGTTAGCATTAGCACCGGTGCTAATGTTTCTGTTCTGTTTGTAGACATTTTCACAATTTGTTACTGTTGTCCTGTTTTGCTGGAAATTAATTTTTTATTTTAAATTAGCGTGTTGTGAAGATGCTTAGCTGAAATGAAGAAGTATAGGATTTAAAAATGACTACTTTTCAGACTTTTTTGAGGTATCCTGTTTACTTGATTTTTTTTTTTTTTAATTCAAAGTTTTTATGGTTTTTGGCTATCTTTTCACTTCTTTTGTTTGGTGGAATTATGGCTTGAAAATGTTAGAAAATACATCTCTGTAAAAAAAGAAGGGGTCTAAAAGGTGAGGAAGACGTCCATTTTTTTGGTGAGGGGAGGGGGAGCTAGGCACGTACGGTTCCCTGTTTAGGCCAAAAAGGTGTGAGCCAACTTTCATTCTCCACAACACGAAGTGTCCAAAGATCATGCAAAAATACACTAAATATACAATTAATTGGATTAGGGTATAATTTCGATATGATTTGTACATACATATAATTTCATATACTTTTTTTTTTAAAGGAATGTTAATTTTGCGGTGTATTTTTTTTCTTACGAGGTACAAAATATCATTCTATGCAACACGTTATATAATCAACATATTTAAAAAAAAACAAGTCATCAGTCCTTATGGTCTTTTAGAAGAAGAAAATTCATAATAAAAATAAGTTCTATGCTTTTTTTCCCCCTTCTTACTTGTATCTTACAATATATTTCTTTTTACACGCGCACACACACGCACACAACACACGCACGCACGCGTCCACATTGCGGTTGCTCGGGTGGACGTGTAAACAAAATTTCACAAGGGGCACCTGGCGCAGGCGCACTCCAGGGCCGTCTCCATGTCCTCGGAGTAGGAGGAGCCGTCGGTGCAGCGGAACAGGACCTTCCTCCGCCGGCTCTTGCTGACGCCGCAGCAGAAGCCGGGCGGCGCCGCCGCCTGGCACGAGCGGGGGCACTCCACGCGCGGGATCTTGCTGGCCGACGTGCACGTGCGCAGGGCCTGGTGCCGCCTCAGGTGCTCGCGCACCGGCTCGCCCTCGCACCTCAGCTCTGCGCGCGGGACGCCAAAACGCCGGCTTCAATTTACATGCCGGGTGACCGACCACGAAAAGAGACGTGCGTTCAAGTAAACGTATATATATATATATATATATATATATATATATATATATATATATATATATATATATATATATATATATATATATATATATATAATTGCATATGTAAATGATATCCATAGATACATAAATACACATATGCTAATATATTTATACACATATGCACACATATTTGCATATATTTAAATTCATACAGTATGAGTGTATATATAATTATATATGTATATATATACATATGTTATGAACATATACTGTATGTACATTATGTTACGTTTGTGAAATTTATACATATTGCTTAGAAATGGCAAAAGATGGCATCAAAAGCGCTACTTTTGTAAAATGAAGATCCTCCATTCACTTTATCATAGTTCCTTGGCACCACAAATTGGCCAGTTCAACCAAAAAATGTGTACGTCTGTAAGACTCGCAATATGAAATTGTTTACACCAAACAAACACCAAACACTCCACCTCATTTAGGACCAGCCAATTTTACATTCTACTTTTGTTTAACATTTGAAAAAAACAGTAAAAATATTTTGATAACCGAATATAGTCTGGTGAATGCTAATCCAATATAGTTTCGTGACTTCTAATTGAAAAGACTCATGGGTGCTCACCGGATTCACAGGTGGGCCCGGCATAGCCGGGCAGACAGTTGCAGACGGGCTGGCCGCCTTCGGAGAGCGCGCACTCGCCGTGGCCGCAGCGCTGCCCCCTGCAGGCGGCGGGCTCCTGCTGCCGCTCGCACAGCTGGCCCTGGTAGCCCTCGTCGCACTCGCAGCTGTACGACGCCCCCTTGGCCACGCACGATCCGTGAACACATCTGTTAATCACAAAGTCAAAAAAATTCAGCCCGGTTTTATAAAGTCATCTCGCAGGCCGGATTGAACCCGTTTGCGGGCCGGAACCGGCCCGCGGGCCGTATGTTTGACACCCCACATAGAAACAAATATATAGCATTTTGGCTGCTGTATATGAACCACTAAACACTTCCTCTCGAATCACTGGCTAGCTAGCGTGACGACACACCTGACGTTGGCGTCGTTAGCGCGTTAGCATAAACAGACAGTCCTTCGCATGACCTTAAAGTAGACTTAAGTAACCGTACATGCTCAAAACTAGCCAAAAATATTGTTACTCCTGTGAACTTGTAAATAAATATAAAATGAAAACATACAAATAAAACGAACTATACAAAATTCTGTGACCACACCGCCGACACAACGGCACCACCTCAAGGCGAACAAATGAACTGCATTCATATTGTCAACCGTTACGATTTATATGATTGATTTAGAGGATTTAAGTGTTTCTTTGGCGGGCGTGTAACAGATTCGGCTATTTACATGTAAAAAAGCGCAACAAGAGTTACAACAATTAATTTTGAAAGTAGCGGCACCGCTGGATTTGTGTGCCCACCTGCTGCCCTGGCAAGGATTGGGCGCGGCGGCCTGTTCGCACAAAGTCCCGCTGCGTCCCGGCGGGCACTGACAGGTGACGCCCATCTCGCCGCCCTCTCTGCACGTCCCCTGCGCGCAAACGCTGCATGAGTGGCAGCCCACCAGGACGCCATCGCCCTGCGGGAAGGACAAAAGAAAATGGTCCAATTTCACTCCATCGGGACAAAAAATAGTTTATTTACTAGAAATAATATTATCATTGTTCATTTGTTATATACGCTAGCTAGTGAAATGAAGCGACAGGCAGAATCGTTTCTCCGTTAGGGGGCAGTAGGTGTAATTAACGTAAGTAGCCACTAGAGGGTGACACAGGAGTGGTTTTTAACGCGTCTGACTCCAAAACCAAACAAATCTTGCTCATGAGTATTTAAAAAAGAAATTTAAACAAGATCCTCCTGCAAAGGGTTCAAGAAAGATTTACGTATTCAAATATTGAATTTAAATTAATTTAATTTAAGTATTGAATTGAATTTTTCTTCGATTTTCACAAAATTAACATATTTCCTAACTTCTTCTTTGGCATTTTTAGTTATCGATCATAAAACTGGTCCGGGGTGGGGGCTTTAGTGAATGCTGGACCAGCGAAAAAAAAAAAATATAAGTTACCCGCGTCTGGTACTTGGTACATGTACTACTTGAGTTGAGTACCAGTTCCGGTATCGTGCGAAAAAGTATTATCAAACATCCCTAGTTGTCTATTTCTGTTGCGCATTTCGCCGGGAATCGAACAAGGAACCGCGACGCGGCAATCCTACCTTTCCCTCGACCGGTCGGCCTCCCGTGACCCGGCGGCTCAGGTCCTGCTTCTCCCCGTTGATTTGAACGTTATGGACGCAGCCGTTGAAGGACTGAGGCGATCGATCGGGACCGTTGCGGAACCCGGCGGCCGGCACCTGGTAGGGCGCGCCTGGACGCCGCCGCACGCGAAAAAACAAATCTCACTCGGGAGGGAAGAGTCTCGTCTTCGCCGCGTCCTCGGAAGCGGGCGCGCGGCTCGGCTCGCGTCGCGGCCGACGTCTGGGCGCCACAAAACGCACGCGGTTTTCTGCAAATGTTTTTCTAGGCGTGCGCGCGTACCTCCGACGTAAAGCTGCGTGTTGTGGTCCACGGAGGGTTGGCGCGCCAGCTTGCCCAGGCTCTTGGGGGCGCCGTTGTCCACCACCAGGCTGAGCGAGTGGTTCTGAATCAACAGCTCCACCGTGTGGAAAAGACCGTCGTTGACAGACTCCACGCTGGCGGAAAAACAGAAGAGGGGCGGGCTTTAGTCTGCTTCCAATTATGACAAATTACCGCCGAATTCGAGACGAGAGAGGAGGAAATTGCCGGACGCGAAACATACGTTAAACATTTTCGGGCCCGGCGTTTACTCTTTGCTTTGTTTGCAAATCGACCGACAAGTTCAATAAAAAAGAAGAGGAAAGGAATCCCCCACTAACCTCAAATGTCAATTAATGCCCAAACAAAAACAAAGTCGAGTTACCTTTACATGCCACAAGGTGGCAGCAAAGCACTTAAGACTAAACGTTCAATTCCAAAGACACATTTTGATGTCATTAAATAAGAGTACAGATATTCCATTTCTGGTGCTTAATTATGTATAAATTTCTTCCAAAAAAGGGTCTGAAACGTGGTACTAAATGAATTATTCAGGATTAGATAAATACATGAGATATGGATAGATAAAGGATTAATTAATGAATTAAACAAAATAAATGAAAGCATTAAAATAATAAACCAAAAGTAATACATAATAAAAATAACAAATATTAAAAATAAGTTATATAAAAAATTATAAATATAAATTAGCCATGTTGAAATAAAAAAAAAAAAAATATATATATATATATATATATATATATATATATATATATATATATATATATATATATATATATATATATATATATATACACACACACACACACACACACACAAAGCTAAGAAGCAACCACACAAATTTCCTCCCTCACTTCAACATTGATGCTTGACACCGCACCAAGATGCCACCAGAGGGCAACAACGCAATATTTTCTAGTAAATCAGTTTGGCCTGTTTTGCTGCCCAATCCTCCTCCCTGAGACCCTTGCTCTCCCCTCGGAAACAAACCCTCACCTCCCCAAATAAACAAATGTTATTGCGGTGGACCTGGGGCTATGGTCAAGGATGGGGAAACTGTGAACAATTTTAAAAGAGCAGTCAGCGCCAGTAGAAAACCCGATGGGTCCTGCAAAAAAAAAAAAAAAACTGACGCCTTGACTCAAATACATGTCACTTTTCAAGTGAAGAGCAAATTAATTGGAACATGATGCGACTTATTGATAATCTGATTTATAGCATACCATTTTGTCCGTATTTTTTTCTACTTTAATGGCGCTTATTACCGTAACAGGAAGACCACGTGTTCTTTTCAAACTAAGAGAAAATTAATTGAAACACGAAGCAACTAAAGTGACTGCTGTTATCTACGGATGCCCACTTTTGTTAAGAAATCATTTTTCAGTGGACGAGCTGAAAACAAAACAGATGACGTTACACAAGATATCCAAGTCGGAATCGCAAATTAAAACGCGTGTGTGTTGACTCATGAAACAAGAGTTTTAATGTGTTTGAATAGTTCGGAACATCAGCACGCTAACTCATTTTGACTTTCCCCTCCTCAGTGATTTCCCTGTTTTTTTTCGAGGCATAAAACCTAGCATTTTAACAGGGGTGTGTAGACTTTTAAACCCTCTATAAATCCAGACGCGAAGTCATAAAAAAAGACCCCTGCTGATTTTTAACTGCGAGCAAGGACTACTCGGAGCCAAATTTCAAACTGACGTTTTTTTTGCTCTCAATCCGAATTAAACAATTTTGAGAGACGCGCGGCATCCTCAGAAAAAAAAAACCTCCATGACCTTTTGCACCCCGTGTGTGAGGAATTGAGGTTCACCCCCGCTAAGTGGTTTTCGCTGGAGGGGTGACAGCCAGCCAGCCAGCCAGGCAGAGAGACAGTGGTTTGGCACGGCTGAGAGGAAGGCGAGGGGGCGGGGGGGTTGTTGAAAGAAAATCAGGGGATCGGGGCTTCGGTTTTACTATGAAAAATCCAAAAACTAAGTGGACGCAAAAACGTAGCTTTTGTTGTGTTAGCTAAGTAGCTTAGGAGCCTCGCATTAAATTTGATTGACAAGTTTATACGTTGTTCGGATTACAAACGTTTCTAGTCTGCCGAATATATAGATATTTTGAGCGCAAAACATCCATTTCCTTAGGGATGGCCAGACTAGCTTAACGCTAACGCATAATCGGAAATCCATTTACGTCATAATTAGCGTCGTTTTGCCGATTTACAAGCCTTTAAACAACAAATATTTGCACTTATATTCTTTATCCTCTGAGAAAAATGCTATTTTATAATAACCTAGATTACATGCATATATTCTTTATCCTCTGTGAAATATGCTATTTTATTATTAGCTCAATCACGTGCATATATTCTTTATCCTCTGAGAAAATGCTATTTTATAATAACCTAGATTACATGCATATATTCTTTATCCTCTGTGAAAAATGCTTTTTTATAATACCCTCAATCACATGCATATATTCTTTATCCTCTGTGAAAAACGCTATTTTAGAATAACCTCAAGTGGAGTGACATGTTGACATAATTTCAATCACATGCATATATTCTTTATCCTCTGTGAAAAATGCTATAATAACCTCAATCATGTGCATATATTCTTTATCCTCTGTGAAAACTGCTATTTTATAATACCCTCAATCACGTGCATATATTCTTTATCCTCTGTGAAAAACGCTATTTTATAATAACCTCAATCACGTGCATATATTCTTTATACTCTGTGAAAAATGCTATTTTATAATAACCTCAATCGCGTGCATATATTCTTTATCCTCTGTGAAAAATGCTATTTTATAATAACCTCAATCGCGTGCATATATTCTTTATCCTCTGTGAAAAATGCTATTTTATCATAACCTAGATTACATGCATATATTCTTTATCCTCTGTGAAATATGCTATTTTATAATAACCTCAAGTGGAATGACATGACATAATAACCTCAATCACATGCATGTATTCTTTATCCTCTGTGAAAAATGCTATTTTATTATTAGCTCAATCACGTGCATATATTCTTTATCCTCTGAAAAAAATGCTATTTTATAATAACCTAGATTACATGCATATATTCTTTATCCTCTGTGAAAACTGCTATTTTATAATACCCTCAATCACGTGCATATATTCTTTATCCTCTGTGAAAAACGCTATTTTATAATACCCTCAATCACATGCATATATTCTTTATCCTCTGTGAAAAATGCTATTTTATAATAACCTCAATCACGTGCATATATTCTTTATCCTCTGTGAAAAATGCTATTTTATAATAACCAAGATTACATGCATATATTCTTTATCCTCTGTGAAAAATGCTATAATAACCGCAATCATGTGCATATATTCTTTATCCTCTGTGAAAAATGCTATTTTATAATACCCTCAATCACGTGCATATATTCTTTATCCTCTGTGAAAAATGCAATTTTATAATTAGCTCAATCACGTGCATATATTCTTTATCCTCTGTGAAAAATGCTATTTTATAATAACCTCAATCGCATGCATATATTCTTTATCCTCTGTGAAAAATGCTATTTTATAATAACCTCAATCGCGTGCATATATTCTTTATCCTCTGTGAAAATTTTAAAATTTTCCTTTCAGACTCCCAAATTTTGCGGATGCGTGTTTGTCTCCGATCAGCCGGCGACCAGTCCAGGGCGTCCCGGATTTTTGGTCCGCATCCGCGTTGGATCAGCCAAGCAAACAAACCGCACGGCTAAAAGCGTCGCGGCGCGATCGCTAGCGGCCGTACAAAGCACATACTTGTGTCAGTGTCGGAGAAGTCAAACAAACTACAAAGTCCGGCAAAAATAGTTCCGACACGAACTATGTTATTCTTTTTTTTTTTCCCTCCTCTCAACACACCCATGTACACGTCATGGTGTCGACCCGCGTTAACCGCAACACAAACACACGTTTAAACCCATTTTGCCCAATTTATCCTCATCTATAATTGGTTCAGGGTGTTACTTGGATTATGGAGACGCTCATGCGTTACATCAACAATGACAGATGACTTCCTGCAAAAAAAAAAAAAAAAAAATTCGACCTCGTTGAGCCTTTTTCTGAGAGACAAAGCAGGCGTCTATGTGCGTCGCATTAGCCACTGTGTAACTTAATAACGCGAAAGCCTCCGAGAACTCGCCGCGCTCATTCGATTGGCCTTTTTCCATCGGTCAGAATCCATGCGCTTATCTTTCCAAACCAAAATTTCATATTTTTTGTTTTGTTTTCAAATAGACAAACAGGAGCGTGCGTGATCTAATCCAATTCTAATAAAAAAAAAAAAAAAACATCTAAATGAATGTTTTTTTAATGCAGTGCTAGGAACAGCTACAGCTTTCTTTTCAAATTAAGAGCAAATGAATTGGAACATGAGGCAGCTTCTTCCCAAATTGCATTAAAGTGACTTGTTTGCCACATTGTATATTTTGTTTTTCAATTTAGTTTTTATTAGATTTTTTTATTGTATGCTTTTATTTTTTTAGTTTTAGTTTCGTTTTATTCTAATTTAATCAAAAATGCTGTGTCAAGAAGGATACTTTTTCCTTTCAAATGTAGAGCTAATTATTTGGAGCATAATTGTGATTCTTTTGTGAAATGTTGCATCACTTTGTCTTTTCAATGCGCTGACAGGAACAGGAGTTTTCTTTACAAATTAAGAGCTAATTATTTGGAAAATGAAGTAACCTTGCTCAATGGTGTTACAGTGACTCCTTTACGAAACGTTGCACGCTTTATCTCGTTCAATTTTAATCTATTTTATCTGATCTATTTGAATGCTACAAGGAGCATGGTATCTTTTCGAATGAAGAGAAAATGAATTGGAACATGAAGCCATTTGCTGTTAGAGTGAGATGTTACACAACCCGCAAAGTTTATTAAATCAGACGCGGATGACGTGGCAAATTTAAGTCTTTGCTTTCCCATCCCAAGATGCTTTGCGGTTAAGGCTTACTTGGCTGAAAAAAAATACAAAAAAACGGCTCGTTAGGCAATTTACTAAAAACGCACCGGAGAAAATACACACACACGCACACTTCACAAACTTACACAAACGGGTGGAAAAAAAAAAGCGGCTCCTTAAAATCCAAAACGAATTACTCTCAAGCCAGATGTCATTACAAATAATTGACTTTATCTCAAGCAGCCTCGCAAAATATATATTTGGATTAGCTCCACTTACACTGTTCAATCTAATTAGGAGGCGCTGTTATTTTCCTGGCCTGGATTTGTTGCTTATTTATGAAAAAACAGCCAATGTTGATGCAACGCTTGTTTGTCTTGCCTGTACGTACAAGCCAGTCGCCGTGCGTGTGTGTGTGCGCGCGCGCGCGAGCAGCCCGAGCTGATTAACGTGACACGGAACAGGCACGCCAGCCCGTCCCGGCATTACCGTGGTAACCGCGATGAGTTGTCGCCCAGACGGCACGGCTGCTTTGCTCGCTTTGCTGCTTATTGCTTATTGTTTGCAAAACGTTGTACGCCCTGTGATGTTACGTTGTAATGTATCCAAAGCATTTTATTTCAGTGAGAGGAACGGTAAAATGTCCCTCTCAAATTAAGAGCAAATAAACTGGAACATGCAGCAACTTGGTTACATTTTGCTGTGGTGATTTTTGCAAAACGTTGCATGTCCTTGTGATGTTACATTGTAATGTAATCCAAAGCATTTTATTTCAGTGAGAGGAATGGTAAAATGTCCCTCTCAAATTAAGAGCAAATAAACTGGAACATGCAGCAACTTGGTTACATTTTGCTGTGGTGATTTTTGCAAAACGTTGCATGCTCTTGTGATGTTACATTGTAATGTAATCCAAAGCATTTTATTTCAGTGAGAGGAACAGGAAAATGTCCCTCTCAAATTAAGAGCAAATAAACTGGAACATGAAGCAACTTGATGTTAAATTTTGCTGTAGTATAATAAAGTATACCTAAATTTTCTTAGGTTTAATCAAATCTAATGCAGTGTAATGCTAAGAGAGGAACAGCACATTTTCCCCTTTCAAACTAAGAGCAAAAAAATTGGAGCATGAAGCAACTTATCGCTGAATTGTGTTAGAGTGACATTTGCAAGAACTTGGTATGCCTTAACTTTGCCTTTTTTAATGCTATGACAAGTCCAGTAGAATTATTTTCAATTTAAGAGCACATTAATTGGAACATGAAGCCATTTGTTGCTATTTTGCGTTATCGTGCCATTGAAAACCTTTCTATGCATTTATTTTGTTCATTTTAATGTATTCTAAAAGGCTATGACAAGTCCAGTAGTATTCTTTTCAATTTAAGATCACATTAATTGGAACATGAAGCAATATGTTGCTATTTTGCGTTATCGTGCCATTGAAAAACTTTCTATGCATTTATTTTGTTCATTTTAATGTATTCTAAAAGGCTATGACAAGTCCAGTAGTATTCTTTTCAATTTAAGAGCACATTAATTGGAACATGAAGCCATTTGTTGCTATTTTGCATTATCGTGTCATTGAAAAACTTTTGATGCATTTATTTTGTTCATTTTAATGTATTCTAAAAAGCTATGACAAGAAAAGTAGCATTCTTTTCAATTTAAGAGCACATTAATTGGAACATGAAGCAATTTGTTGCTATTTTGCATTATGGTGTCATTGAAAAACTTTCTATG
Organism: Hippichthys cyanospilos; assembly: GCF_059441005.1. Taxonomy (NCBI): domain Eukaryota; kingdom Metazoa; phylum Chordata; class Actinopteri; order Syngnathiformes; family Syngnathidae; genus Hippichthys; species Hippichthys cyanospilos. The sequence continues at coordinate 2,010,066 of NC_142381.1, forward strand.
CATTTATTTTGTTCATTTTAATGTATTCTAAAAAGCTATGACAAGAAAAGTCGCATTCTTTTCAATTTAAGAGCACATTAATTGGAACATGAAGCAATTTGTTGCTATTTTGCATTATGGTGTCATTGAAAAACTTTCTATGCATTTATTTTGTTCATTTTAATGTATTCTAATCCTTTTTAATGCCACCACAGGAACGACACAGCCCTCTTTTTAAATGAAGAGCAAATTAATTGCAAAAAAAAAAAAATCGAAAGGAGCTCGTTATATGCCAAATGGGCATTTTTTTTTTACGCCTCAACTTTCCGATGAGCGTTTGCATCTTGATTTGGCATTTTTCATCAGGCGCATCCCCCACGAAACGCACATTAGCGTTTCGTCCATAAAAACCTCGACTGTTACAATTCGCGTCAACGGGATCCCACACTAAGAAGTATTCCCGTCCATCTGCTTTATCGGTTTGCGCCGATTTTGCCAATAGCTGCAAATTGTTGAACTTTGAACAAAATGATTGACTGACTTGACGCTCATTGCACAAACTCAGCTGCGATGGGCTCCAACCCCCCGCCGTGACCTTGAACGGAATAAGCTGACGGAAAACGGTTGGATGATTTTGACTTGTGCTGCCAAAAAAAAAAAAGTAATAAATTGTCATCCCGGTTAACGTAAGGTGACTGCACTTTTATGGCTAGAAAAATAAACGTTGAATAAAACTGGCTGTAATCGTGCGCTCTACAAAGTAGGACCTCCATCTGGAAAAATCTGCCCTTCGTCGAACGCCGTGTACCGTATTTTCCGTACCATAAGGCACAAATAAACGCCTTTATTATTATCATTATTCACGATTTCCCACTAACACAGCGAAGGCATACGAACCGTACGTATATATTCCGTACGGTTTGCATGGAGACCATATCTACTGATACGGTTCCCGGTATGGTTTGGAAAATACCAAGTATTTTTGGTTTAGCTACATTATATATTACGTACGGTACGTACATCGGGAGCGATAAACCATTCGAAGATTACTTGGTACGTTCCCATTTTTGCCGACGGTATGCGTAAGAAAGAGACCATATCTACTGATACGGTTCCCGGTATGGTTTGGAAAATACCAAGTATTTTTGATTTAGCTACATTATATATTACGTGCGGTACGTACATTGGGAGCGATAAACCATTCAAAGATTACTTGGTATGTTCCCATTTTTGCCGACTCTATACGTAAGAAAGAGACCATATCTACTGATACGGTTCCCGGTATGGTTTGGAAAATACCAAGTATTTTTGGTTTAGCTACATTATATATTACGTACGGTACGTAGATTGGGAGCGATAAACCATTCAAAGATTACTTGGTATGTTCCCATTTTTGCCGACTCTATACGTAAGAAAGAGACCATATCTACTGATACGGTTCCCGGTATGGTTTGGAAAATACCAAGTATTTTTGGTTTAGCTAATCTGAGCAATAAGACAATCTAGCGTTAAAATAATCATAGAATATTATATATTACGTACGGTACGTACATTGGGAGCGATAAACCATTCAAAGATTACTTGGTATGTTCTCGTTTTTGCGACTGTATGCGTGAGACCATATCTACTGATACGGTTCCCGGTATGGTTTGGAAAATACCAAGTATTTTTGATTTAGCTACATTATATATTACGTGCGGTACGTACATTGGGAGCGATAAACCATTCAAAGATTACTTGGTATGTTCCCGTTTTTGCGACTGTATGCGTGAGACCATATCTACTGATACGGTTCCCCGGTATGGTTTGGAAAATACCAAGTATTTTTGGTTTAGCTACATTATATATTACGTACGGTACGTACATTGGGAGCGATAAACCATACTTGGTATGTTCCCATTTTTGCCGACTCTATGCGTAAGAAAGAGACCATATCTACTGATACGGTTCCCGGTATGGTTTGGAAAATACCAAGTATTTTTGGTTTAGCTCAGCAGTAAGACAATCCAGCGTTAAAATAATCATATAATCATATTATCTATTACGTACGGTACGTAAATTGGGAGCGATAAACCATTCGGAGATTATTGGGTATGTTCCATTTTTTGCTGACCGTATGTATGAGAATTTACCTTTTTAAGGTGAGCTCTTAAATTGGTTAAGTACGGAAATAGACACCTGTAATCAATATATGGTTTGGAAAAATACCGTATAAGTGTTACGTCATTAAGTTTGAGAAGTAAACAATCAATTAGCAAGGATGTAACGCTTCTCTCCGAGAGAGAAACGCGCTGACAATCAAGCCTGCTTGCTTTGGATCGATTATTTTTCTTAAGGTACGATGGCGGTTTGCGTAAGAGAAACAAAATGTTCCCCAAGGCCTTTGGTGGTTTCCCAAAAAGTGTCCGATTATATAAAAGCCCGACTAGACGGCTTACTTGATTTTTACGTGGGGTTTGGTTTCAAATCTTTCTTTTGTTTAAAGCTGGATGATTAGCGGCGATGAAAATCAATTGTTGACGTCCCTCCGGCTAATTTGATAGCCTACGCTTGCTAATCATCGGGAAATAATCGTCTCAATTTGAATCTGGCGTACGGTTTTCTAACCAAAGACCGCATTTCTTCCCCTACTCTCCAATTGTGCATATTTTCAACTTTCCAAACATCTCCAAAACTATTTCAGTCTGTTTTTATGTTGAGTCACCTTAGTAAGCGTAGATCTGTTATCGTGGATTATCATCTCCGTTAGCAAAATTTACCGCGGAATATCAAATTCGACGAAAAAGCCAAGGTATCTTTTGATGGAATATCCGAAGGCTTAAGGTGGGCTAGCGCACATGAATGAGGTCTGTTGTGCGGCCCGTTTGAAGTCTCACCTCCAAAGACTTTTGTTACCTTCTCCCCGGCCCGCGACCGTCTCGTCGGGATTACGGCGGAATTTCGGGGGGGGGGGGTTAGTGTTTGTTTATAAAGGGAAGTGCTGCGATATGAATCTGGGAGTCTGGATGTGAGCTGGGAAGAATCAGGAGATGGATTAGCGCGCCCGGCCGAATCGGCGGCTGCGAAAAGGTCCGCGGCGAAACCCCGATTGAAATTGTGACCTTGAGTACACGAGTTCAAGGCTTGTTTCCTTTTGCGGAGCAGTTTTGCCAATCGTCCACTTAATTTGAGGAGCAATTTGATCATTTTGCGGAGCTTTGTTTTGACACCATTATCCAAGGCCACGAAGCAACATTTACAGTGACCCCCCTACTTCGCTGTTAATGTCTGAAACCCGCGAAGTAGTGTATCAGTTCCTAGATTTCTACGTACACCCCAATATAGCCGCAGTAACCATAAAATCCTTTTTTTTTTTGTATTTTTTGCGTATTTTATTTCCTTTCTCCTGTTATTTAACAAAATTATCCTTATTAATATGATTGTATATTCATTAAATAACTAATTTGTTGAGAATTTGTTCTCAGGACTGGTTTTCTGCACCAAGACTCCGGTGAAAGGGTACGCAAGTCATCACGTTGAACGTCACGTTTATTTTGGCTTATGTATGGTGTATCATGTAGTATCTGTTGAATAATAAATCAACAATAACGTTAAAGTCAGTCAACTAACATATAAACACTTAATCTATGAATTGACTGTATTTTTAGCCGACATTAGCGGGTTAGCAACAACTAACAACAACTACTAACTCTAAAACGAACACATAAACAGAATAAACACTCATGGCTTACTAAACATAGGCAGTAGCGTGCGTTATCAACATAAATGATAATAAACTATAAATATGAGCTTTCGTTGTCATTCGCTACGTCACCGTAACGAGCCGAATGAGCTGAATGCACAGAGAACGTAAAACAGGAAACGCAAATGCAGCGCGCCCCGACAAATTAAAAGCATGCATTTCAAAACAAGATAACAAACGTCACAAACTCTAACGCTTGAAGAATTCTTAACATAGTTATTAACTAATATTACTTCGTTAATTGATGAATACAAAACTATATAATGTACTTTTTTGCTTTTTTCAATTTTTGCGCGTTTTTTTTATTTTTTTTATTTTTTATTTTGAAATATTTTTAATTTTTCCCGGAAAAACCCGCAAAGTACTGAGACGGCGAAGTCGGAGGGATCGCTGTATTTAACAATAATATGACAATTACCGTAAATCCCCAAATACAAAGACACACTTGTGTATAAGACAATTAGAGGAGAATTTTTGGCGTTTCAGGTGGTAAACAACAGCGTGTACGCTACCTGTACACCGTGGTGGGAGGATAGCTCGCCATGTCGTAGATGAGTCGTATGTGCCCCTGGTACAGTTCCACAGCCAGAGGGTCGTGATCCTCCTTATACAACAAAATACCGTTGTCTTTGTCGGTGGCCACCTTAGGGGGAAACACACGACGCCATTTACACATCTTTCCGGTCGCTCATGTATTATTCCGTCAGCGCGGCGCAGAAAATCTGCCGCGTGTGACAGGACAAACCGCTCGATAATGTACGGCCGCTGAGATCATTTGGGTCAATAATGTTCCAGTGTGCACAAATAGAAAGAAACACTCCAAATTACGCGGCTGCCTCGCAGATGAAAGGCCCCCAAAACCTCCCGCGTGGAGATAAACAAGTGACTCTCTGATCCCTCGTGAATTTTGCTCCATAATGTGGGAAAAGTGTTGGTTTTTTTGCGTATTGTTAACATTTATTGTGGAGTTTTTCATATATTTATACATCTCCATACATTTTGTAGGTTCGGTTTATTAATACCCACAAAAAAATTGAAAAATGGTATGTTTTGTCTTTGTAGTCTGTGGGATGATAAAACATAGCCATTAATTGGTCTCTACTGCCACCTACTGTCTTGAGGTGAAACGCAAGTCAACAAAGGATTTTGTTTGCTGATAGTTTGACCGCTGCTCAACGGAATGTTGCAAAAATCGCAGGAAAATCACTGTCATAAATTCTTTTAAAATGCATCTAAAAATGGTTAATTTTCATGGTTTTATATGGTCCAAATTTTGGACAATAAGTATTTTTGCGCACAAAATCTCTCACCTGCAATCACATAGAAACGTCAGAATCGTTGCATTTTGATATACTACATGTTTGAATGGATTCTTTTATGATATCATAAAAAAAAAATCATAATTTGTAACATGATGCCACAAGGGTTAATGTAATCAAGACAGCACTTTCCACAAATCAACTTTATTCTTAATTTCTGATAGTTTTACTCACTTATCTGATTATTTTGTTGACATTCCCTCTAGCGCAACTCCATCTAGCGGATGCACAATACAATCACTACTGTGGCTTCTATTCTATGCGCTATATAATACAGTGCACCTTAGATGTGAAAAACTTTTGACAATAAGGGCCATTCATTGAAGGTGTGCTTTATAATCCGACGTTATAGTGCAGAAATTACGGTAAATAAGAACACGGACGATATAAAAATGCAAATGCGTCAAATCTCGGCTTATGCGGCTGACGGATAAACTCTCCTCAAATGGTGTGTAATAACAAAATTACTGTTTATAAGACGCACCCGTACGTTTGGCCTTCATTTTTGGGAAAAAAGTAGCTTTTATATTTGAGGAATTACGGTAATGCTCCTTTCTAAATGATCGATAGTGAAAACCTCCGCAAGACTTAAATAGGTTAAAAAATATAAATAACCGAAATTCCCCTGGCCGCACTACAATTTGGGCTGTCACGTCCGGCGGGAACATTGCGCCGCTAACAGGTGGGCATGCGGCTACGGGCTACGGGGGGGGTTGGGGGGGCAAACACTTAACACTGCAGCTTAAACGTGGAGCCGGGCCAAGTCCGCAGCTGCTAACAAGCTGCTGGAAGGAAGACAGAGAGAAAAAATAGAGATATGAACAAAGGTGGGACGATAACGAGAAAAAGAGAGCGAGAGAACAGTGGAGTGATTTATGAAGGGCTGTCGATGCACTTGAGGTTTTTTTTTTTTTTTTTGGTGCTCCCCCCTCCTTCCCTCTCACGGCGGAGGACTTTTGATGCGGATTTAACAGCTTTGGCATTGAAAAGTGAAAAGCTGCTGGCGGGAAGGTGGAAGCGCACGTCGGTCGGTGCAGGTGTTCCACACAAGTCTTTTTGACGCTTTCCGTGAGCAAAATACGTCTGTTGGGATTTCGTTTTCACGTGCCCGGAATAGTCCAGAGTCGATTTGTGTGTGTGAGAGGGAACATCGAGTTTTTGCTACATGAAGGGGACCGAATACCGGAATTTATTGTCTTCGTGGGAACATCTTGTACTTATGGGGTTGATTTTGGTGGTTCCCACAAGTTCAGACCTCTTTTTAAGGGTTAGGACTCGCGCTGACGGAATAGTTTTGAATTTATATTTCGCTTGAAGTTAGGCTCAGGCACATTGTTGTGATATTGATGTGTTATATCAAAGGAAAAGAATAAAAAAATAAACAGAGGAGGCTGAAATCTTGCAGATTGTCAAAACATGACGACTTTCAATATGCCATGCTGCCGTGCCTTCTAAACGCTTGCAAGCGGGAGATTGAGAGTTACACCCTATAGGTGTCAATTTTAGCCCATGTCAGGCTCATTTACTGCCATTCAAAATTGGAAATACTGTCCATATACATATTGAAAACCCAATGTCATGCATTTCCCTGATTTTTGCAGTAATTGTTTCAACGGCAACTCCCAAACGGGATGCGAAAGAAATTTTTGTGTTGACATCCAGAAACCAGCGGGTGGCGCTAGCAGCAAACATATGGCATTTGCAAGCCTTGAAATGACTTTGATGATTGGCTTAGCCTGGACTGTCATAGTGCAAAAGTCTTCAAAAGTCAAAATACTGTAATTATGAGATGATAAATATTCCAATTTCAATTTCATGAATATATATATATATATATATATATATATATATATATATATATAAAACAAAAAAAAGTATACCTGGAAAGAAATGTGAACATTGGGGCGGAGCTTGGCGCCCGGGAGCTCCACGTAGGCCTCTCGGCCCAGGAAGTGGACGGTGGCCATCTTATCGCACTTGTTGCCGTAGAAACCGGGCATGCAGCGGCAGACGGGCTCGCCGGCCGCCAGCAGGCACTGGGCGCCGTTTTGGCAATCGCTCTGGTCGCAGGGGCTGGTCTGCAGCAAAATCATGGGCGGGGGGTTCTCGCAGAACAAGCCGCTGGAAAATAACAAACACTTTGTTGAAAATGACACGCAATCACACACACGCACGCAACACTTTTTTAAATTGCGATGAAATTAGACAAAAACAGTTTTAAAAGGGCGATGAATATTTTTTTAATTCTGACCGTCTACATGTGTTGCTGCACAATTGGTGTTCAAATGTTTCTTGCTTTAACCCAGTGCTTCTCAATTCTGTTTTGCAAATTTCTTTTGTGACACCCCGTAATAGATGCTAGCATGTGGACTGGTTTTTGCATTATGAGTTAGCATCTTGGTTATATTGTTAATATTATTATTATTATTATTATTACATAAAAACTGACATTAAAATGACCAACGGCAGGAAAGAAATGAGATCAGTTTTACTTCACAAAACCCCCAAAAGTAACAAAATATGGCGCCGAATCTCTCACCTGAAGCCCTCCTTGCACACGCACGTGTAGCCGTTGACGGCGTCCACGCACTCGGCGCCGTGCTGACACTTGTTCTCCAGACAGTCGTTGTAGTCCTGCTCGCAGAAATGGCCCACGTAGCCGGGCAGACACTCGCATCTGCACAAATTGAGTTCAACGGGTTTTACTTTTAAATACAATCATATACATTAAAATGTACTAACAGGGTATATGCTAAAAACATAGCATTTTTCCCATAAGATCACAAGTAAAAAATTGAAAACGTGTTTAGGGCAGCTCCAAGCTTTCGCAACTCTTCAGTGCCATGGACGAGAATGCCCGTCTTTTAAAATAGTAGTAATAATAATAAACGATAAAATTCTGGTCATTTTTTAATGGAGACGCGCTGACCCCCTTGAGTAGTGTTTACCTAATATAAGCTGATTGAGCACTGTAGTGCCAACTGTGACCATTGGATGGCAGTGTTTCCACGCTCTTACCTACATGCAAACGCAACTGAAGAATGGAAGTCAATCTTTCAATGGCAGCGCCCATATTTACATAGACATAGCACTGGCAAATCGAGGTTTTTCTTTTCCAATAACGCAAAGAGCTAAATTGGGATATTTCCCATTTCCTCTAACGCCCCAAGAGAGTTTTCTTCAATTTTCGCGCCGACTTTGACTCAAGGATGAACCGATCGGATATTTTTTTACCCGCCGGGACTTTTTCGTCCCTCCGCCCGTCACTCACCTGTAACTGCGACCGACGTGGACACACTTGGAATCGTGCTCGCAGGGGTCGAAACCGGGGAGGCAGGGATCCAGCACCTCCTCGCAAAGGTCACCTGGTGACAGCCACGGGGAGAATTATGACCTCATCATCGCGCCGATGAGAAAAATATCGCATGGACAAACATTTGCCATGCGATATGAGGGATTAAGGTCGATCCGTGTAAGCTTTACAACATCTGTTAACATTAAAGCGGGGCATAAATCAAAGGGGAGGCAGAAAAAAGGTCTAATTTATGCGCCTCCATCTCGTTCCGACGCCATTAAAAGTCTCGTCTTCATTGTGTGCCTGCTTTAATCCAATCCCGACGCCCCCCCCCTCTAACTCCCACCATGTCTGTCTTTTCTCTTTACGGCCTCACGGGTAAATTACACTCTGGAAGCAACAGAAAAATGTGACTTTATATTAACATGCATCTAGTTTGAAATGCGTATTATGGCCAAGTCTTGAAAACTAGTAACTCATATAATATATACACACATACAATATATGCATATGCTATTTCTTTTTGAAAACAGATCTCTTCTATGATCCAAAAGAGGAGACTCGTTTGGTAATTTTTTTGTGGACCAATACAAATAATGGTTCTAAAGTTTGCACACAATTTTTGCCGGATTTTTTAAATGCTTTTAATGGTGAAATAATTCGAGTTATTTATGAATATTTTTTTTCCTGAACCACTCAAGTTGTTCAGTGGCATCAGTTCGATCCATACATATGTAGGTTAAATTTATCAACACCCACAAAAAAATGGAAAATTTGGTATGGTCTGGTGATGATGACACTCATAAACTGGTCTCTACCGCCACCTACTGTCTCCAGGTGAAACAAGTCAACAAAGAATTTTCTGTTTGCGGACATAGTTTGATCGCCGCTCAATGGAATGTTGCAAAAATTGCACGAAAATCAATGTCATAAATCCTATTAAAATGCATCTCAAAAAATGTAAATGGTTTTATATGGTCCAAAATTTGGACAATGATTATTTTTGTCCAGAAAATCTCGTACGCGCAACTGCAATCACGCATAAATGTCCGAATTTTTGCATTTAGACATTTTATGTTTTTTTTAATCAAATCCTGGAATTTTTTTCCCATTGATTATTTTATGATACCATAAAAAAAAAAAAAAAAATCCAAGGAATTTCCATAATTTGTAACATAACACCACAAACACTGATGGCATGTTTTTAAATCTTGATTATTCAACGGAATCATTGATTTGAAAAAAATCCAATAGTCCGCACACTGAACTTTGCACCGTAAGTCAAATCCGGCTTGGCCGGAGATGATTGAGTTGGTAAGCGAGCTCTCGAAATGACACCTGATGATTGGACCACGTTTGCGTGGACCACTGGCAAGCTCAGGGTCTTCTCCATGCCAACGAACGTAATGACACGACGTGTGGTTCTTGAAGTAAAAAAAAAAAACTTAATTGCTCAGTCAGCAGTTTTCATGACTCGAGTCTCCCTCCCTCTCTCAGCGCCTCTCACACATCTTTCCTCCTCTGACATTTTTATGTTTTCTCCCTTTTTCCGCGACCCCCAGACTTCCTTCAGGAGCAGCGTCGGGGTCACCGTGGAGCGGCTGTCCATTACCGACTCGCCAGCCGGCAAAAAGTGGAAATGGCCGTTTTTGTAGCGGTAAGCACTTGCGCGGGGACTCTCCAGAGGGAAACGGTCCGGGTGACCTTGTCGTCACTCACTTATTTGGCTCGGTGTAGCGCTACGCTTCTTATTAGCTTGACGACGCTATGACATGGCTTGGCCTTTTTTTTTTTTTCAATTATGTACCCCATGTGAAATATTTTCTCAGCCAATTACCCGCGAAGCGGTGGGATTAAAACAAAAAAAAAATTACAGTGCAGTGCCTGCACTGTGTGAGGATTTGTAGTGGTATTTCTAGGGTGTATTTTATTGAGCATGAAAAGGATCACCTGATCCAAATCATATTCTTTAATCCTGCCAGTACACATCGGTATAAAATATGAAAATAAAATGCCTAAAAAACAAAACAAAGATGTAATGAGTTGCTTCATGTTCCAATTAATTTGTTCCGAATTTGAAAAGATAAATGTACTGTATTGTAAGGCCCTCAATTACGCTGACGTACATCTAAAAACATTTTACTACAACGTACTCTTAAAAGACTTAACAAAATAAAAGCAAAAGAATTCCTGTTCCAATTAATTTGCTCTTAATTTAACATGAACAAAATATAAGCAAAAGAATTCCTGTTCCAATTAATTTGCTCTTAATTTAACGCAAGACGCAAGAGGCAGATTATAGTGACTTTAGTGCTGATGGGCATTGTCATTACTAACAGACGGAAAAATAAAACAGATGAGGTCATCTTTTGGAGCCGTTGAATAAAATACGCCTAGCGATACCACCATAAATGTGGTGCCAAGATTTATTAAATCAGGAACCATTTTTTTTTTTTTGGAAAAGTAAAACATCTTTTAACGCATCCAATAAAGCGAGCAAGTAAAATGGGCAAGAAATTCAGACACCAAAAAAATTCCCAGTGCCAATAGGGTCACCCCACACCAGGTAGCCCCGCCCCTGATCCGCCTACCTGTGTAATTGGGCGGGCAGACGCAAGTGTAGTTGTTGACCCCGTCCACGCAGGTGGCGTTGTTCTCGCAGTCGTTGTCTTCGCAGTCGTCCGGGTTGACCTCGCAGCGTTGGCCCTCGAAACCCGCCGGGCACACGCAGCTGCGCCGCAAAAACCACATCGTCGTCATGGAGATAGTGATTGAACATCTCTTGATATTAGGAATGACTGCATTCATTGTATTTAAGTTTGAGTTTTCATCAGAAAAAACGAAGGAAAAAAAGCACATAATACAAAATACACGCAGGAAAAAGGAAGCACCAAAGATAAGCACGCGAGAAAAAAGCAAACAAATAAAAAAGCATGCGATAAAGAAAAGATCATACCAGAGAAAATAAAAAATAAAAAAGAACATAAAAAAATACTAGAAAACAAAGCAAGCAAGAAAAGCACACAATAAAAAACGCACGCAAGAAAAAAGAAGCACCAAAGATAAGCACGCAGAAAAAGCAAACAAACAAAAAAACATACGATAAAGAAAAGATCATACCAGAGAAAATAAAAAATAAAAACTGCACATGAAAAAATACTTGAAAACAAAGCAAGCAAGAAAAGCACACAATAAAAAAGAGCATGCAAGAAAAAAATAAGCAAACAAAAAAGCGCAAGAAAAAATAAACGAGAAAAGACAACAACTTTTCATTTTCTTGATGTCTGCAACTTGTTTTCCACCCCCTGGCATCTCTGTTAATCGCCCTCAAACACACACACACACACACACACACACACACGGCACTGGCGTTTTCTTGACCGCGGCTGCACTCAGCGGCTTGTCCACCTTCTTCTCTCGCCATCCTTGTATTTGTCTCTCACACTTCGTCAAGTCGACTACTTTTTTTATTAGATGAAAACGACTTTTACAAGCAAGGTCATCCCCAAGCGAGCGAGAGCCACTTCACAACTGCCTACACACACACACACACACACACTCACACACACCTACACTCTTTAAAAGCCAATTTTTCACCAGCATCTAAGTACAAGTAACACTGGGGGTACGTGAGGCACTTTAAGCGCTCTGCAAGGTTTTAAAAAGGTTCCTGCAGGTATCAGCAAATCCACTTTGATGATGTGACAGGAAAAGTACATGGTTCCTTTTCAAATTGAAAGCAAATCAATTGGAACATGAAGCAACGTTGCGCTTTAACTGTTGTAATCTATTCCCGCTCTGATGTAGCTACTCCTGCCCGCGTTGGTCGATGATCATGCTGGGAGCCAATCACGCGTCTTGTAGGGGTGCCCATCTCCCTTATTAAACTCACACACGATGTGAGAGAGACTCTTACCTCTCTTACCTAATTTTCTTTTGTAATAAATTGGAATTTCAAGAGTTAGCATGTTTGGTTAGCTACAGGCTTTACTCTCATGAGAGTTCCAGGCGATGCTAATATAACCGCGGCACTCCGTGAGACTACAGGAAAACGGATGGGAAGGGATAACAGCACAGTTACAGCAGAAACATTTAAGAATTTAAAAATATGTGTATCCCTAAATCAGATCCCTAAATGAGACCTAGGCAGTGGTGTCCAAACTACGGCCCGTAGGCCATTTACGGCCCATCATCCACAGTTAAGCGGCCGGCGCCATAATCAAATTTTCCTGTCTAATTGGATTTTTACCGTCTTTAATTAACATGGCCATTACGGCTTTTTATGTATTTTTTGGGCCACGCCTGGAAACGACCCCCAAAGGATTGTAAAACATGTCAAAATGTCACAGAGGTCGGCCACGGAGGACGCCGGCGTCTACCTGCGCCGCTAGCATCTGTAAAAGGGTAAAAGGAGCCGGGCTATCATTAGCGCTCGGGGCCGCTAAAGGCCACGTGCATATTGAAACCTTTCAAAGGCCAAAGGGCGGACGCAGAGGACACTCGTCTTCGTCTCGTTTGACACGGAGGGGCATTGGAAAGAAGGAGACGGCGCTCGGGATGCTGCAGTGCAAATGCGCACGCCGATGGATTCACGCCTGGCACTTTTACGCGGGAGTACGCTTGTTTTAACTACAATTTAAAGGCAGCCATTTTGCAAAAGAATTCATGTTCCAGTTCATTTGCTCTTAATTTGACAAGACGAAATGTGCCGTTCCTGTCACAGCATTGAAAACAAAATGGATTTGCTGATATTTGCTCAATTACCTTGACGTAGATCTAAGAACATTCAACTACAATTTAAAGGCAGCCATTTTGCAAAAGAATTCATGTTCCGGTTCATTTGCTCTTAATTTGACAAGACGTAATGTGCTGTTCCTGTCACAGCATTGAAAACAAACTGAATGTGCTGATATTTGCTCAATTACTTTGACATACATCTGAGAAAGTTTAAGTACAATTTAAAGGCAGCCATTTTGCATAAAAAATCATGTTCCAGTTCATTTACTCTTAATTCGACAAGATGAAATGTGCTGTTCCTGTCACAGCATTGACAACAAATTACAGTTACAATTACATACATTTCACAACAATTTACTATTAAGAGACTTTTTGCAAAGGAATCTGTAATGCAATTCATGTTCCAACTTATTTGCTCTTAACTTGAAAAATGTCGGGGCATGCCGAAACCTCCAGAGAGTCTTCAAATCTAAAATCTTGACTCCTAAAGTCCCTTCACGTTCACAGCTATTTAAAAAAAAAAATCCATCTGTGGCCTGCAATTTTCTCTAAAGTGAACTAAAATCCGCCGTTCGACGCCTTTCCCGTTTTCGATTTTGTTCCGAGCGTCATCCGCCTCCCGCTGTGGCTCCGCCCATCAATCTCAGTCCCTTCGGCCGCATCCCTGGGCCCAGCATTTATCTTTGGAAAATCTCATTTCTTTTCCAGCCATGGATTTGGCTCTCCTTCCACGGTGCAGGTGTACCTAATAAAGTGACCAGTCGGAGGCAGATTATATTTCCATTCTTTAAGTCCAGAAAAGCTCTTCGTCGGGGGCGGACGATGTGTTCGAGCGTCCGAAAACCCGACGCGGATCGCCGAATAAAGGCGGCGTTGACGGATTTACGTGCGTCAGCCCGACGGAGACGATGGACAGAAGCGGGAGGACATTTTGGAGGTCGGGGGCTCCAGGGGAGCTCTTCACATCTGTTTCTTCGCACTCCCGCTCGCAGACAATAAAACACGTCACGAGGTCAAAGTTCGCCGCCGTCCTGAGTGACGCGCCGCTCAAAGGGGCCAAAAGGTATCGGAATACATGCCTTACTTTTCGGAGTTGGCACTGTTTTCGTTTTTTAGGGAATTCCGTCTGTTCAAACTTATACGGAAGAGGACGAAAAAGTTGAAGAAAAAGTTGGCAGGGTTCCAAGTTTGGATCTAGAATTCTCACCCAATTCTCAAAATTGCGACGCTGTCAAGTAATCATCGTTCTGAGAAGGCAGATTTCTTATTTTCAAGTCAGAATTTTGTGATTGAAGAAAGAAATAATCCTCTGGGGATTTTTACAAGTCAGAAATTTGAAAACAGAATTCTAACATTATTTCAGAACTTCGACCACTAAGAATGCAAAAGCGTATTGCAGCCAGAATTCCCATTTTAGTGATAAATTCGAGAAGTCGGAATTCTGTGAGGAGTCCGAGTCAAAATTTAGAATGGTCAGAAAATCGAAATTCTCACATCATTTTCAGAATTCCGACTAAGAATGCAGACATTGTGAATATTTCACCCAGTTCTGGCTAAAATGAGAATTCTGAAAATGAGAAGTCAGAAATCCGACTCTGAAGTCCAAATTCTAACAATTTTCGGGAATACTGACTACCCAGAATGCAGAAATTTCGAGACTATAGTCTGAAAATCTACAGATTTCTGAAAATAAAGTCATATACCCCAGAATTCTGAAAACAAGAATTTTTCAGATTTTCGAGGCATCAAAACTCTCGCTGAAAAAAGACAACATTTTCAAGATAAAATAAGAATTCTGAAAATCAAATAAGAATTCTCAAAATAAAGCCAGAATTCTCACTAAACTCTATTCTCAAAACTAAGACTTCTCAGAATTCCTAAAGTTTTTTTGATGTCTAAATTTTAAGTCAGAATTCTCACTTGGTTTTTGGATGCAATTTTCATTTTTCGGAAAAAAATTAAGAGTGCATTTAGAAAGCATTTATGCTATTTCGTGCAAAGAAATCAGTTGGTACCTGAAGTGGTCTTCCAGACCCGGCTGAAGATGACACGTCCCTCCATTCAGGCAGGGGAAGCTAATGCATGCATTAATGGCTGTTTCGCAATCCTGACCCTGCAAGACAGATAAAAAAAAAAACAAGATATCAAAACTTTAATGATGACATCACCATCTTCTTCTATTCTCTCGTCATTATTTGCTATTCTTCTCTCACACGGATGAATTTTTTTTCTTCTCCGTGACAACTTTTAATTAAGATTGTCCCAGCAGCCAGACGTAACATTTTCCAGTCTGTGACTTTGACAAGGGCCTTTGTCCTCGTTTTGAAAAGAGGTGCATTCATAGAAGATCTGTAAAAGTCGGAATCTCTTTCACGTCTTTTCGTGGGCCAGTAAATTGGAGGCTGAAAAGTCATCTTATTCGGCACCTGCGTCTAATTATGTCCTCCCGAGACACAGTTGATTCATTTGTGTCCACCGTCGTGGACATTTGTCTTTGATTGTTACACGTTTTTACTTTCTTTCATCGTTAAAAATTCCCGCAAATTATTAGTCATCAACATCTTTAATTGCCAGCTCAGTTAGTTCCTGTTATGTTTGTTTGCAAGGAAAAGCAATCATGTCCCCGGGTCACTTTGACCCGGATTGTATTTAGTCAACCAAACTCAGTATTTCATTCAAACCGGTGTTTTACATTCGTTTCTCATCAACAACAATAATGTCCCTGGGTCACTTTGACCCGTCACCCAAAACCATTATTTCTTTTTTATAACCAGGGTTTTATGTCCATTTCTCACAAAAAAAAAAACAATAATATATCTGGGTCATTATGACCCAGAGATGTGTTTAATTATACAAAATTGTCAAAGACTTTTTTTTTCTTAAGAGGAAACACACTCATAAAGCAACAAATGCACGACTTATTTATACTTGGGCATTTCTTTCTTTGTAATAGTAAAAAGATCCTGGGTCACTTTGACCCGGGAACATTTTATTCCAATATTTAATTTAAACCAGTGATGTATTTTCATTTCTCATGAACAGCAATAAACCACGCAAATCCTTTTCTTTTTTTTTACGTTCACATTTCATCCACAGCAATAAGGCTTCTGGGTCATTATGACCCACAGTTGTGTTTAATTCTCCAAAATTGTCAAAAACTCATTTTTTTATGTTAAACAAATGTTACAAAGTTTATGTTACAAAGTAACAAAGGCAATAATTAATTTATAGCTGTTCATTACATTTATTTTTGGAAATAGTAATAACATCCTGGGTCAATTTGACCCGGGGTCCAAATGTAATCATCCATAAGTTTTGTGCATTATCCTGCTAACTTGCTAGCTTACGGCCATGTGACATTCCGAAGAGGAGCCGTGATTGGTTCTTACCTGAGCCTGTGATATCATTTTCAGGGACCCATCTCATTCTTTTGCGTCCATTTAATGGACATTTGCTTTTGCTCTTCGTTTGACTCATTGGAGCTACCCAACTAAGTCCTAGTGTCCTCAATAGAGGCAACCCTGGCTTTTCCGTCTTTGAACGGGATACAATTCACCAGACGCAACCGAGGACACTAATGAAGACGCTTTTGTAATTCCGCTCGAGTTTAAAAGACGTTTTCGGGAGCAATGTACTATGTCCTCGTCCGGAGCAGATTTGCACATCTTTGCAGTTACAAGACACCGGAGAATAAGCGCAGCCCCTTTTTGTCTTTGCTGATGAACGGCGCCATACATTATGCATGCACGGACGGAGCTAAGCCTGATAATGCCGCTAATGCCACGGGCTTATGCGGCGCCGTTATCCGCGGACGATCCGGACCTTGTCTCCGCGCGCGGCCAATTCTGCCAATTACACGACTCACCTGATATCTCTATTTCCCCATTAAAGGGATATTCGGCGCCAGCGCAGCTTGATATCCGGCAGGGAGTTAGCTCTCAAACCAATATCAAGTTAACGCCGGTTTATTTGCGGTTCGCCGGTTACAATTTCAACTATTCGTTTTTTTGATTTCGCTCGGAGTTTTTCTATGGAACGTTTCAGTTATTTGCTGAAAAGTTGACCTACCTGCGTTTCTTCTGAACAAAATAATAGCATACAATATTTTGCAAAGCAACGGAATTTAACAATGGTGTTCAAGTTCAAATTAATTTGCTCTTATTTTGAAAATAAGTAACGTTCCTGTAACAATTGAATCGTTGCCGTGCATCTCACCTTAAACCCAAACGGACAGGTGCACTGATAGGATCCAGATGCGTCTGACACACACGTGCCGTTATTCTGACAGGGCTCCGCCAGGCAGGGGGCGCACTTTGACGCCAGGCCGAGATCCACAGGACCTGATCCAGAAAAAAGATGAAGACAAAACAGAGTTGGTAACGTTCATATTATTCTTACTGAATGCACTCATCTCGTATTTCTCTTGTTTTTTTGGTCGGTGGCATCAGCCCTATCCTTACATTTATAATTTCTCTTTATGTCCCCTTTAAAAATGGTAAAAATGCTATCATAGCAAACGTAACTACACTGTATATTTATATATTTATTATATCACAATTAGAGCACTATGACTTTTGCATTATGGGAGTCCAGGCTAAGCCAATCATTGAAGTCATTGAAAGGCTTGCAAGTGTCATAAGTTGGCCTCTAGCGCCACTCGGAGGTTTTGGGCTGTCAACACAAACATTTCTATTGCACCCCGTTCGCAAGTTGCTGTTGAAAGGATAAATTAAAAAAAAAAACAAAACAGGGAAAACATTGGGTTTCCAATATGTCCAATGTTGACAATTTTCCAATTTTGAATGGCAGTAAATGAGTCTGACATGGGCTAAATTTGAAAAATCCCGAATGGGGTCAAATTTTTCCCCCAGGGTCTTTTTACCTTTGCACTGGAATTTGTTGAGCGGTGTGGTCAGCAGCAGCCGGTCAGCCATGTCAGGAGGTCCGGTGCAACGAGCGATGCCTGTCAACATCCACTCGGTTGCTTAGCAACATATTCCACCTACCCTTGTGCAGTATTTTGTCCAACTTTACTTCAAAGCCCTTTCACATCAAACGGACAGCACTGAAATGATTTAGGGAGCTGAAATTTCACCCAGATGGTGAGAACCTGTCATTTTCAATTCTTAGTTATCACCATACCAGGAGTGCGCAATCATTTACTGCCGGAGTGATGGAAGAAAATGAGCAAAAAATGATCAAAATACTGCACAAGGTTAAACAGCATTTTACAATGGTGAAACGTTTGGGTTTTTTTTTTTTCCCTACCGGGCTCTTTAAAGCCGGCCTTCACCCACTGGGAGAGCCAGCGCAGGTCGCAGTTGCAGTACAAGGGGTTGGCACCCAGGGCCCTGCACGAGGTTCGCAAAATTAAGAGCCGCCCGATAATCCGCAGCTGAAGCCGACACGTTTCGTCATGTACTCACAGGTGGGACAAAGAGGTCAGGTGGTTGAAGGCGCCGTCGGGGATGGTTGAGAGGTCGTTTCCGTGGAGAGTCCTGAGGGGGAAAGGAAAAAAAAAAAAGCGTGGGCAGATATTAACACTTTGAGTGCCATTGACGTGAAATGACGTTAGCGGGAACCCAATCGAGGAGACCCATCGGTGTCAATTGCCGTCTTTTTTCATCGGTGAGATTTGAGCAGCTCTGATTTGATCAATTACTCACCCAATTCCAAAGACATAATTTTATATTTTTTACATTTATAAGTAAATAAATAATAAAAAATGTCTGACTCTTGAAAAACACAGAAAATACATCTTTTGGATTTTAGGAGTTTTTTTTAACTAGTAAGGTTTGGGCAGCTTTGATCTGACCATTGACTTATTCAACCCCAAATACATAATTTTACATTTTATAAGAGTCAAGGCAATTAAACCCAAGTTAAAAAAAAAAAAAAATACATACATAACTGGACTCTTAAAAAAAAAAAAAAAAAAACGTAAAAATATGTCTTTGGGATTGGATGAGTTTTTTTCAATGGCTAAGGAAAAAAAACATAAAAATGTTTTTGGGATTGGATGAGCTTTTTTCAATGGGTAAGGAAAAAAAAACGTAAAAATATGTCTTTGGGATTGGATGAATTTTTTTCAATGGGTATGGAAAAAAACGTACAAATATGTCTTTGGGATTGGATGAGTTTTTTTCAATGGGTAAGGAAAAAAAAACGTAAAAATATGTCTTTGGGATTGGATGAGTTTTTTTTCAATGGGTAAGGTTTCTCATTCAATCCCAAAGACATCCTTTTACGTTTATAAGAGAAAAGACGCAATAAAAATGTACTACGTCTTCGGGATTGATCCGAACTCTTAAAAACGTAAAAATATGGATCCAAATGCACCTGTAGATTAAGGCGACATCAAACTTTCACGCTTTTGATCCATCCCATCGGAGTGTTGGAATTGGCGGGCAAAAGACGGGGTCACAGCCCTCGTGTGAGGTAAATCACAATGGCTGCCAGACGGCCTTGTTCGGCGCCATAAATTATTCAAATTATCTGCGGCGCAAGACCACCACATGCGTCTATAATGGAACATGACTAAAATATTTATAGATAAAAAGGAAAGTCAACAGAAATGAAAATGCTGCTACTGCCGGATCAGACCGTGTGTGTTCATAATACGCGTCTGTGTGAATATAAGAGTAAAATGTGCTTATTAATCTATTGGGGTTTGTTTATTCTTTAATCTGAGCCACCAAGAATTTAAATGATCAAAATTCCTCTTATTTGTTGCATTAATTTCCTCTGTGCATTCATATATCTCATCAAAACCCGGTAAAGTGAAAATTAATGTCTATTATATTTGGATTTACAAAACAATTGGAAGCAACCCTGTCAAATTTGAACGATACAAAAAAAAAGACAAGTACAGGTGTATATAAATACAATGAGATTTCAAAATCATGCTGTTGTCCCCACTCTCAAATATTATGGGCGTGTCTGTCAAATATGACGATAAAAGTCTTTAGAAACATGAGCTCGATTATAGACAAACTATTTGGCTTGTGAAACTAAATTATGTTAAAACCATAGTAGCGTATCTTGCTAGCCAGAACAGCACGTCCGAGTAAGCTAGTTTTGTAAAAGTGTTAGACAAATATTGGGTTATATTTCTCAAATTTTATGGGCGTGTCTGTCAAATATGACGATAAAAGTCTTTAGAAACATGAGCTCGATTATAGACAAACTATTTGGCTTGTGAAACTAAATTATGTCAAAACCATAGTAGCGTATCTTGCTAGCTAGAACAGCACGTCCGAGTAAGTTCGTTTTGTAAAAGTGTCAGAAAAATATTTGGTTATATTTGGTTTATGAAAATAAGTTACGTCAAAACTATTGTTATTAGTCGAGCAATTTCTGCTAGCCAAAACAGCATTTGAGTAGGTCTGCTTTGTTAGTTATCGGAAAAGAAAATCACAGAATATTTCGCATTTTAGCATTGTGCTATGTCTTTGTAAATATGGTTGCTGCCATATGAAACATTGACTTCCATTCTTCAGTTAGAATTGATGCAGGTAATAGCCTTGTAAGTGTGGAAACACTGCCATCCAATGGTCACAGTTATCACTACAACGTTCAATTATATAGCTTTTATTAGGTAAGCATTTTTGACCAGAATTTTATCATTTATTAACTGTTCTCGTCCGTGGCACTGAATGAGTTAAAAAACGAGCAGTACGAACAGAAACTGTCAGTGGAGTCATTTATGCCTCTTAAACTGATTTTGTCAAGTCGCCGGCGAACATGGCTCGACCGAGCGCTGCTAGCATAGCAACAACGAAAACTGTCGGTCGAGCCTAGCCGCTAATGTTTGCTAATCGCTCTTAACAGTCGCTTTATAACACGTCAACGTAATTAAGTCTTTTTTTTAAGCGTCTAATGAGCTTGATTAGCAATTGAATTTGATTTCGGGGGTTTGACTGTCTGCAAATGGAAAGCAATGTAGATTTTGCACCACGATGTATGTGTGTGATTACAGTATAGCCCATAGATGTGAGTATAGGCAGCACATCTGTTTTCAAGGCACAAAAAGTGCCCGGCTGCCAAAAACTTGACTGGTACATGCTTTTGTGTCAGTTACTAATAGCTGCGGCTGCACCGGGCCAGTCCGGAGGGGTGCTGCGGGTAATAAGGGGAGTGACGGTGATGACTGCCTGGCAACAGGTTGCTAAGCGGGGGCAGTCCCCAAGGCAACATGAACCCAAATGAAAGCAGGACAGGAAGGGAGGATGAAAAAGGAAAACAATCTGTGAACGTCCGCCAGGTGAGTGCTTGGAGCCACAGGGGGAGGGGGGGGGAAAAATAAAAAACACACCGGCAGAACTGCATACAACATAGTATGATCTCAAAAACAAAAAGAAAAAGACCTAAACAAGAAGCTTATTTTATTATATTTCTGCAGTTTCAGCAAATCTAATTGAATGCTTTTTGATGTTGTGAAAGGAACACGACGTGCAGCATTCTTTTCAAATCGAGAACGAATTATTTGGAACATGAAGCAATTTAAGCTGGATTGTGACTCCTTTGCAAAATGTTTTGTTTTGGATTTTGGAGGGTTTTGGCTAGGAAAAAAAAAAAAACTATTGGCCCCCAGC
Source organism: Hippichthys cyanospilos (assembly GCF_059441005.1). Taxonomy (NCBI): domain Eukaryota; kingdom Metazoa; phylum Chordata; class Actinopteri; order Syngnathiformes; family Syngnathidae; genus Hippichthys; species Hippichthys cyanospilos. The sequence goes on from NC_142381.1 coordinate 2,031,732, forward strand.
TAGCCTGAAAGCACTAGCAAGTCAAATCCAAAATATACAGGACGTACACCATACTTCATTCTATCATACTACATTCATACTACATTCCATCATCCCTCCCCCAACATCCCTTTCCGTTTCACCAACTTGAGATTTTTCACTGGTTTATTCCCCTCAACTTCTTTCGCGCCTTCTAAAATGAACGTTTTGTGTCCCTTCCACCATTATTTTGCGCGTCCTCAGGCGGTTTGCGGCTATAAAGGTGCGCTTATTACACCAGAGCGCCGTTCCACTTTTAATTGCGCCGCCCCCTGGAGCCTGTTTCCAGGTACAACCAAAACACACGGCTAGCGTTTAGTCCACCGTTGGTTCAGGTAAACGGACGGAAAATATCCGCCATGATCACGGTTCAGGCCAACAATGAAGGCGGTACTTCGGCGCGCTGCGCATTTGGGTCGCGAGACAGAGGGTGGACAAGCTGATGGATGAGACAGCCAAACACGCAGCGAAGGTCCATTCATCACGCCCGACGCCGGGTGGGCGGCGGGAAGGCGGGAGAGGACGGATGGAAGGAAAGGACGGATGGACGGATGACGTACGGGGAATGCGGATGATGAGAGCCGGCGGATTTTATCCGGCGGATTTGATCCGGCGGGCTAGCCCGGCGCGGCAAAACAGCGGGCGGCCGCGACATACTTTGCGCGTGGCGCGGCGCCAAGGGGGCTGATTAAATTTTGATTTAGTTCCCCGGAAGCGAGGCAATGCGACACGCGAGGGCCGCGCTCGGGACTCACAGCAGGCGGAGGGACTTGAGACCGTGGAAGGCGTGCGGCGGGATGCAGCGGATCTGGTTGTAGCTCAGGATGCTGGGAAAAAAAACAACAACACGGAAGGTCACGGAAGGGTGTTGGGTTCAAGATTCACCGTTCCTGTGGTGTTTATTTACATTAGGCCTGCAGATATTTGGTTTTTTGGAATTTGGATAACCTCCCAAAAGGTCATCGGATGAAAAAGAGAAAAAAATACGCTGCTTGGTGGAAGAATAATGATTATTACAAAACACACAAAAAACACCTGTCAAATTTTAAAGGTTCGCAGTGATGTAAAAATCAATGTCAACGGAAACCCTACAGAGGAGTGGCATATATTTATTTATTTGTTTGTTTTGAAAATGGGAATGGGTCAAGAAAAAGTTTGGGCAGCTCTGCTTGAGCATTAAAAACGATTGAGGAATAAAAAACACAAACACAGTAAGTTAGAATGCTCAAAATCGACTGGTTCTTGTATGTAAAAAAAGATTAGCTTGAATCCGAAATTATAAATGAAAAAATAATTAAATACAAATATTACATTAATTAAAAAGATTACAAAATTATATATAAATATCTAAAAATACGTAAAATATCTAAAGTATAAATTAAAACTTAAATACAAATATCAAATTAATTAACAAAATAACATATATATATATATATATATATATATATATATATATATATATATATATATATATATATATATATATATATAAATATATATATATATATTTTTTTCTTTTTATATTTTTTTATATATATATATATATATATATATATATATATATATCTTTTTCTATAAATATATATATATATTTTTTTTTTCTTTTTATATTTTTTTTTTATATATATATATATATATATATATATATATATTTTTTTCTTTTTATATTTTATTTTTATATATATATATATATATATATATATATATATATATATATATATATATATATATATATTTTTACGCATTGGAGTTTTGCTTCTTTTCTGTGTAAAATGTTAAAGGACAGTTCGTTGGTGCTTACTTCCTCATATGATTTTGTACAGAAAGCAATTCCCGAGCATAATTGTCTCATTTTTGGGCTTACTCGAAAAAGCTTTTCCGTAAAATGAATTTTTACCCGAAACGTCATGCCTGAAAGCCCCCCAGCTCCCAACAATAAAAGGTAATTTTTCAAGGGCGCGTGTCCGCCATGTTTGGTGGTGGCGTCGCCATTTTTTCCATACGCTTAGCTGCAGTTTTGCCCATGCGCGCACGTGCGCCGCTTAAGCTCGATTTTTGTGAGAACGCAAAGGAAGCGGCGGGCTGTCTCTCCCCCTGCAGTGCAGTAAAGACACCCTTGAGCCGCGCACTTAAATCACAGTCTGTTGCGTTGATGTTTTTCTGGGGGCTAACCCATGCAGTTGTTTGCGCCGCATGACTCCCTGGCCTCAACTGCCGTGACTGCACAAAATAGGGAACATTTCAGCGCTTGGACACGGCTAAAAGTCGGCATATTCCCATTCAGTGTATTCGCAGCAATTAATGGGAATGCAGTGAAGGCCAGACATCTTTCACTTGGTTTAGCCTGGGTTGTTAGCGGAGGTTCTAGAGCAGAGGTTCCCTTGCGGGCCGCATTCAGGAAAATATATTCCCAAGTCGGCTGGAACAATAAAATCATGGTTTAAATTTCCATCACTTTAAAACACGGGTGTCAAACTCAAGGCCCGGGGGCCAGAACCGGCCCGCCACATCATTTTATGTGGCCCGCCAAATGCTGATTTGATTGCAAGTTTCCAGCTAAATTTGCAGGTTGTCTTTGAAAAGAAAACAAAAGAAAACAAAAAATAATCATTCGGTTTCAGATCTATCTTTTGAACAGTTTTTACCAGACTCTGATTTCAAAACTAGCGAAAATGGCGTTTATTTGACGCGTTTTTCTATTTTTAAGTCCTAAATTTTCAGGATTTTAGAGAAATTCAGGGGTACCTTAAAATTTAAGCAATTACTGAAATTTTTAGACTATTTTTAGATGTATTCCGGCCCTCTGACAGAAACTATAACTACAATGTGGCCCTCGATAAAAATTAGTTTGACACCCCTGCTTTAAAACTTTCTAAAAACTTTTAGTGTTATTTTTAATAAAGTCCAAAATAGTACAAGAGCAGCATCACTGTTAATCGTAAAACATTAACATTACTCTTATTCATAAAACAATTCTATTTTTTTATTTATTTAAAAAAAAAATCATTTTAAGACTTTACAAAATCATCGCACGGGCCGGATTAAACCAGTTTGGGGCCAATTTTACACATTTTAAATAAATTAATGTCTTGATGTCATTTTTCAAGCGAACAAAATTAGCATCCTATTTAAATATTTGTGTGACAAGTGATGCTAGGTGGACTTTTGGGTCAAACCATTTTGATATGGGGGAGTAACAAAATGAAATCGTTTGTTTATTATCCATATTCTTATATTTACATAAATTAATGAGAAATTTTGGAAGACTTGTTTGAAATTGCGCAACTTACAGCGTGGCCAGTTGTGTCATGTTGCTGAAGGTGTACGCCGCCACCGTACTGATGCTGTTGTTGCTCAGGTCTCTGCGGAGGCAAACAAACGCGCTGGACGCACGCACAAACGCACGCTCGGGCAAGCACGTGAGGTGTACGTACACCAGTGACAGATGCTTCAGGGCCGCCAGCTCCTTGGGCACAGAAGTCAGCATATTCCCTTCCAGATACCTGCAAGGACACGACAGGTTATATCCGTTCCGGAAGAATCCGCCTCAACAGATTGTGGTGGTTTCCGATTCATACGTTTAAAGGATATGAAATTCAAAACTAATCAACGTTTTGGGAAAAATAAGAGTTTATAGAAGCTAACAAACGATAGCTAACGTCAGCTTGTTTACGGCGCTAAACGCTAATGAATGCGTCCTAACAAACTTTCAAAACTAGCAACCCGAGCTAGCAAAGCAGTAACTTTAGCTGACGTGGGTTTGTATACAGTGCTAAGGCTAGCTGCATATTTTTAGCCTTGCTATTATTAACAAACCATCAGAAAGAGCAACTCAGGCTAGCAAACAGCAATAATAGCTAACATGGGCTTGTTTACAGTGCTAATACTAGCTTAGTATTGTTAGCCTTGCTCTTACTAACAAACTTTCAAAACTAGCAACCCGAACTAGCAAAGCAGTAACTTTAGCTGACGTGGGTTTGTATACAGTGCCAAGGCTAGCTACATATTTTTAGCCTTGCTATTATTAAACCATCAGAAAGAGCAACTCAGGCTAGCAAACAGCAATAATAGCTTACATGGGCTTGTTTACAGAGCTAATACTAGCTTAGCATTGTTAGCTTTGCTATAACTAACAAACTTTCAAAACTAGCAACCCAAGCTAGCAAAGCAGCAATAATAGCTAACATGAGCTTGTTTACAGTGCTAATAGTAGCTTAGTATTTCTAACCTAGCTAGTACTGTACTAACAAACCTAGCAACTCAGGCTAGCAATACAGCAATAATAGCTAACATCGGCTTGTTTACAGCTAATGCTAGCTTAGTATTGCTAGACTAGGTATCACTAACGACCTCCGAAAATAGCAACACAGGCTTGAAAATGAGAAATACTAGCTAGTTTCTTGTTTACAGTGCTAAGGATAGCTTAGTATTGCAAACATCCAAGAATAGCTACTCGGGTTAGCAAAACAACAACAACATGGGCTTGTTTACAATGCTAAAACTAGATTAGTATTGCTAGCCTGGCCTTTACAAACAAAAAACTAATATTTTCCGGTAAAAAGAAAATTCAGGCTTTTGATGTTTAGAAATGCGACAAAAGCTGCACTATTGTTTAACATGCATTTCTGATCATTTTTTGTTTTTATATCCATCTCTTCTACAAATGCTCTTAGCACGTCAATAGTGTTTACATTTTAGCATTAAGCTAGCAAACAGTTGTTTTGGGGTCAGCATTTTTGGCCCTTTTAAATACACAGTGTAATTCTCCTTGTACTATATTGACCTATATAGCAAATATAAACTGGAGAAAAATAAATAAAAAGATGATACAATCAAACAGAATTCAGCTTTTTGAGTGCAGCAGTGGGATCAAAAATGGAGTCTTGCACCATGTGACACACACATGCGTTCTGACACACAGGTCGCGCTCTTTTTCTCTCGGGTCAGAAGTAGGTCGAGTGGACGCTATGATGGAGTGTCTTCTTGGCTTTGATCAATAACTAATCACTGTTATTGACCCCGAGGAGCGGGAGTCATTCAAGCGCCAGGGGAGCGCTGACAATGTGCGCGGCCGTGGCGTTGTTCACCTTTCATATGAGGGATAGTCCCTCCATTAAAAAAAAAAAAAAAAAATCTCCTGTGCACCAATATTTCTCTTTTATGCCAGTAAAAATAACTATTTTAGGACTTAAAGTAATCGATTACTTTGGTTCATTTAGTGATGTTGTGCTTGTACCATTTTGGACCGTATTAAAAAAGAATAATGAATCTTGAAAGTTTCAAACTATTTCATTGGAATTGAATGAGTTTAGCAATTCAGCACTATGTTGCTTCTTGTTCCAATCAATTTGCTTTCGATTTGAAAAGATTGGATTAAAACATTAGAACGCTGGTTTAAAAAGCATTGAATTAGAGCTACTGATACCTTCAGAAAGCCTGCCAAAATCTCACATTGCTAAAGAAGCAATTATGATTCAACCCTACGATATCCGCCTAGCAACAAGTGTCCACGCACCCCCAAAATAGATTGAGACATTTTACAATGACTCACAAATGATTTGCATTGTGTATTCTTATTGTTTCACGGCTATTTTTTGGTTGTAAGAAATCCGTTGTCGTGAATATTTTGTCGGGGGACTCACAGTTCGGTGGCGTCCTTGGGAATGCCCTTGGGCAGCGAGTGCAGCCCTCTGTTGCTGCATCGCACCACGCCGTCTGAGCATGTGCACACGTCGGGGCAGCCGGATGCGGGAAGGCAGCCGTTATCCTCCGTACCTGAAAGACGGAGCGGGGGAGGCCAGAGCTCGGTCACACATACAGATGAAAAAACTTTCATTATTTGCCCCTTGATGTCGAAAAATTGGAAAAATGCAATCATAGCAAAAGTAACTACACTGTGTATATATACAATTTTGAAATCAAAATTGTAATATTAGGTCATATTTACAGTATTATGACATTTGCCACATGGGAGTCCAGGCTAAGCCAACCATCAAAGTCGAAAAAACTACAGATGAAATCTATTCCGACGTCACCCCGCCATCATAGTGCCAGTGCAAGGGTAAATACACACCAACCTTTACCACGTCTTTTAGTTACCTTTTGCTGAAGGAGATTTTACATTGAGTCTGCTAACTAATCTGCAGTTTAAAGTTTAATTTATTAGCTACAATATTTTGCTGTTGAAAATGTTGAAGCGGCCAAAATGTGTGTTTGGGAGCACACAGCTGGACAATTAACGTCTGTAGTAAATAATTCCCCCGCGGGCGGAACTATTGTCATGAAAACTGAGAATGTTGTGTTGAAGTTGTTTTGGATTTTAATGTTACATTTTCTTTGCTAGCACAAATGTGTCCTGTTATTTAATCTGGGCCTTTTTAATTAATTCCTATTCCCTCTTTATGTGCTTCAAATTTTTCCCCCCCTATTTATAGCTATTCCCTCTGATTTTGTTATGTGCCTTGCGACCACCACCCTACAAGTTAAGCCCGCACAGTGGGATCAATAAAGTCTTATTATCTTATCTCAGATGAACAGAACCTGATAAGCTGGCCTGACACTTGCGGGCAACCAAAAAGGACTGTGTGACAAGGACATCTTCCCTTCCCACAACCACAGACACAAAATTTCCGGAATTCCCCAAAAATAACATGAACCAGTGTATAGGACATACTCAAATTATGGTATTTTCTGTTACCGTGTATACCGTCTTTTGTAAACAATTCACATTTTCTTGTGTTTTTATCTGTAAATTACATATTTGTTTTTGTTTCAAGTGTTTCAGATTTCCCACAATGTGAGCAGTCATTGAACGCCTCGCCAGGGTGTTTTGTGTTAAGTGTTTCAGATTTCCCACATTGTGAACAGCCAGTGAACGCCTCATCAGTGTAACAGTAAAAGTAGTTCCGTTTCTTTTTCCTCGCAACATAGCTCAGGTTCATTTTGCCATAAATACCCAAAGTTGCGTAGTTTCCGGTTACGATTGTGTGTTTATGCTAAAAAAAACTGTAATTAACCCTTTACTGGGCAAAGTGGCTGCTTTAGGCCGATAGTCTAAACAGGCAAAAACGGCCTTTCTATTTTTAAATCTGAAGCAGGCAAGAATTTTCAGGATTTTAGAAAAAAATTAAGAAAACGTTATAAGTAAAGTGTTACATACGGCCATTTTGCCTGTATAGACTATGAGCCAAAAGTGACCGCTGGCCAGTAAAGGGTTAAGAAACAAGTCAAGCCGGTGCACAAAGATCCATACCTTGCCCCACTTAAATGAACCAGCTGTAGGAATCACAACTTTTACATCACCCTCTCTGTTTTAGAAAAATTCCCGTGTGTAAACAAGGATGAACTCGGACGGTGGTTCAGTCTGCTCGCTTCTTTTACTAAAAAATAATGCCGTGATAACCTCAGCTAACATGTGCTGCTGTTAGCTGCATACTTTTGACCTTCATTTTGGGGGAAAAAAAAGTGTGTCTCATATTTAGGGAGTTTGGAGGCATGCTAACTAGCTAGCTAGCATAGCCATACCTCATGTTAAGCTAAGCATGCTTATAAATATATGGCGGCAAGCGAAAACACATGGCGGGCCGAGCGGGCCTCCACCGCTGCCGACTTTGGAAGAATGGGAGCCCAGAACGTTGTTCTTGGCCCACAAAGGCTTCCATTTCCTCGTACGACACACACACACACACACACACACACAATCGCGCGTTTGCTAACGTCGCGCCGCTCGATGGGAACACTTGAACTCGGGATAGAGCAAAAACCAACAGAGTTAAAACCATAATGGAGGATAATGAGGAGGAAGCAGCGAGCCAATAATAACGCAAGTTGACTTTCTGTGCGTGTGTGTGTGTGTGTGTGTGTAAAGAGACACTCCAAAGAGGTTTCTATTTAGTGGTCATGCTTTTTGTGTTCTGCCATGTCAGTGCCAGGCAAGATTTTTGCACTTTTGAGTGAAATTCAAGCAAGTTAAATTGCACAAAAGTTTGGACAGAAAGTGCCCGCCCGCCGCCTTCCAAACTCAAGCTAATTGGCCATTTGCTGAGATTAAGAGTCCGATACAGTACTGGGATAATGTTTGGATTTCACCCCATTAAAAGGTTAGGCGAGCAGCCGGGAGGTTTTTCTCCTGAATGGCCGTCTCGTGGGGGGAAACTCAGAGTGATGAATAGAAAATGGATGCTCGCGAGCTTCCTTTTTTTTAATCTTTGATGAGGGAGGGCGCTACGGCTGTAAAATGTTATAATATTATGGAGAATATTTGACGTATTAGTGCATGTCAAAATAAAGAAAATGAAATGTACAGTACAACAGTAAACAATTTTTTTCTTCGAAAAACTGTTTTATGTTTGATGTTATTATTTGGGGTGGTCTTTACAAACGCACTTTGAATTTCGACAGAATCTTCTCATGTTCTGATTAATGTTGGCTTGAATTTATGAAAAACTGGTTGGGTCACATTTGAAAAAAAAAAATCGGCGTACTGTAAAAGTTTATCCCAAAACATTTTTTTGTTTGGGTCTATTTAGGACCAAAAATGTAAAAAAACATGTCGCGAGGAAATTTGTTAAAAATGACATTTTTATGAGTTTATTTCTTTTTATATTTTGTCCTTGCACAGATTAAAACAATATAGCGTGTACAAAGTGTAGCTAGGGAAATTCAGGAAAAATGAAAAAAACAATATACTCTACAATACTAATCTGTTACTTAAAAAAAATGTATGTATATATATATATATATATATATATATATATATATATATATATATATATATATATATATATATATATATATATATATATATATATATATATATATATATTAGTGTAGTGTGTAGAAAATGTAGTGAGGGGAAATTTGTTAAAAAAAAAAAAAATATATATATATATATATATATATATATATATAAGTCTAATAAAATTCAAATTGGCATCCTTTTTTTTTTTGACGCACTTGTTTATTTTTTAAAATTTTAATTAGACTAACCCTATAACCTGTAAAAATGTTTAAAAAAAATGTTTCACTTGTTGAAAATGAATTATATTGCTTTTTCTCTTCTGTTATTATTAAAAGGAATACACGTTTATCCACACCATTTTTATAGATCCTAATCTTAATTATTTAGTCGGCGTGGCGAGTGGTTAGGCGCCAAAGGTTTTCTTTGACCCCGGAGGGCTTTGTAAAATATAATTGAAAAGCACTAGCAAAAGAAACTGCGCTTCTTAGGTCTGATTTATACATCAAGTCCACCCAATGAGTACTATACAAATATTTGATGGAGTAATAAGCCACTTCAATAGCACTTACATGACTTCATATATTCAAATGTTACGGCAACTTCTTCCCGGAGCCAAACCGGCCAACAACTTCCCGAGCTTTTTTTTTTCATAAAAGGAAATTATCCGAGTAGTGAAAACGAATTTCGAGAAGAAAAGCGGCGGCGTCAAACTTGGCGTGCGAAACGAGGAAAGCATTGTCGTGGTAACCACAAAGTGATGTCATGATGCGACGGGAGGCAGCGGTTAGCCGGGCCGGGGATCGACCAGGCAGATTGCGCAAGACTGCGAATAATAATTAAAAAAAAAAAAAGTGGGACGTGAGCATCTGGGCACTTAAAACGTTGACGTCATGAGCGCCGAAGCCCGCTTGCTTGGCACAACTTGACAAATGTCAACAATGACATCCTAATCATTTCAATTTCCTTTTCCCCTCGTCAAAAATGCTTTGGGGATTTCGAAACCTCAAAATGTTCCAGTGACAACCGCGATATGCTATTTGTTTTGTTTCTTAGTCATTTGATCTTCCGCAACCCTGGCGGCAGATTCATTTTTTTTTGCTACCCAAAAAAACCCCCCCAAACCTGATGAATTTCAACATACATTTAACATTTAATCCATTCCTTTGATGTTTACATCAATAACACACCACATTAACTAAAAAACATTGAAAAAAAACATAAGGAAGCTGAAATTTCACCCAAATGGTGACAACATGTCAACGTGGCGGTCCGTGCATTTCACACGCAGGCCTTCAGTGACGTCCTACTCGAAAAAATACCTCTCATAATTCCATCGTTTATGACTCCACGGCTGGAGGAATCATATACAGAAGTGCACGTACGCGTTACTGGGCGTTGCATCACCTTAATCGTTTACAACGCAGGCTATTTCCCAATCAAACCGCATCAGCAAATTAAAACTTACGACACGTGACATCCATTAATTGAATGAGCAAAATAAATCTAGACTGCGGACAGATGCGCTGAAAGTTCCCTGCATGCCAGACAAATGAGTTAACTGTAAATGCACATGCCATGGGCATTCCTCGGACGGTCAACTACTGCAGTATACAAACTTACTTCAATCTTAAAACTTTTAAAACTTATACAGTAACTGTACTGTTATCCCTTCCCGTTGGCACGGAGAGCCACGGTTGGCCTTGTTTTAGCGGCGTCCAGAAGTCAAATTAAGGTCGAGCTGACCCAACATGATAACGAGCAGAGTTTGCACTTGAAACTCCCCCCAAAAAATTAAATAAAATACAGCAAGTAGAATCTGGAAGATTTTGTCCAAAAAATGGACAATACTGCACAAGGGTTAAAATCACGTTTCCAATAAATGTAGATAGCGTAGATACGATACGGTTCATCTGTGGCCAGTGGCATTTTTTGACCTCAGAGTACCTCATGGAGTTTTCGTTCCGTTAGCAACATTGGACTTTGCGGACGTTCCAATCTATTTTTCCAAGCCTCCAAGTCGCATTAGTCAATTTTATTTGTTTTAATTTATCCATAGCTACGGCCGCCGAAAGACGCGGAAGAGCAAAACCTCGGATGAACCTTGTAAGGATTAACTTTCAAAACTCATGCGGCTGCGAATGGACGCCGTTCAAAATCAATAGCGACGATGATCGTCTCGTGTCGGGACTTTTAATTGTCGGGCGGTGATGCCAAAAGAGGTTCTTGGCCTTGTTAGGTGTAACGACTCAATCCATTACATCAGGGGTGTTCAAATTTTTTTGCAGGGTGCCAGATTAGGGCGAGATGACTTTTTAGCGTTTAAATTCTAGCCTGGAACCACATGGAACACTTTTTATCATGAGGGTTACGCCAGTAAATACCCGTAGAATTTTTTTGGTCTGGTCCGACTTTGAGGTCTTTTTTATGCTGCTTTTGTTGTCTTTTTTAGTTTGTTTATCTAAAAGATAAATACATCATAAATAGATCAAATTTACATTTTTTTTTGGCGGTTTAGGAAGAGGAAAACTAGTAATAAAAATAAAACCTGTTGGGTATAATTTTAAAAATATTAAGAGTTGTTTATGTCACGATACAGCGGACCCCCGTGTTACGGCGTCCCTGGCTTACGTTTTTATCATGTTGTGATGTGGAATACTGAGTTTTTTCGTCCCCTCTGTATGGTATTTTCCCGGTTTTGCGACAAAGAAATGTCATGACCCTCGGGGCTTGGCTGTATTTGTGTTGTTTTGTCTCCATCTGCAGCCGCTTTTAGGTCATTGCACTCATTCTCTGTCAATGCCTCCGTGCAACGCGCCGCTACAATGCTGGTCTGCTATTGGTCGGCCTCACTCGTTTCAAAATGGCGGAACGGTAAAGCTTTCTCAATTCCTAGCTACCTCAAAAGCTTTTTGGGTACACCGTGGTAGCATCCGGTTATTTATGACATTATAAGGGCCCAGAAAGCAAACTGTGGTCTCCTAGATTTGGGCTTACCGTCGCACGTGAAGTCGGGGTTGGCCACGTCCTGGATGGGGATCTCCTTGAGGAAGGCGGGCCTCTGACAACGAGGGTTTCCGCTCACCACTCGGGTCTTCTTCAACCACTGACCCAGCCAGGCCAAGTGACAGTCGCACACGTACGGGTTGGACAGGAGGTTACTGCCAACACACAATTACGCAACATTTAGAGATGGCAGGATACACTCTGTACTGCGTTATTAAAAAGTATGGATGCAAGGACCACTTTCATTTTTTTTGGGATTATTAATTCATTCAATCCCAAAGACCTATTTTTACATTTTCTCTGTTTGTATTATTAATTCGGACATATTTTTACATTTTCTCTTTTTTTTTGAGAGTCCAGATATTCAATCACAAGTACCTACTTAGATATGCTGTATTTGTCATTTTTTCTTTTCAAAAAATGATGCGGTATTTGTCATTTTTCTTTTCAAAAAGTTTCAAGCGCTAAGCTAAAAAAAGGCGGGTACTCAATGAATGGGGTACTAAAGTAACTGATTAAGTAATTAAGTATTGATTATTTTAGTAGTCCAGTACTAAAGTAATCAATTACTTTGGCATTAGAGTACTCAAATGATAATTACCTCAGGTACTACGTGTTAAAATAGCTACGAATAATTTATTCAAATATTAGGCTAAAAGAGTGAAAATAGTTGGCACATTCAATCCCAAAGACGTAATTATACGTTTTCACATTCATCCATGTTGTCAAATATTAGAATATAGGATCGCCAGTGAATAAGTCTGACTTTGTGGCCCAAAGACGTGATTATACGTTTTTACTGAGTTTCGACATTCAATCAATCCATGTACGTATTTCGAGTATTTTTTATTTAAATATCAGGGTAAAAACAAATAGCTAGCACATTCAATTGCCAACGTAATGATACATTTTTACAGACATTCAGTATCATGTACTTATGAACAGATTTTTTGTCAAATATTAGGACAAAAGGGTGTAAGGGTGTTTTTACTTTGTAGCTAATTATACGTTTTTACTGAGTTTCAACATTCGATCAATCCCATGTATGTACTTATTTTGAGTACCGTATTTTCCGCTCTATAAGGCGCACCGGATTATAAGGCGCACCCTCAATGACACATTTATACACACAAAAGAAACAGGTAAATCTTACTTTATCACTTCATTCCCCATCTACGAATCCCAATCTCAATATCGATCCATATATAAGGCGCACCTGATTATAAAAAATAAGGCTTTTAGGTGCGCCTTATAGTGCGAAAAATATGGTATTTTTTTAATTCAGATTAGGGTAAAAAAATTACTAGAAAAACTGGCACATTCTTATACAAGTATGTCTTTACAGACATTAAATTCCATGTACCGGTACTTAAAATATTTATAAGGTAAGTTCATTTTTTTTTTCCAAAGCTAATACTAACAAGTCTTTATTGTTTTTTTTTTTTCCTCAGTTGCTAAGAAGAGCAGAATTTCCACGTTACCTTTACAACACCGCAAACTACTTTGGCGCATTCGGTCATCAAGTGAAATACGTTCGAATGGAAACGCGAGGTGGGCGAAGAGGAAATAAAAGGCCGGGAGAAAAAAGGTTAGCGTTCATTTTTTATTCATTTTTGTCAGCTAAATGAGATACAGAGAGGCCGAGATAAGCAGGCCCGCCCGGCCAAAGCGCCCGACGAGCTGAAGAATAAGAAAAGAAGGTTATCGTATTCATCGTATTCTTCTTTTTCGATGAGTCGCCGTCGTGTTTTGTTGCCTTTCCGACGGCTCATGCGATATTTATGGTCGGCCATATTAAACCTGGGGGGGGGGTTGGCAGCTGGCATCATCTCCCGAGACAAAAGTTCATCTTGAAAAATAAATGACGGGTCCCACGCGGTTTTGTTCCAGCCTTTCGTTGCCGTGGTTACAGGAATAAACAAGCCACTTGACGTATTTGCAGCATTGTCGTGTCAAAAAAAAATAATCTTGCTTTTGCTTGTAATTCCGCCAGGTTCTACCTAACATTCTATTATTATTATTGTTATTATTATTATTATTGTTATTATTATTATTATTGTTAGGGATGGGTGAGTATCATGGCCTTATAGTTTTACAATCACAATGAAGAAATTACAAATCAGTATTGAATATGGCCTTTAATTCCATAAAATTTTAAGTAATAAAAATGCTATATTAGAATGCAGTATTCCCTTGTTGATTTTTTTATGTTTATTATCCTTTTTATTTATAACAGTTGCTTGTCATATACTATATGTATTTTATTTCTTGTTTATTACACATTTTTTTGTTTTTCTATGGCTTTTTTTCATTATTTTTTAACTTGGTTTTCATTTATTATTCGTGCTTTTTTAAACTGTAGAGCTTTTCAATCATTTTTTCTCTTTTTTTGACATTTATTATACATTAATTTGAACATTGAATAAACTAAGCTTTTTATTTGTTCTTTTCATGTTTATTATTCATTTGTTTCTCCCTATAATATGCTTTACTCTCTTATATTTGTTTTTTGTTCTTTTTATGATTTTTTGTTTATGTTCTTCGTTTTATGGATATATAACTCCGTTGATAACTTTGAAGATAGGCAAGGCAAATATTTCAGAGGGTGAAATTTCATGTATCAAAAGTATTAGTGGTATCAGTAACTGATTTGAACTGACGACTCGGGTACTTTGTAGTTCGCACTTTGTCGTTCATTTAACTTGATGCACACGATACAAAATGCCATAAATGGGCTAATGAAGGGTATTGTTGTCAATACGCTACTAGCCTTGGAGCAATAGACGCAAAATATGTAAAGAGAAAACATGATCCGGGCAGGCATATATTCTTTATCCTTCGCATCTCTATGCGTGAATGTGTATTGCGCTGCCACCCGAAAAGGAGCAAGAGTTAATGTCAATAAATGTTATTTTCTTTGTTGAAAATCACATTCCAGGTTCTCGGTTATCTTTCTAAACCTAGAATCGCCGAATGAGAATTAAAATCTGTTCAAAGGTTGCCGGCGTAGCTCAGGACCCCCAGTCATTTTTTCATTTCCTCGCCGTGAATTGACCTCCACGTGCGGCCACCCGACCTCAGCAGAATCCCTTCCTTCCCCTTTTCCGAGTGTTAATCTTTTAATTAAACTCGCCCACTCTACTGGGAAACAAGAGGTAGGCGTTAACGGCCGTGCGGTTTGGTCGAGGGGAAGCTTAAAAAAAATACAACAGGCAGATAAGGAAATGAGCAAAACGCCCTTGTTTCCATCGCGGCGCACAAAGGCAAATGCAAAGAAAGATGCGAAGGCTAAAAGGTAAAATAAGACGATCCCTTTCCCCAAATCGCTAATGAAATTGACCAACTGCAACTGCTTCTTCAACGATGCTTTTTTTTTAGCCATTCTGCAGAAAGTTCAGCTCAAGTTCATGCGGCAATCCAAGCCCGCTGTCAAAAACTTGACTCCAAAACAGAATGAAGTAGAACCTTGAATCCGAGTTGACGGCTATACGAGCGCTTGTTGTTTTGACGGGGAGACTTTTACAGCGTGCGATGTGTTCACAGTAAGAAATAAAGATAAACTTGTGAGGTTTTACTAGGCTGATATAACAGGTTATTTACAACCTTCACATGTAGAGTCAGTAGGAAATGGCGAGGAAGAACGTGGCTGATATAATAACTAGCCTGGGGGTGAGTTTACAGAAGAACTGCTTGGGAAAATCCATTTCTGTACGTTATAGGTTTTTTCCAAAGGTAAAACGTGAAAAATCCCACTAGGAAAAACCGCAATGTTGACAAAACACTAAATGCATGCGCACAGATTAGATAATAGCGAGCTAGCCAGATAGCTAGCTAGCTAGCTAGCTAGTGATAGATAGATAGATAGATAGATAGATAGATAGATAGATAGATAGATAGATAGATAGATAGATAGATAGATAGATAGATAGATAGATAGATAGATAGATAGATCCTTGCTAGCTAAACAGACAAAAAAGCTAGATTGATGCTAACTAACTAGCTTACTAACTAGATAGATAGATAGATATATAGATAGATAGATAGATAGATAGATAGATAGATAGATAGATAGATAGATAGATAGATAGATAGATAGATAGATAGATAGATAGATCCTTGCTAGCTAAACAGACAAAAAAGCTAGATTGATGCTAACTAACTAACTAGCTTACTAACTAGATAGATAGATAGATAGAGATAGATAGATAGATAGATAGATAGATAGATAGATAGATAGATAGATAGATAGATAGATAGATAGATAGATAGACAGATAGATAGATAAAATAACGAACTAGCTAGCGAATGAGCCAGCTAACTACCGAAGTACACAGATAGACAGACAGATAAACTAGCTAACTAGCTAGTGAACTAGCTAGCGGGCTACTGAAGTAGATAGATACATAGATAGATAGCTAGATAAATAGATGGATAGATATAGATAGAATAGCGAACTAGCTAGCGCACTAACCAGCTTGCTACCGAAGTAGACAGACAGACACAAACAGACAGACGGATGGATAAAGTAGCTAACGAGCTAGCAAACTAGCTCGCAGGCTACTGAAGTAGATAGCTAGCTAGCTAGATATACATGAAAATGAATATTTAAATCAAGCTTACAAGCTAGTTAGCAATCAGAATTTTCCTTAATGACAGTCAGAATAGTTACTTAAAAGTTACAATTTTGACAGGTGTCAGAATTTTAATTTGTCACGATTTTTCGAATTTTGACTATTCCCTGAATTCTGTCAGTCATAATTCTCTTCACACACACTTAGGTCTGAGTCGTCACTTTAAATCAAGTCAAAGTTTAAAGACAAAATTCTGACTCAAAATTAGACTTCACGCAATGACTAGACTAAACTGACTCAAAATTAAACTAGACTTTAAAGACAGAATTCTCATTAGTGACAATCAAGTCAGAATTGTCATTTTAAAGTGAGAATTCTGGCCATTAAATATGAGAATAACGTATGCTTTAAGTGACAACTCTGACTTATTCTGAGAATAAAATCATAACGGTGAGAAAAAAAAAAAACTGCCTTAAACCCATTTTTTTTTCTTCTTCAGACGCTCCAATCCTCATTAGTCGACGTACACGTCAGTTGTAAAAATTAAACAAGACAAACTGCATATTTTTCAAACCGGAAAACTGTTCCCAGGTGTCCAATTTCCCTTAGTGGGTGGAAAAAAACACTGTTAACTACAATCCTCTATCCATGCCATTGACGTATAGTGACACGCGCGAGAAGGAAACGCTCTTTCAATCGATGGCGAAAAGTACAAATTACCCGCGTATTCACTCTGTGACATTTCTATTTGCCTTGTGAATTTCCAAACAAAAAATACGTGCTCGTAACAGCGCCCGAAGCTAAAAAAAAAAAAAAAAAGATGACTCACATGGTGGACAGGGAGTGCAAGGTGGCGAAGGCTCCCGGGGCGATGCTGGAGATGCGGTTGTCGTACAGCGACAGCAGACGCACCGAGCTCAGGCCCGTAAACGTGCTGTTGTCAATGCAGCTGATCTGGTTGCTCCGGAGCATTCTGGAAAAAAATGGCAGAAATAAATCACTCCTTGTCACTCATCTCTCAAATCGACAAGAAAAAAATGACTGCAAATATAATTCGCTGCAATTCGCTACTCGGCTAACGGAGGGATGTCATTTGTCGGCAAAATATTTGCACTGGATGATTAGGATGGTCACATATGTATTACAGAGTTATTTATAGCAACACAATTGGAGGCTTTGGTTACAACATTCATATATATCTCATTCAGTCCCAAAGACGTATTTTTACGTTTTTTTAAGTGACGATAATGAATTCATTTAATCCCAAAAATGCACTTTTACGTTTGTTTACATTCAATCCCAGGTTCTTGTATGTTTTTTTTTGCAATTATTTGGCCTCAAGGAGGGTCTAAAATGGCTTTTAGGAATTGGAAGTGCTAAAGTATTCAATTACTTTAGTAACAGAAGTACGGAGTAATCAATTCTCAGACGTATTTTTACGTTTTATTTTTTTTTAAAGCGACGATAATACTTATATTTACATTTAATCCCAATGATGTATTTTATACTTCATTTACATTCAATCCCGGGTACTTGTATGATTTTTTTATTTTTTTTTTTTGGCTTAAAGGAGGATTTGATATGGCTGTTACAAATTAGAAGTGCTCAGTAATCAAAATACTTTAGTAACTTAAGAACTGGAATAATCAATGTACCCCCCCCCCCCCCCCCCCCCCATGTTGAAATTTGACACGTTGTCTCCATGTGGGTGAAATTTCAGCTCCCTAGCGTCTTGGTTCAATGCTTTTCCCCCGCGTCCCGTCCCCAGATGAGCAGTAGAAAATCGGATAAAAATGTACAGCAGCTGTAGCCTGTCAAACGCTAAACGAATGCCGGACGTTCTCATGTTTTAATTTCTGTCAAAATGAAGTACAAATTTTGTCAAAAGCTGTCCCGGCAAAAAGACACACGTGAAAAATGGCATAATACTGTATGAGCTGTCCCCAAAGGACAACCCGCAGGGACTTGAGCCGTGGTCGTCTTCGGAGTCACGTGGGCCGCAGCTAATCCGGTTAGTTAGCAAACTGCGGGGAGGCTAACCCAGTTAGCTAGGCTATTACTGTAGCATGGAGCCGCTTAACATGAGACAGAGACGTTTTTGATGCCATTAGAGAGTCATTAGCCGCCATATATATAAATGATAGCATTAGCTTGTCATTACCGCGCGCGTACAGATGACATTAGCTCGGCCGCGCTATCGTGTAACCCCTTAATTGGACGCTAGCCAGTTTAGCGTGGGTGGCTAAATGAGTCTGTCATTAGCTTTCATTTCAGGGTGGGTGAATAAACGGTCCCACAGTATCAGTTACTAACACAAATCAAAAAGGCATTTAGCTTGTAAAAGAACAATTAATGCTCGTTTAAAAAAACGGTTACGCTTGGATTCCACTACTTTTATTTGCCCTTCAAATGTTACATTAAAACGTACAGTCTTCCTTGTTTGTTTACAAGCATTTTTTTCAACATATTAGCATGAACACATAAATGTAGTGTGTTCTGTTGTTATTTCCATTTCCAAATCCTAAAATGTTCATTATTCATGTGGAATAAGATCAAGACAGAGCCCTCCCGCAAACAGCTAAAATCTGGGAGAAATTAGCACAGGGTTTACTACAAATATTATTCTAATGAGGGTATTTGCTCACATATTGCAGCGGTTCTCCAAAATTTCTACTTGTTTTTAGAAATATTAAAAAAAAAAATCAAATTGAGTTATTAAATCCCAAAGGTGTACTTTTACGTTTTGTGAGGGTGAAATATTTTCAGTAGCTAGGCTCAACATACCGTAGTTCATTGGCACCAGGATATATATTTCAAATTCTATGCGGTGGGTAGACTTACAGCGTTTTCAAGCCCGTGAGACCTCGGAACATTCGTCCCTGCAGTCCTGTGAGCTTATTGCCGGTTAGGAGAAGCTCCAAAACGCCTGAGGCTCCCTCAAAAGCTCCCTCGCGGATGTCCCGCAGCTTGTTGTTGCTCAGGTTGCTGCAACAAACAACAAACACGTCACATATATACATATATACATATATATACATAAAAACGTTTTTGGGAATGAATTAGATCAAGTGATGGCTGATTGGAAAACAATCGTGCACTTTGCAAGACCAAAAAAAAAACAAAAACACTGCTAGTGTGGTACTGATGGGAAATTTTAAGAATTTTTTCTACGAGAACACCTCAAGAAAAAAAATGGCTGTAACGATGAGTCAGATTTGATAGTTTCGTTCCACTGTTGCAGGACAACAACTAGCTTAAATAAGAGAAAGCTACAATAAAAAAATTATTGACATTATTGACAAAATTTGACTTAATCTGTTACAAGCTTTGTCGAAAATAGTTGTTGGAAAAAGATGACCCGCAATCAATAATGGGAAACTTTGTGATTATTGAAATAGGAAATCTGCATTTTCACTCATGGATGCAGCACTTCATAACCAGAGTCCATCTCATCCTATTGAATCTCATCAGACGGGCGGAGCTCCTGTCGCGTGCGGGCAACCCGAGGATTTCCCTCCCGCCCCTTCCCTCCCGTCAGACAAGTGACGGCGATCCATTTCCCCGCGCAAAAATTAAAAATGAAAAAGCGCAGAGACAATAAGTGGGGATGATGCCTATCACAAGCCCCCCGGCGGATCAATCGGCGCCTTCCGCCTCTTATCTGCGCCGTGGGGAGAGGAAGAGGATGGGAGGATGAAGAACAGATGGAAGGAAAATGGAAATGAGAGCGCGGCCAATCGGGATCGTCGCTGCGAGATGGTTAGCGATTTCCTCTCCAATAAATCAACGGTTGCTCTTTATTTATTTATTTTTGAATCCGGCCGGTCCCTATGGCACCAAAGGTTGGATATGAATTCCAGCTTCCAGATGTCCAATTTCCCAAGCGGGCGGAAAAATATTAATAATGGCCTATCTATGCCATTGGCGTATATTGACACGCGCAACAATTAAACGCTCTTTCAATCAATGGCAAAATGGTCTTTGTGGTCCTGATTTCCTCTTTCTCCCTTCTTTGCCTTTTCTACGTTCTCCCAAGCAGCCATTTTGTCTTTCTACTTATTTTCATGACTTGTTTTACGTACGGCGTAAAATTCAAATCGGACATACGGTCTTTGTGGCTGGCGGACACAATGAGCGGTTAGTCACGGCCCTGTCTGGACCCAAATCCAATATGTCGCCTGGGAGAGCAAAGCTAATGTGATGGAAAGCACACATTTGCTCTTTATTCTTAAAAAAAAAAAAAGCACATTTGTGACTGACATTCATCTCCGTGGAAATTTGCATACGGTAATAAGATCAGGATACAAATCCTCTATTATGACGGTATGGATTCACTCAACTGCACATATGTGGAGCTGTGTTCATGTGGGGGATTTTATAGGATTTCATCCAAAAAGCATTGCGACCGCAATCGGAAACGGGGACGTTCAGATCTCTCGGAAATCGGGCCCGATCGAAATATTTTCAGCCGATCGGAATCAGAAGAAAACGATTGGGGTTAGGAATGCAGGTAGCTCGTCCATCATTTTCCAGACACCTCGTGAACAATTTTAACCTTTTGGTCAAGGAAGTTGTTTTTGCAGAAATCCCAAAATGGACAAAATTCAGATTTTCCACTCCAAAGTATCCAGACATATGCCCGGTTTCATCAAAACACGTCAATTTAAAATGTTTTTTGGCAGCGAAGTAGTTAACGCCACCAGGGGTTGGAGTCCTAACCGTATCCGTGATATATTAACGTTGCGTTTTCATCTGACAGTGGAAGAGGTCTTTCCGATTGGGCAATAGCCGAGCATTTTCCCGCTCCGGTCCGTTCACGCCTTGATGCGCGCAATGGCGGCGGGGCGATAATTCCGGAGGTGCCGTCAACTTGCTCTCTATATGTTTGTTAAGGCACGGAGCAACGTTATCTGTCGACTTCAGGGGACGGCTCATTATTATGTAAATGAGCTGGCTGTTCCCCCGCCGACCGTTTCAACATTTGTTCCGCCCGTGTTCTTCTGTACTGAGCTGGCATATGCTGATGGCTTTCGCTACGTTCATGGAAGAATTTACCAGGAAGCTGTTCTACAACATTGAAGAGGGAATAAAACGTTATTATTTCCAAATTTTTCGTACTATGAGGCGCAGCAGAACATACATATACGCACATTTGCTTGCTTGATTGTGTCCTGGTTGCTAGCAAGAAAAAAAAAATCCTGCAGAAAAGTCGTATTGGAGAAGAAGGGCTCAAATCATGAGAAAAAAGTTGTGGTATAGTTCGAAAAATACGGTAGGTAAGATTTATACGGTCATATCTTTGCGGGTCTGTTTGATTGAAGACATTTGCTTTACCGGTGGATTGTGTCCTGATAGCTACCAAAAAACCCTGCAGATGAGCCAAACTGGAGAAGAAAGGCTCAAATCATGAGAAAAAAGTTGTGGTATAGTTCGAAAAATACGGTAGGTACAATTTATACGGTCATATCTTTGCAGGTCTGTTTGATTGAAGACATTTGCTTTACCAGTGGATTGTGTCCTGATAGCTAGCAAGAAAACCCTGCAGATGAGCCAAACTGGAGAAGAAAGGCTCAAATCATGAGAAAAAAGTTGTGGTATAGTTTGAAAAATACGGTAGGTACGATTTATACGGTCATATCTTTGCAGGTCTGTTTGATTGAAGACATTTGCTTTACTGGTGGATTGTGTCCTGATAGCTAGCTAAAAAAACCCTGCAGATAAGCCAAACTGGAGAAGAAAGGCTCAAATCATGAGAAAAAAGTCCGAGAAATATTGCTGCGTCCCCCTATTGGAAACCTATTACCTGCTGTGGCTTATTCTCAAAATTGTGTTTTTAACCCTCCAGTTTTGTTTGTGATGTGTTCAAACGTGTGATGCATACATACATTTTCCTTAAGTTAGGCAGCTTCTTAAACATCCCATTGGCCTCCATGACGGTGATCTCGTTGTCGTTCAGCCGCCTGCGCAAAAAAAAAAAAAGACACATTTAGGTCGCAAAGTCCATCTTTCAAAGTCAAACGCAATCTTACAGAACAGACTTGTCAGAAGGTTACGAGGCCTTTAGTGACTCTTCAAATGTTAACAAGATGGAGCGAGCTTGCTAATTTCAAGCGGCGGGTGGAAGAGAATAAAAAAAAAAAAAAAGACAACAATGGATCACGCCTACTGGCTCATCAATAGCCACAATGCCCAAAGCCCTGGCAAAACATCAGACATCTGTTTTATTGAGGCCATTCTGGCTAAAAGCCTATTAAAAGAATCAACTTTGCGCATGATTCTCTCTTCTGTTTGCTAGTTGAGCACACGTTAGGTCATCATTTGCTGCACATAGGTATGCTAGACACCTTAATCACACTATTAAAGCATGAGAGTGATTTAAAAAGAAAATATTCTTACCAATATATAGCAGATGGGCAAAAAAAATAAAAATAGGGCATTGGAACATGCCTGAACGTTAGGCAATAAGCCCAGCACAAACGTTTTCAACAGTAACACTCAGATTGTTAGAATACCGCACCGATAAAACAGTAACATGCCCGATTGTGTTTTCTCAGTAAAATAGCAGTTCAAACTCCGATACAATGGTACCTCTACTTATGAAATCAATTCGTTCCAGAATTCATTACATAATGTGAATTTTTACAACCAAACATCAAACTGACATCAGCTGCAGCTGACATTGTACATACGCGGATAAAACGTTGACGTTGTTAGCATGTCGTTAGCGCTATATCAATGACATCACACAGGAAGCAATTTTCTATTTCATACCCTGAATTTACTTTCATAACAAGAGACAATATTTATCCGAAGAGGCGTTTCTTAACTTGAATTTTTCATAACTCGAGGCATTCATAAATAGAGGTACCACTGTACCAGGACAGTCTTCTTCTGTCTCCCTTCGTTTACTGGGATACTGCCACCTGATGGTTATTAAAATAATTTCAGATAAGCCGCATTGGATTATAAGGCGCAGGGTTCAAAGCATGAGAAAAAAGTCAGCGGTTACGTTATTTTGAAACCATACCAATTCCCTTCACTGGGTATTTAATATCTAAAGTACACCTTGTGCAAAAGAACACCTCATATCTCCTGTCAGAATACGTCGACGCGAAAACTCCCCGATCTTTGGGTCTCTTTTTCATATTTCCTTTTTTTTAGCTCCCACCTTAAAAAAAAAAAAAGTAAAGCTTGTCATTGGTGTTCCATCTCCTTCCGAGACCCCAAAGGAGCCATCACGATCCCCGACATCTCTCACGCTGGCGTACGCAACGCTCCCTTATATCCTTTTTGAGCGGTGATAAATGGGCCGGCGCGAGAGAGCAATATGCAAGAGGGATATCCTGATTACATTGTGAGCGGGCTTAAAGTATGGCGGCTCTGCGTTCAGATTTCCACTGGAGGCTGATAGGGAATTATTAGAATAAGAAAGAGCCGAGACCTGCTCAGTATTCCGCGCCGCCGTTCGACATAAAGAACGACACGAGACGTAAGGACGCGATGAAGACGAGTCCTTCGAGGCGGGCGTAAAGGGAACGGCCGCTTGCCGCGCCGCATGCCGGGAAATCAAAATATTCATAAAATAAACACACACAAAAGATGCGGGGTATCAGACAGAAGCAAAAAAAAAAGTTTGTGCCCCCCCCCCCCCAAGAATACAAATGAAGACCGAATTCAAAGAACCTTAAGGACACGCCGCTGTCTCCGGCATTCAAATGCGACTACATCTTCACAAATGTCCCCAAGAATAATTTCAGGCCGGGAAAATTTTCTTTCAAATGGGAACATGCCAAATGTGGGAAACAATGTAAAAGTCATACATAAATGAATAAATAAATCATCTCCATAAATAGAAGATGACGTCAACAGGGGGCCAAACGAAGGACGTCTGCGTCCAACGGTGGTGCGATCTTGGTGGATGCAAGGGGTGAGGAGAACGGGGAAGCGGCAGTAAAAAAGGCCAAAGTTCAGTTGGCAAATTTGCATACCAGATATGGTTAGACGAAATAAAAGTACATTTTGGTCATTTATATATACGGTATTTACACAGACTGTATATACAGTATGTATAAAATAAAACAAAATATTAATCATCGTCCATTTACTCTTTAATCCGCCATGTTTGTTTTGATCTCGCAGGTCATGGTATCTCGTTTTTAACGGAGAAGCCGTTTTCATGTGATTGCGAAAATAAAAAAAATGCTTCAGAAGATCGAGAAGAGGAACAAACGTTCCTCCATCCAAACAACGAACTTTATAATATCAGTGGTTGCAATATTAAGAATGTAAGTTAATTCTATTATTTTAATAAATTCTATTGTGGTATTTTGTTGACTCATTCAATGCCAGGGACGTATTTTCACGTTTTTTTTAAGAGTCCAGAAATTCAATACCAGAAACGCAATTTTCTACCGAGTTGATGATGGAGGGTACACATAAGTTCATTCTATTATTTTAATAATCTACTGTGACATTTAACTCATTCAATGCCAGGGACGTATTTTCACATTTATATAGAGTCTAGAAATTCAATCCCAGATATTTAAGTATCGATTAAATACTTGAGTAGAAATCTGGGATTTCATGTTCGGACTCTTAAAAAAAACGTGATAACACGTCCCCGGAATTGAATGAGTTAGTATCTGTTGTTGGTTTTTGCTCACATCTTGTAAATACAGTTTTTTGTCCTTTTTGCGGCGCGTTTTTTGGGACTCAAAACATTTTTGTTGGCATCCATAATGTTTTAGTATTGCGATTCCTGGGGACCCAAGAGAGGTAAAAAAACCCAAAAAAAAACATGTCACTAAAATGATTAGAAACGCTTGAAGATTCTTGATACTGCCACCTTCAGGCCTGGCATGCTTATTACAACATTTTCAGTTGTTTCGAGGTTACCTTTTTTGGCCTGATTTTTGTGTGACTTACAAGTCGGTGGTGTGTTCCGGTATGAGCGTGGGAACGCGGGTCAGTTTCAAATTGGAGCAGTCCACCATGGTGCCCTCGCAGCGACATTTCTCGGGACAAACCAGGTCCTGGAAACACTCGCCGCTCAGGCGGCTGCGATAGTCCTCTTGACCTACAGACAACGGAATAATTAAACCTGTTAGGAACCAAATTCATCATCCTCCATTTTTATTTTTAATTTTCACATTCAATCATCAACCCGCACATTTTGTTCCTACACTTTTATCAGCATGGTGACGTTTGCTCCTCTCATGAGCGGAATCATTTATTTTTAATAAAGTCCCTAGGCTGCCACAAACCATGCCGCTTGTTATAAAGGAGAGGGTAAGAAAAACAGTAGAAGAGATCTTTTTTTTTTTTTTTAAGGCATACTGAAAGCTCATTAGTTGCTACTTTAGTGGCAAACAGAAAAGGATGCGGAGGTTTTAAAAGGGGCGCTGGGATGAGCCATGCTAGCCACTGAAGCGTTGCCACACAACCGTTTTGCGGCTGGAGCAGGTGTGCGGCGGATCTCAAATCTCAGCGGGCATGTCGTCCAGTAATTAACTGTACAAAGTGGCGATTAGCGATTAGCGTACTATCGCTACTAGCTACCTGTTTATTCCCTTCCGTTTTAGCTAGCAATTATTTCATTTAACGATACACAGTGCGGTCTTATTCGAGATAGGTACGGACATTAGTATTACATGACTTGAAATTCTGATTCCCTATAACAAAAAAACAAATTGAAAACAAAAAGAATTACCGTAATTCCCCCCAACTATAGGACGCACCCATGAATGGGACGAGCCCCTAATTTTTGGGGTCAGATTCTGGTCTTTTCTATGTTGCCGTGTATAGGATGCAACAATGTAAAAACTCTAGCATAAATCTTCCTAAATTCTTCATATTTTTTGGTGTTCATAGGCATAAATTTCATCATTGTTGCGGCCTAAGTGCGTTTCAGATTTACCACATTGTGACAATCATTGAACTCATTTTACTCGCGATGCAGCTCAAGCTCATTTTGCCATAAATACCCGAAGTTGCGCTCCATTACGTATATAACTGTGTGTGTACATGTAAAAAAAACAAAAACAATTATTAAACGAGTCAAAAGGAATCCATGTTCGAGTCTCTGATACTTCTTAGAGCGGCGATCGTCAGTTAAGACTCCGAAGTCACGTGATTGGCCGGTAGACGCAGGCGAGCGTGTGCCGGGCGGTCCCTGGCGCTTGACGGAACCATGTGATGCCACAGCAGGCGGGGCCACATGGTTAGATCAAGCACAAGAGACAGCTGCACGAGCCAATCAGAGCGCAGGTCCACACGGGAGGCGGGGCAGGGGGCGGGGCAAGAAGGCCAAACAAGATAGTGGGAAGAGAGGATGACGCTTAAGGTCCAGAAACGTCCAGGGAGGAAGAGGAGGTGCAAGGACAGGGCAGCCAGAACCACTTTGGAGAGCGATTATAGGCGCCGGCCGGTTACGTTCGATCGCTGGTTCTTGGCGGCGTGCGCTTCCTTACCTGTGCAGCGAAACTTCTTGCCTTTGACTTGACTGATGCGCTTGTTGGCCAGCCTTCTGGGGTGGCTGCATCGCGCCCCGCTGGTCTCGATGGGGTTGTCGAACAGAAAGTCGGCCAGCCACTTCAGGTGACAGTCGCACATAAAGGGATTCTGGGCCAGATGACTGCGGGGGGGAAGATGCATTTGTCACTATGTGATTTCCTGATACGGCTGCCTGGTGGCTCTGCTTGGACGATTAGCGAAGAACTGCTGAACGTCGTGATCAAACACAAATTCGCGTGTTCGTTATCGGACAATTCGTTAGGTGCGATTGGCACTTAGGGAGCGCCATTAACTTGGTCTTACCCGATTTATCAAATTGCTATTTTGCTGCAGTTGTTGCAGGCCCTCATGGACGGTTTCGGATTTTCCTGCCGTGTTCCACAAGGCTCAATCTTAAGTGTTTTTCAATATCAACATTATCAGCAAGGGTAAAACAGTACATTTAACCTCATGGAGGAATAAATCAAATGCGCTAATTTCGCTGGGGTATTTTTCTGTAGTTGTTGTAGGCCCTCGTGAGTCGGGTTCGCAAACATTCCCTGTGGTGTTCCCCAAGGGTCAATTTTGAGTCCCGTTCCTTTTGCGCTCAACATATAATCAAGAGTTTATCAGACTTTCCAGTGGTTATGATCAATCTTAAGACCTATTCAGTAAGAACTTTATCGGTAAATAAAACGGATGTACTAATTTCGCTGGGGTATTTTTCTGTAGTTGTTGAGTTTGCAAACATTTCCTGCGGTGTTCTTCAAGGGTCAATCTTAGGTCCCGCTCCTTTTGCATTTAACATAATCAATATCAGTTCGGTTACAATAGTTACTTTAAAGTGAAGGAAAAGTAAGTAGAATACATTTACTCATTTCAAATCAAAATGAAAGTGAATAAATCTAACAATTTAACTGTGCAGTTGGTGGTGGCCCTCATGAGTCAGCGTTTGTTTAATGTTCCTGCAGTGTTCCTCAGGGATCCATATCAGACCCCGGTCTCACCAACAAGATCTCAAAAGTAAACAAAAACAAAACGCAAAACACAGAACAAAAAAAAAACTGTAGGAACTCACAGAGTTTTGATGGAACGTAGCGGCGCGAAAAGTCCCTTGCTGATGGTTTGTAACTTGTTGTCGTACAGCGAGAGCAGGTTGAGATTTTGCAAGTCCTGGAAGGTGTTGACGCGAAGACAGTTGATCTTGTTGGCGTTCAGGAGGCTGAAACAAGGTAAGGTTTCATAAATCTTCTTTTACACTCCACCCACGCTATGCGACAATTGTCATTTTCCAAAAATGCAAAGTTAGGGCGTTAAGGCAAAGGGGGGGGGGGAGGGGATAACGGGAGATATAACCTTTGTCTCTACCACGACGATCACACCCAAATGAGCAGAAAAATTACCGGCTGGATTCGCTCATCCTCATTGTCTTTGCTCGACTTCACTTTATGACGGAAGAGCCCCGGAACATGAGCGGTTTCCGCCGGTGGACTGCGGCGTTTGCGGGGACCATATGTCACACTTAGATTGAATTCTTTATTTATTTAGACCACCTCCTGCAACTGTGCCGCAGTTTTGAATGTCACCCCTACAAGAATTTGTGCCTCCCTTGCGCTGTATCTGGTCCAATTCTTGGATCGTTACATCAAAAGGTCTTGAAAGAAAACACCAGGGAGCTGAAATTTCACCCAGATGGTGAAAACATGTCAAATTTCGAGACCAACGCGTAGTTATCACACAAGCAAGACTTTTTTTCCAGGCTTATGCTCTGCCCTTGTTCTGTCTATGCTTGGTGGTTTGAGCTTTTTAAAATATGTTTAAAAGTCAAAAATTTTGTTGCCTTGTGCTAGTGCAGGTGTAGTGATAATAAAGATCGTACTTACAGTAGCTGAAGGGACACCAGGCCGTCAAACAATCCTTTCGGCAGCTCTGTGATCTTGTTGCCATACAGCACCCTGCATGGGACGGTTGCAAAAGGGTCATTATAAGACAATTTGCCATGATTTGCTTCATGTTCCAATTCATTTGCTCATAATTTGAAAAGATCATTGTTTCTGCTGCAGTCAAATTAGACTAACTTAACAAAAAAGGCATTTGCCACTACGTAAAAGATTCAATTCAGCAATAAGTTCAGATTCATTGCTCTCAAATTGAAAGCTGTACTGTTCCTGTTACAGCATGAAAAACAATCATTAAATTAGACGCAAAGTTCAACTAATGGCATAGACCATTTAGCAAAGGTGTCACACAACTTTGGAACAAGACGCTTCATGTCCCAATTAATTAGCTCTTAATTTGAAAAGATCATTGTTCCTCTTACGACATAAAAGACTAAGACTACCTCATCAAAAAAAGGTATACACGTTTTGCGAAGGAATCAGTTCGGCCATGAACTGCTTCATGTTCCAGTTCATTTGCCCTTAATTTGAAAACCGCACCATTTCTATTACAGCGTGAAAAAAAGAAATCACTGAATTAAACTAAAAATGTAATTAATAGAATATTTAGCAAAGACGTCACTGTTACACAACTTTAGAACAAGATGCTTCATATGCCAGTTCATTTGCTCTTAATCTGAAAATAAACAAAAAGCATGAGGGTAAAAAAATGTAGAGGCGGCAATGTCATAATTTGTTGAAATAAGAACAACATAACGTAACGGTTTATATTACCAAAGCCGTCAGAAAACAATATCCAATCATAAGAATATTGCAGCAGTAACGCATGACTGGCGATGCCAATAAAATGTCCTCGATTATGTTAATAAAATTCAGATTTTGGAGGCAGCATCATTTTCTGCCTAAAATATTTGGACTACTTCCTGGCCGCGGCCATTGTTTCATCTCGTTTGATGATCCAAATCTGAAGTTGATGTTGCGTGCTCTATCCCCGCCGCACACGCGACCATTCCCTTCACTCGGGCGATTTCAATTTTTCTCCCATCACGCCTCAGCTCGCCTACACTGCCCGAGGCCGCGTCTTAATGTCTCAATGTGTGTGTGCGCGTGAGTGTGTGTCACTTAACACCCAGCGGAGAGTTCACCTTGCCCGCCCTTTGTCGTCCGTCCGTCCGTCTCGTTTTCACGCTCCGGATTGATTCAAATTAAACTGTCCTTCATGTTCTTATCGCACTCGGCCCTCTTAAGAGACACGCAAACAAAACGCGCAAACCGGGCTACACAAATCAACTTACAGGTGTGTGCGTGTGTGTGTGTGTGTGTCTTCATCTCCTTTTAGATGTCAGCAAAAGATTTGGGAACTCACTTCACCTCAACATAGTCCCTTGGTGTGCAGAATGCTACAAGTGTGTTTTGCTAGTGGCGTGCTTTAACTGACCAATCAGAGGGCAGAATAATGTTGACATCATCGCGGACCAGCTAAGTAATATTCCGAGACAAATTTTGATTGAGGAAATAAACAGATCCTAATGTTAATTCTGAAGGTGCAGGGCAGATTAGGTTGACGTGGCAACACAAATGGTGAAATCTGATTGGACAAAAAAAAAAAGATTCTAAAATAAGATCCAACATTCGTATGTATTGGAAGCAGTGCAGCTAAGAGAAACGTTACAAAATAAACACACTTTATTTTCGTGAATGAAAACGTGACAATCAAAAGTTTGGAAACACAGCTTAAATAAACCTGTTATGTTGTGGGCCTGTATAGACAATATACATTAAAATTTGTATTAATGCAATTAATAATTCCTGACTTATTTTGTGTTGTGTGTGTTCATAAGTTAATTTCGTGACCTCTTCAGACAATTTACAGGTGTTTCCAAACTTTTGACACTTTTTGACACTTACAGGGATGTGAGCGAGCGCAGGCCGTTGAAGGCATCGGCGGCGATGTCCGAAATCTGGTTTTTGCTCAAGTCTCTGTGGGAGGAGGAAAAAGGGAGGGGGGGGGAGGGGCATCAGTGATACAGATGTCCTAGAACTGTCGGCGACAGCATACATCAGCAGAGGTCAAGGGAAGGCGCCTCGGTGAGGAGAAAACGAGGTAGTAGGTGTAAGTAAATGAGGTGGCGGATGATGGACAGGCAGATGGGATGAAATGCGGCCGACGCGAAAAACGAGCGAGGAAAAGCCCACGCGGCCGCGTGTTAAGTACACGTCGTCGCATCCATGAAGACGGATTTATGATGGAACCCTCCCGGCGCCGGAGAATCATTGGGCGGCTGAGCGATGACCTCACGTCCTTGTCGGTGTCGGGTGGGATGCTATCGGTGGATATTAGCATGAGGAAGAAGGGGGCCGGATGTGGGCAAAAATAATGGAACAGGAAGTGACTTTGGTAGGTTCCGCGTCAGTCTTTGTTGGAGGAATGGATAGAACGCAAGCAATCTGGCTGACCAGTAAGATATCAGGCGACCTGGCTGGCTAATAAGGAGTCTGGTTAGCTAGCAAATCATGTGAAGAAATCTGGCTGGCTAACAAGCAATCTGGCTGGCTAGCGAGCAATCTACCTAAGAATCTGGCTGGCTAGCGAGCAATCTAGGATTCTGGCTGGCTAGCGAGCAATCCAGGATTCTGGCTGGCTAGCGAGCAATCCAGGATTCTGGCTGGCTAGCGAGCAATCCAGGATTCTGGCTGGCTAGCGAGCAATCCAGGATTCTGGCTGGCTAGCGAGCAATCCAGGATTCTGGCTGGCTAGCGAGCAATCCAGGATTCTGGCTGGCTAGCGAGCAATCCAGGATTCTGGCTGGCTAGCGAGCAATCTAGGATTCTGGCTGGCTAGCGAGCAATCCAGGAATCTGGCTGGCTAGCGAGCAATCTAGGAATATGGGTGGCTAGCGAGCAATCTAGGAATCTGGGTGGCTAGCGAGCAATCTAGGAATCTGGCTGGCTAGCAAGCAATGTAGATAGCAAGCAAGCAAGCCAGCAAGAAGCAATCTAACAATCTGGCTGGCTAGCAAGCAATCTGGCTAGCGAGCAATAAATCGAACTGGCTAGCAAAGAAGCAACCTAGCTAGCGAGAAGCAATCTAGCTAGCAAGCAAGGCAAGCAATCAATCAATTTAGCAGACGAGGCAAGCAATCTAGCAAGCCGGCTAGAAATCTAGCATGAGGTTGCAATATAGCGAGCTAGCATGATCTAAAACGACGCATTGATTGTATCTACTGGTGATTTTGCATCAGTTGTTTCCAGACCCGACCGAAAAAACGTAAACGACTAGTGTAATCATCATGAATGAGCTAAATCCATTAAGATAAGTCAAGTTTTCAAATTTACGAGTTTTAAAATGCTTGTCAACTCAACATTCACCGGATACTAAAATGAATAACTCATGACGTCAGATCATCTGAATTGAGAAGATTTTCAACAAAGATTTCCCAATCCACAAGGGACTTACATCCTCTTGAGCTTCTTGTAAGAAGAAAAGGCTCCTGGCGGGACACTTTTGATCAAGTTCTGCTCCAAACGACTGGAAAGACACAAAGAAAAGAGTGGCAACATGAGAAATTTGAGAATATTTTCCTGAGGGTAGCGTATTTTCCGCACTATAAAACACAGCTTGTAAACCGGTGCGCCACAAAAAAAACGCAGGTTTTTGCAAAAGAAGGTGCAATTTTATACAATAAATGTTTTTAAATCAAAACAATACATTTTAAAGTGTTGGTTGCAATTTGATTTGAAAATAAATTCAATATTTAACTCATTCAATGCCAGGGACGTCATTTCACGTTTTCTTAAGAGTCTAGACATTAAATTCCAGATACTTAAGTAATAAATTGATACTTAAGTACATTAGGGACCTTCATTTCCAGGTACGCAAGTATTCCTGGCATTGAATGAGTTAATTGAATCATAATTATATTCTTTTAAACTCTTGTTTGGTCTTGGCGATGAATCTTTCATGTAATCATAAAGTATTTTTCCCTATTCTTCGGATAGTATTTTCCACAAATCATCTTTATTCTTCATTTCTGATAGTCTATTAATAAAGTTCGACTGACTTAACTGCATGTTTTGTTGCCATTCCCCTCATCTAGTGGTTGCATAACAAAGCCCAGCCACTACTGTAGCTTCTATTCTATGCACCTTATGATGCAGTGCGACTTATACATGAAAACACTTTTAAAATGGGCCATTCATTGCACCTTATAATCCGGTGCACCTTTTAGAGTGGAAAATACGATAGTGGAATATTGTCTGTTTACATGTGCTGCTGCATTATTTGTGCTAAAATATCAATTGATTAAAATGTTATACCACAAGCACATGGATGCTATTCGTTAGCCCGACTATGGCGTATCCCATTGTGTGTTTGCAATCTTTAAAGGGACAATGTGCAGGATTTAGACCGTTTTTCATTGAAAAGGACTAAATTAAACGTAATAAATTTTAAAAAACCTGCAAATAACTGTGCATGTTTTAGAAATGATATTAGATGAGGGGGTGGCACTCCTCCGGAGGCGGCCATGTTTGTTTTTACTACGAACA